>NC_056751.1:140711784-141071784 GCF_019279795.1 Protopterus annectens
AGAGGTAAGTGGTAGTGCTTTGTGAAGGTGTGCACTGAAGTCCAAGTTGCAGCTTCCAAAATGTCCTTAGTTGGTACTCCTCTTAGGAAGGCTGCTGAAGTAGCTGCTGCTCTGGTTGAGTGTGGTCTGATGCCCTTAGGCACTGATTTGCCATGGTGAGAATAACAGAAACAAATGCAGTGGGCTATCCACTTGGAAATAGTCTGCTTTGAGATAGCTTTTCCTTGAGATCCTGCAGCATATGCCACTAAGAGTTGCTCAGATTTTCTGAAAGCTTTAGTTTTGTCCAAATAGAAGAGTAGCTGTCTGTGCATGTCCAAAGAATGTAGAAGTCTCTCCCCCTTATTCTCTGGGTTTGGATAGAAGGTAGGCAAATGAATTGTTTGATTAAGAGCCACACTGGACACTACCTTAGGCATAAATGTTGGGTTTGTCCTCAGAGAAACCCTGTCCGGGTGGAAACTTATAAAAGGTTCAACCGCCATTGGTGCCTGTAACTCTGAGACTCTCCTTGCTGAAGTTATTGCTAAGAGCAGAGCTGTTTTCCATGATAAGAATTTTATCTCAGCTGTACTGGCTGGCTCAAAAGGAGGGAGTGTGAGTTTTTCCAAGACAAAATTGAGGTCCCATGCAGGTATTGGTGCTCTTCTTGGGGGTCTTATGTTTTTGGCCCCTCTGAGGTACTGCCTTAGTAGTGGATGTGAAAAAATAGGTGGGTCCGTATTGTAATGGGCTGAAATGGCAGAGGCATGAATTTTAATCGATGAAAAGGATAGGCCTTTGTCCAACATCTCAGTTAGGTATTTTAAAATCCGAGGAATATACAAGCATGTCAATTTCTTGTGCCTGGTTCCAAGCACAGAATCTCTTCCACTTTTCTGCATATGATTTTCTGGTGCTGGGCCTCCTGGCCTCCAGAATAACATCCCTAACTGCTTTGGAGAGAGGTGTGTTCTGAATGGTTACATTATCTGCCATGCAGCCAGATTTAGTGTTTTGAGTTGGCTGTGCAGTATCTGATTGTTCTGTTGGGTCAGTAAATGAGAATTTGAGGCAATGTCCAGGCTGGGCCTTGAGACAAGCTCCTTAGGATTGGGTACCAGTGCTGGCGTGGCCAGTCTGGGGCAATCAGAATCATTTTTGGCTTCTCTTGTCTGACCTTTAGGAGTACTTTGGGGAGGAGAGGTATTGGAGGAAAGGCATATACTGAAAGTTTTTTCCAGCTGAATGATAGAGCATCCACTTTCCATGCTAGCTTGTGATAAGTCCTTGTGCAGAATCTCTGTAGTTGACACTTGTGAGGGAAGGCAAATAGATCTGTGTCTGGGCATCCTCATGTCCTTGTTATTATGCTGAAGATGTGTGGATCTAGTTTCCACTCGTGAGGATCTATGAGGTTTCTGCTTAGTTCGTCTGCCAGAGTACTTGTCTTTCCTGGCAGGAATTGTGCTTGCAGGTGTACTTGATAAGTCAGTGCTGTGTTCCACAAAATCATGGCTTGTCTGCAGTGGGGGTAGGAATGCGTGTCTCCCTGCTTGTTTATGTACCACAACTGTAGTATTGTCCGTCTTTATCAGCAGTTGTCCTGGATGAAGTAGATCCTTGAAAGCTGTCAGTGCATTTTGGACAGCCAGCATTTCTTTTAGATTTATATGAAGACACATTTGGCTTGTTGGCCAAGTGCCCTGAATACATTTTCCTGCCATGTGGGCCCCCCAGACATAATCTGATGCATCGGTTGTTATTGTCTGCCTGGCAGTGGATAAGGTGAAAGGCTGTCCCTTATTGTGGTGACAGGCCTGTGCCCACCATCGAAACTCCTGTTGCAGGCAGGGAATGAGTGAAATTAATTTTTCCAGGCTGTGGCAATGATAAGTCCAAACACTTTTTAGATACCATTGTAGTTTCCTCATATGCAGTCTTGCATACAGAATTAACAGAATGCAGGATGCCATGAAGCCCAAGGCCTGCAGAATTTTTCTTGCAGATAACTGGGTTTTTGTTGCCAACATTTCGAAGTAAGAAGTCAGTTGCCTTTGTCTGGAGTGAGATAAGCCATCTGGGCAGTTGTAGTCAAGCTTGCACCCACAAATATCTCTTGTGAGGGTACTAGCTTTGATTTCTTTTTGTTTACTGTGTACCCTACGCAAATTAGCAATCATTTTACAAACGCCAGATGATTTAGTAAAATGTCCTTGTTCTCTGCTTGAATAAGGCAGTTGTCAAAGTAGGGATATATTTGAATTCCTCTTTGTCTGCAAAATGCAATTACTGGTGCCAGGCATTTTGTGAAGACCCTGGGCGCAGTAGATAAGCCAAAGGGCAGTGCAGAGAATTGGTAGTGCATTGAGCCAGCTATGAATCTGAGGTATCTTCTGCAAGATTGTCTGATTGGGACATGCAGGCATGCCTCTTTTAGGTCCAAAGTTACAAGCCAAGCCTTCTTGCCCAGCATGGGCAGAAGTTGCTGCAGAGTCAACATTTTGAATTTTGGAACATCCAGAAAAGTGTTTAGAATAGACAGGTCCAGTATTGGTCTCCAAGCTTTGTCCTTTCTGGGCACCAAGAAAGGTCGTGAGTAAAATCCTTGTCCCTGCTCCTGTAGTGGTACTCACTGAATGGCCCCCATATGTCCATGAGGGATGAAACTTGTTTTTGTGCCTCTGCCCATTGATTGTGTGGCAGGTCTGTAATGTCTCTTGCCTTTGGCAGGGTGTGAAAGTGGAACCTGTAGCCCTGAGACACTACATTCAAGACTCATTTGTCCTGTGTGATCATGTGCCAGTTTTGTGAAAAAAGTGCTAGTTTTCCCCCTAAGGGAGCTTCCTAAAGGTAAGTGCTTGGTACTGGTAGAGGAAAGTCATTGGGATTGTTTCCTATAGGGTTGAGATTTGACTTCTCTGCTTTTGGAGGTAGAAGCACCCCATTGTTTAGGCCTGTAGGAGCCTTGGGGCTGGGATCTGCATCTAGGGCGTCTGCATCTGCCTCTTTGTGGCCTGTCTGACACTGGAAAAGACCAATTTTTTGAAGGCCAGTTCCTGCTAAATCTGGGTGGTTGTACCTGTAAGAAATCCTTAACTGTCTGCATAGATTTAGTTTATCCTCCATTTTCTTCAACACCTCTTCTGCCTTAACACCAAAGTATCATGCTGTAATGGATCATCTAATAATTTTGCTTTAACATGATCAGGCAGATTCTGTTCCTTTAACCAAGCATGCCTCCTAATCACAGGACCCGTTACAACGGCCCTGCAAGAGGCCTCCAAAGAATCAAAACCACATTGCAAAGTATGTTTTCCCACATGCAATAAATCCTGCACTTCCTTGTTTTCTGGACATTCAGAGTTAGACATTTTCTGTTTTAATAGTGACATTAAGTATTGCTGATATTTAAGCATATGAAATTGACAATTTAAGGCCCTCACAGCCAAAGTAGCAGAAGTGTAAACTTTCCCCCCCCCCCATCTGTCCAGTGCTCTTGAATCTCTCTCAGAAGGGACAGGGTTTTTAGCAGTGGAAGCTTTGACACCCTTAGGACCCTGAGATATGGTTTATGGGTCAGCAGCAGGGTTTTTATATAGAAATTTATGGGAATCTGGGACCCTGTCATATCTGACTGGCTTAACCAGTGCAGGGGGTATAGAGTCTGGAGACAGGCCGGACTCTGAAAAAACATCATCTACAATGTCCAGAACAGGGGGAATAGCAAGGGGCCTGTGTTGAGGAAATAAAAGAAAATCGCTGAGCCTTTTCTTAGATTCTGAGCAATCCTGGCTCTCCCAATGAAAGTGTTGCCTCGTGGTATGCAGGATTTTCCCAAAGGAGAAATCTTCAAGAGGAGAAGCTGAAGGAATAGATTCTTCAGCATCAGAATCCTCATAGGGAGGAAGAGAGTACTCCTGATCAGAGGAGGAATCAGAGGAAATGGAAACCTGATCTGAAGATTCATATTCTGTCTCTTGCCTGAGCCTCTTATCAGGAGGGGGATGGGAACCCCTGATCACAGTAATAAGGTCTTAGACCATTTTGAGCATTTGTTTTTTAGGCATGGAAGCCTGTCCTGGAGAATGCTGTACTTGTTTCTTTGTCTTTAGTTAGAAACCTGGGAGGAAACTCCCAGATATGCTCAGAACTAGTTCAAAATGATGTGAAGATTACTGATCCTACAGACATTGCCAACATACTGGCTGACAGGTTCAGTGCAAACTTCTCCCCCCCCTCCCCCCCAAAAGGAGAGATATCTATACCAAGCGATTGCAGCCCCCCAAACATCTCCAACGCCCAAGTGAGAACTGCTCTCTCCAAAGCAAAAAACACAGCATCCATGGGACCTGATGGTGTCCCCGGCTGTGTGCTCCACGAACTCAACGAGGAATTAAACCCACAGCTAGGACAGCTGTTTAATCATAGTCTTACCTCTGGATACGTACCCAGGAGTGGCGCACTGCAACTGTGGTCCCACTTCACAAAGGCGGTGCCTCCACCGACCCTGGAAATTACCGCCAATTAGCTTGACAAGCCTTATCTGCAAAGCCATGGAGAGGATCATAATGGACCTCATAAATAAAGACATAGGAATTTGCAGACTTTGGATCCATCCCAGTTTGGCTTTGTCAAAGGCAGATCATGCCTTCTAAACTTGGTTGACTTTTTGAAACAGTCACCAAAGCCATTGATGAGGAAAGGCAGTCCATACAGCCTACCTCGATCTGGCGAAGGCCTTTGATACAATACCCCACTCGGGTATCATTGAAAAACTCATCAGCTTAAATGTTAACCCATACATCACAAGATGGGTTGCAAACTGGCTGAGTGACAGAACCCACAGGGTCAGAGTTGCTGGCGCCATGTCAGACTCAAAGCCTGTCACAAGTGGTGTACCACAGGGCTCAGTCCTGGGCCCACTCTTGTTTGGCATCTACTTTTCGAAGTACAAGCAAACACAGGAGGGTTATGGCTGACAAAGTTTGCAGATGACTGCAAACTGGGCGCCATAGTAGAAAACACATCTGACACAGATATCCTTCAGAAGGGTCTCACAGAAACGGATAACTGGTGCCAGAGCCATGGCCTAAAGTTAAATGCCAAAAATGCATAGTCATACCCTTCGGAAAAGACAAGGTTACCCCTAGCTACCAAATAGGTGGCAATCCACTGAGTACAGAAGAAGTTATCAGGGACCTGGGGACCCAGGTTGATAGTAGTCTGTCATTCGACACCCATGTAGCTAAAGTAGTTAGGAAGACCTTCTACATTGCCCACCTTATCATGAAGGGATTCTCATCTAGATCAAGGGAGGTCATAGTCTCCCTATACTCATCACTCATGAGACCAATGATTGAGTACAATGCCCCATTCGAATGTATCTGACCCGACACTTGCAGCAGCTGGAGAGGCCACAAAAGTTCCTCACCAAAAGGATAAAGGGTCTCAAACATCTGTCCTATGCTGCCCGACTGAAAGAACTCCAGCTCTATTCAGTCGCCACGCTTGCTCAGAGGTGACCTTTGCCTAACATACAAGGCCATGTCAAACCCAGATTTGATGAATATGCTTCACCTCAAAAATCTAGATCCGTCAGAGCCACAAGGGCGGGAGACTTAAACCTCGACACGGCTATTAATAGGACGTGCTGGAGGGATAGATTCATCACCCAAAGACTCCCTATGCTGTGGAATAAAATCCCGGTATATGTGAGGCAGAGCACCTCGCTGGCCTTGTTCAAGAGAAATCTTGACCAATGGATGGGAGATCGCAGATATACCCCAGGGATTACCTCAGTGTCACTGCTCAACAGAGGCACAGCAAAATAATGGGTATAGTTCCCCATACTAAAGGGGTGGCGTAAGCCACAAAACTATGGGCTAGGCTTGTAAATGCCCTCGGGCCGATAGCCTAGTATGAACCTATGAACCTATGAACCTATTTAGAGTTGCTTTAGTCTTTGGTTTAGAAGCTGAAGATGGCTTTACATACAACTGAGTTGGTCTGAAAACATCCTCAGAAGTCGATGCCTGCACAGCGGCTCTGGACCCATCTGAGGGAATAGTTTCCAAGGATCCAACACCTTGAGTTTCCAGAGGCCCAGTCGGCTCCACTTGGGAGTCGGATGCGGCCTGTGACTCTGAGGTAGCGGACGTCAGGGGCTGCGAAAGCGCCTCACTGAGAACCGGCAAACCAACTAGCTTAGCGGAAGCCTCATAGTCGGTTTTGGACCTCGGATGCCTGTCCTTGTCTTTATCCTTGTGCTTTTTAGAAACTCTGGTCGTTGGTTGTTCCGACGGCATTGTATAATTGAATCTTCGACCGAAGTAATGAAAGGCAAAATCGTACCGACACTTTATAGTGCATTGGTTAAATCTAGCACAAAATCGACAACAAGCAATGTCGTGGTCAGGGCCTAGGCAAGGAATACAGTAAGAGTGAAAATCCTTATGAGGTATTTGCTTCCCACAAGAAATACAATTAACTTTTTCTGACATCGGTCTGGAGCAAGAAAAAAAGTTTCCCCAACAGGGTACTTAGCTTTAATGAAGACTTCGGATCTGAAATTCGATTTCGAAAATCTCAGGAGTCAGCCGACCGGCACTTGTGAACTGCTTTTGCTTCGGGCACCGCACGGCAAGAAAGACTGAAGAAAATGGCGTCGGCTGCATCTTTTATACCCCTGGTGCACTGACGTCAGGGAAGAGGCGACAGCAACCAACGCCGGACCAGGACTTTGGAATTCAGGCCGACTGCAGGTAGCCTGCCAGCAGGATAACCCGAGTGTAATGACTGCAACAGTGAAACACGATGAACATCTGAAAAATCACAAGCAACAGATTTTTAACAAGATATAATTGGCCAAACTAAAAAACTGGTGTAAAAATATTAAATACCACTGACCATTACAATCTGCATTAACAAAATTCAAAGCAACCCTATGAGACTGCATACATATGAATGTTTTAACAGTCTACTGATGACTCGCACCTTAACAGTACAGTAACTGTTCATTTCAGTTTCATCTAAAAGATGAAATGATACATTCCTCTCTTTCTCTCTCTATCGCCTTTTCACGGTTAGGGCTCGCCACAGCGGTTCACCTTGTTCGCTTGTGACTGGTAGTTCAGTTTTTATGGTGTCAAGTTGCCAGCCCGGCGCCCAACCTTCCACAAAAGGCACACACACACGCATGCACTCACACCTAGGGACAATTTTAGTGTCTCCAATCCACTTACACTGGAAAAGATCAATTTTTTTGAAGGCCAGTTCCATGTCTTTGGGGATGTGGGAGGAAACCAGAGGAAACCCACATGACCACAGGGAGGACATGCAAACTCCACACAGAAGACACTCCAGCCAAAGATCGAACCGGGGAGCCTCTTGCTGTGAGGCGACAATGCTAACCGCTGCACCACCACGGCCATCTGATGTTAAAAAAAAATGCATTCCAGGCTAGACGTGAAAACAGAATCCTTAAGGTTTATGAGCTTGTTTAAGGGCATGGATACTGGGTCAACCTGATGTAACAATACTCAAAATTACTAAAGTAGCAGGACTGTGAAATACAAAATCAAATGGACCCAGAGCTACATAATTCTACATCAGATTCACAGCCATTTTTGACTCTGCATGAGCAGGGGCTGAGGAAATACTCCATTCTAATCCAAATAGTAGTTATGCACAGGGCAGAGCTGCTTGTTGTTCAGCTACTCATGAGCAGGAAATGCCTCCACAATGGGTACGGTGAAAATCCGAACTGAAAAACTACACCAATGACCACTTTATGTCGGCAAACTGCAAAGCATAATAAACCTTACATCTGCTTCCTCATTTTGCTGTGTGGGTGAAAGGGTAGTAGAACAGGCAGTCTAAAACACTCAGTTTTCTTCTTTTACAGGAGAAAAGCTACACTAAGAGGAAAGGGCAGGAAGTGTGTGTGTGTGTGTGTGTGTGTGTGTGTGTGTGTGTGTGTGTGTGTGTGTGTGTGTGTGTGTGTGTGTGTGTGTACCCGTGCACACAAGCAAACACAAAAACATGTACAAAGCAAAGCTGTTGTTCAGGGAGGATTGTGAAGATTGTAACATACTCCAGCAGCAAACAATGAGTGCAGAGCAGGAACCAGCAAGATAGAATACCATTTCACTGCTGAACTTATAATCACATGTACACTTAGAAAATTTGTATTATTGTCAACTTCCAGTGCTTCTTAGAATTTGAAGCCAGAGACTTGCAAGAACATGCTAGAACAGCGGCAGAGTGAACTACAGCACGAAAAGAATGAAACAAGGAGGAGGATCCAAGTGCTGTGAGACAGAAATATTAACCATCTCACACAACATTGTAGTACCCCTTTTTGTTAATTCTAAAAGCACTGGACAATCTAATGAAGAGCATGACAGTAGAGTACATTTTTAAAAACAAATGTTACAAATGCCATGAAAGTATACAAAAATCAGTGTTTTTCTAATGTGTGCTACAATATGTGACAACATCCACAAACCTTTCCCCCAAGTTCACCACCTAATATACACACACAGTCTTTTTCTTCCACAACTCCAGTCCCTTCAAGCAACAGTCATACCCAAATCACACCACATACAAAGCACGACTGCTACAGCAATTCCACACGGACTTCCTAGCTACTTCTAAGTTCTTTACCAACCAGCAGTGTTTTCAGGCTAGGGACAGTTAGGGATTCAATTTTAGCTTCAAGTTTAAGTGCTCGAGTTCAAGCACTGCACTAAATTGAAACAGAAAACAAATAAATAGTTAACAAAAATATAACAAATGTTGAACTGTATCAATATTGTAAAATTTTATTTCAAAAAGTAATGTTAATGCTGATGACAGGCAACTATAAGAGTGATAAGAAAAAAACACGAGTTGTGTGTTCATCATATAATAATGAAGGGGTATAAATATGCATAACTATATCAGGGTGTAAGGTCGTCTAGAAGACCAACGAGGAATGTTGTGGGGGAAAAAGAGGAGTATTCCGAGATTCCAGTGACAGGAAAGTTTCATTCCGTCATGCGAGTATAGCCTCAGAGTTAATACTGTCAGACTGAAAAAGGTGGGAAGCCTGTCCCCATACAAAATAAAATCAACAAAGGTTTTTGACAACATGAGAGAATGGGAGTTCACAAGCACTACAAAAAACCCTTGCTATTTAGTATACAGACAGCCATTAATAAAGTAACAATGGCATTCTTCATAAAGCATGTACCTGCAAGTCTAGTGGGTTACAAGCGCATCACAGAATTCATTGCTGGAGCAAAAGACATACTGCTAAATGGAACCCTACACCAAATGCAGTAAATTGTTTTTCATGGTTCATACAAAAATAATATTGTGCTAATGAATGCTGGCAAAAAACACATACTGCAAATTAACACCACTGAGTGTTTTAATGGCAATGTTAAACAGCTATAGCAGTAAAAATATTGCATAAGGAAGTACTTAGCACACAGCTAATCTTTGAGACGGCATTCTGTGGTGGGTTTATACTTGGGAATTCCTGAACCTTCTCTCTGAGATGGGTGTTCAAACTTCTCAGTAAGGACCATTATTACAGAAAGCATTCCTATGTACAGGTTAAGGGAATCTGCCTCTCTGCTCCCCAGTTCTGTCCCGTTTCTTTAACCAAGTTCAAGTAGAAATGGAATACATTTCAAAATTACTAAATATCTTGAAATATACTTTACTAACCACCAGAATATGACAATGGTGAAAATGTCCCCCTAAACAGAAAGGGGTGAAAAATACCTGACTAGGTAAGGTCCCTTCTGAAGATCAATTAATACAGTGAATACCCATAGCTGAAGTATCCTACTGTAAGTGCCTTCTGAACTGCGTGCATACTGCAAACGTTACCAAACAGTAGGTCATAACGTTCTTGGAAGGAGGAAAAGTAAAATGGATCAATAAAGGATACAGTATAGGATGGACCTACAAAAGGAAGGGCTGGCTCTTGACAAAATGTTCGGGATATAATGCTCAGGGAATGTGTGAACCAGTGATCAAACAACCAGGGCAACATTTCTTGAGCTGGTATATTACACAGTGCAAGCGTACCTCATTTGCACAGAAACTGTTAAAGAATTACACTTATACCTGGATGGGAAGCCTTCAGTGGCCACTTTTTGACCAAATGCAAACAATTCAAAAATAAAATTGATTACAAAGGAGTTGTCTGTCATAAGTAAACTCCATCTAGTTTTATTAGGAGGGGCACTAGACCCCTCCTTACAAACAGTCTAATAAGAACAAACACCAAAAGTGAACATGAGCAGGATGAAAGGTATAAGGCATGCTTGGGTAATTTACTTAGGTTGATTCTGCACAGTATAATACACCATCATGAAAATGTTTATCATGAAGACATTAAAGAAGTAGGCTACAAAGTCAGTAATTGCTTTAGTGGAAAGTCATCAGGCTGCATTAACCAATGGGTAACTCACTTACTCGTGGCAAAAACACTGCTGCATGCGATCTACATGGAAAGGGTAACTTCTGGAGTAGCACAACCTCTGTCACCCGAGGTAATGGAAAAGAACAGAGTCAGTTTCCTAAAACCATGCACTACTTTAATAAGGAAGAACCCCCCAATGGAGGCTGACATCAAAGATACACAAAATGTGCCACTCATATTGCACATCTAGACAGAGAGAGGTGAATAGACTAGTTCAGATCAACACAACTACCAGCACCACATTACGTGAAACCGATCAATCCTAAGGTCAGTCTAGCTGTCCAAGACCAAGCAGGGTTCCTTACACAAACCAACTCAGAAATCTCACTTGAAATCACAAATATAAAAAGTGTCTTCCCAGACTAAATTTCAAGTTTGTTGAACCAGTCAGTTCACAATATGGATGTGGATGTATGAAAATTATGAAATTAAGGTGGGTCTATAAGAGTTAAAAGATTCTTAATAAGCAGTTTAAGATGCAGGATTTCCTAAGAGACTGCATTAACATTCTGTGCGGAGCTGCAAGTCTACCCTCAATTAGGTCATGAAAGGACAAAATGGCTAAAACATGGATCTTGGCTGCTGAGAAACAAAAACCCAAGTCAGAAAAATGTCTCAGATAAAAAAAAAAGTCCTCCAGTGGAATGACTTTTGAGATGAGAATAAAAAAAATTACATGATCATAAGGAGAACCTCTTCCATGTTACCTTAATAGGTAACTAAGGCAAAGGGCTCACATAAGAGCATGTAAGGCTTTCAAGTTTCTGGGCACGAAGTTGGGTGACAGTAGAGTAGTACAGCCCTGAAGTAGAGGTGACCCTCTCTGTGCAAAAGGGGGGTGGCCCCCATCACTATCACTAGAACCAGAATCTTGAAATCAATGGAGAGGAAACACCACAGTCTGTGCCTCCAGATCAGTACCAGAATGACTGATTCAAAACCTGTCTACCCTTACCCTGGGTGTGACACATATTAACAGGAGGGGGGAAATGGAAACACTTAAGAAGGCAGCCTCCTCAACCACAGGAAGGATGAAGCCACTAACAAACCTGACATTAATCCTTACCTTTAAAAGATAAAATTACTTTGCAAGTACCGCATTTCTATTTCAGGTGAACAGATTCACCTCTGCTCTGTCCCACGATGTCTCGAGATTAACAGCCAGAAATGGGGTGATTACATGGTTAGGGGAGTACAGCAAGAACCTTCTTGTACATAGATTAAGAATACTTTCCTTGAAGTTTGCTTAGACATTAAACTTCTGCCTAAGAAAGATTAGCAACCTGAACCATATGAGGCATGTAGGGCTCAAAGGATCTGTAAAATGCAATATTTGGAACACTGAGAATTAAAATGCAAAAAGGGGGAATATATACTAATTCCAAGACTTTAGTGTCACAGAGTGTTCACCCTACTTATAGGTGATATGAGTTAGTATGTACAAGTAGCACAAGTGTAGGTGGGTGTAAGGGGGTGGGGGGGATTTGCACAGAATCAGACTGCTCACCTTATTTACAGGTAATCTGAGCTACTATGCATAAGTAGCACAAGTGTAGGTAAATGTAAGGGGGTGGGGCGGACTTGCAAAAATGATTTAAAAAATGGAATTGGCTGCCCCCCCGCACATCATGCTTAATTTTCAAAGTGTTGGGACTTGCAGTACTGGACTCAAATGTCTGTCAGAGAAAGTACAGTTGTGTATACTTACCATATTCACTGTTGCAGTCATTACATTTGGGTTATCTGCTTGCAGTAGCCCTCAGTCGGCCGGATTAACAAAGTCTTGGGTCCTGCATCAGTTGCTGTCCCTTCTTCCTTGACGTCAGATCGTCAGGGGTATAAAACATGCAGCCGATGCCATTACATCAGTTTTTCTTGCCCCAGATGTCATGTGCCCCCCTAATGGGAAGCAATTAAATCTATAAATACAAAGATATACCTCCAACAAAAAAGCAAATACACCAAAAAGCTTTTTGAGCATAGTAAGTGAGAGTAGAGGTATAGCCAAAAGAAGAAGGGGGCTGGAGAGAGGGTAACCAGGACTGCAACAGAGAATACACTCGAACATCTACATTTATGGTAAGTGTACACAACTGTACTATGTTCTTCGTGTTTCACTGTTGCAGTCATTACATTTGGGTAGATTCCCAAAGCTAAGGCTGGGAGAAGGAATTTAAACAGAATTAAAACCAGCAATAAGGCCCTGCAAGACTGCAGTGGCAAAACCAGCTCCAGATTTAGAGAAAATTGGCAAATGATAATGCTTGGTGAAAGTATGCACAGAACTCCAGGTAGCAGCTTTTAGGATGTTCCTAGTAGGGACGCCCCTGAGAAAGGCTGTAGAGGTAGATGCAGCCCTGGTTGAATGGGGTCTGATGCCCTGTGGGGTAGGTTTTCCATGGTGCTTATAGCAGAAATGAATGCAGTGGCCTATCCATTTTGAAATTGTTTGTTTTGAAATAGCTTTCCCCTCTTTTCCTGCAGCAAATGCCACCAGCAGTTGTTCAGATTTCCTTTGAGGTTTAATACTGTCCAAGTAGAATCTAAGCTGTCTGTGCACATCTAAAAAGTGCAGTATCCATTCCCCTTTGTTTTGTGGGTTAGGAAAGAAGGTGGGCAAATGAATGGACTGATTAAGAGACACACTGGATACGACCTTGAGCATGAAGGAGGGATTGGTTCTGATGGACACCCTGTCCGCATGAAAGATGATGAAAGGCTCCACTGCCATAAGGGCCTGTAATTCAGATACCCTTCTTGCAGAAGTGATTGCTAAAAGGAAAGCGGTTTTCCATGAAATAAATTTTAAATCTGCAGTAGCAGCTGGCTCAAAAGGAGGAAGAGTGAGTTTCTCCAAGACAAAGGTAAGATCCCAGGCTGGAGTTGGAGCTCTCCTGGGTGGCCTTAAATTTTTGGCCCCTCTGAGAAACTGCTTGAGAAGTGGGTGAGAGAAGAGGGGAGGCTCTGTGCTATAATGAGCTGAAATAGCTGAGGCATGAATTTTGATGGAGGAAAAGGACTTATGAAGCATCTCAGTCAAGTATTGTGGAATCTGAGGTAAATTGGGCACTGCTGCGTTCAATCCTTGAGACTGGTTCCAGGCACAAAATCTTTTCCATTTTGCAACATAAGATTTTCTAGTACAAGGCCTCCTTGCCTCCTCTAAAATGATATCCATCACTGATTTACTGAGGTTCAGTGTTTGCAGCTGAGGGTGCAGAATCTGGTTCTGCTGCTGAGACAACAGGGAAGGAGTCTGATGCAGGTGCCATGGAGCCAAGCATGACATACTGCGCAATAGTGGGTACCAGTGTTGGCGAGGCCAGTCTGGTGCAATTAAAATTGTCCTTGGCTTGTCCTGTTTGATCTTTAGTAGTACCTTGGAGAGCAGAGGCAGAGGAGGAAAGGCATAAACTGACAGTTTTTTCCAGCTGAGGGATAGAGCATCCACTTTCCAAGCTAGCTTGTGGGGAATCCTTGTGCAAAATTTGTCCAGTTGATGGTTCTCGGGGGGAGGCAAACAGGTCTATATCTGGGCTCCCCCATTTGCCTGTCAACATGTTGAAAATCCCAGGTTTCAGTTTCCACTCGTGTGGGTCCATGAGGTTTCTGCTAAGTCTGCCAGTGTATTTAGTTGACTTGGAACACTATATTTAAAACCCATTTGTCCTGGGTAATGAGTTCCCAGTTTTTGGTCTGTAGACCAATCTTTCCGCCTAAAGCAGCATTCAGTTGGGAAGTGCTTGGAAGTTTTAAAAGCAAGTCATTAAGACAGTTTTCCATAGGGGGGAATCTTACTACTGCCAGATTTGGGTGCGGAAACCCCCCAACTGCTTAGTCTTGTGTGTCCCTTGGGACTGAAACCTGGGGTTTCTGCTGTGTCTGGGTTTGGCTTGAGAAGACCTGGAAGGAGGTGGAAAGGACCAATTTTTAAAGGGCCAGTGCCTACTAAATCTAGGAGGCTGAACCTGTAAGAAATCTTTAACAGTTTGCATAGATTTAGCTTTATCTTCCATCTTTTTAAGAACTTCCTCAGCCTTGTTGCCAAACAGACAGTCCTGATTTAAGGGAGCATACAACAATTTAGCTTTAACATGATCAGTCAAAGACTGCTCCTTAAGCCAAGCATGCCTTCTGAGCACAGACCCAGTAACAGCAGCCCTGCAAGAGGCCTCTAACGAATCAAATCCACATTGTAAAGTATGTTTTCAAACCTGTTCAGCAGAATGCATTAAATCCTGTAATTCTTTATTTTCAACACAGTGAGGAATCAACATCATTTTCTGTTTAAGCAATCCAATAACATGTCGTTGATACTTTAACATATGAAACTGGCAGTTTAAAGCCCTAATGGCCAAGGCTGCAGAAGTGTAAACCTTCTTACCCCATCTATCCAGTGCCCTGGAGTCTCTATCAGGGGGAGTAGGATTTTTAGCAGTAGAAGCCTTAATGCCCTTGGGTCCCTGTGAAATAGTCTCTGGATCCGCAATCTGATTTTTTTTTTTTTAAAGGAACTTGTGTGAATCAGGAACCCTGTAATATCGGTCAGGTTTTCTGGGAGCAGGAGGCAAAGAATCAGGGGCCAAGCTAGATTCTGTAAAGGCATCATCAAAAATGTCTAGTAGAGGAAGTATAGCTAAAGGCCTATGCTGAGGCATGAGTAAGAAATCTCTAAGTCTCTTTTTTGAATCAAAAAAATCCTGGCTTTCCTAGTGGAAATGCTCTCTTAGAGTATGAAAGGTCTCACCAAAAGAAAAATCCTCTGGAAAGGAAGCAGAGGGAATAGAGTCATCTGCATCAGAATCCTCATAAGTAGATAAGGGCAAATCCAGATCATCAGAAGAATCAGAAAAATCAGAATCCTGGTCAGAAGATTCATAAACAACTTCAGTCCTAGATCTCTTAGAAGGGGAGTGGGGGGAGGTTGGCTTCCCCTGATCAGAGTTATAAGATCTTCAGCCATTCTTAACATTTGTTTTTTAAGCATATGGCCTGGGCATCGGTTTCTTAGGCATGGTTTGAGATTTTGGCCTAAATGAAGAAGGAGGCATTGGTTTAATATGCAAGTCCATAGGCCTGAATACACCCTCAGAAGCTGGTGCCTGCACAGCGGCTCCGGACCCATCCAAGGTAGATACATCTGCAGGTTCCACAGTTGAAGTATCTCGCGGCACACCGGACTCCGAATGGGTCTCAGTAGAGGCCTGCGAGTCAGACGTAGTGTGTATCAGGGACTGCGAAAGCGCCTGAGTACCAGCGCCTCGGCGGCCTGTCTCTGTCTTTATCTTTGCGTTTTTTCGGAATCCCGGTAGTCAGATGGCTAACCGACGACATTTCTGGATAATTAAACAGAGAACCGAAATATTTAGAGGCGAAAATATACAGACGACGGATAGTGTGCTGATTAAATAAAGCACAAAACAGACAGCAAGGTACGTCATGGTCAGGACCTAGGCAAGGAATACAGTACGAATGAAAATCTTTGTGAGGTATATGCTTTCCATAAGTAATGCAATTATTAACTTTTACTGACATCGATAAGGAGCAAGAAAAGGTTTCCTCAATGGCGTACTTAGCTTTAGTTGAAGACTTCGGTTCTGAAACTCGAAAACGAAAATTTCAGGAGTTGGCTGACCGGCATTTGCGAACTGCTTCGGCTTCGGGCACTGCACAGAAAGAAAGACTGATGTAATGGCGTTGGCTGCATGTTTTATACCCCTGACGACCTGACTTCATGGAAGAAGGGACAGCAACCAACGCAGGAACCAAGACTTTGTTAATCAGGCTGACTGAGGGCTACTGCAAGCAGATAACTCAAATGTAATGACTGCAACAGTGAAACACGAAGAATGTCACTAAAAACAATAGGCTAAAGAGAACTGCCTGGCACTCTGTAATGACAGCACAAAGTTTTCTGTCTAGGACATTCAAGTACCCCTAGGCACAGATCCAGATCAGAACACTACCTTACGTCTGAGGTCAGTTTCTGCTTTTGGGAAAAGGAAGTAGGCACTGCTCCAACTATTTCATAAAAAGCTATATGGCAAAGAACTGGAAAGTACAGTTTTGTACCTACCATAAATGTAGATGTCCGATAGGAATGCATCTGCAGTCCTTACAAATGGGTTGTCCTGTCGTCAGGCAGCCCTTCGGTCGGCCGGATTCCAAAGTCTGGGTCTGGCCTTGGCTGGTGTCGCACTTCACCCGACGTCATAGCTGCAGTTCTTCGGGTATAAAGGCATCAGCCGACGCCATTTTCCTCAGTGTTTCTTGCCCCAGATGCCAGGTGCCCTCTTGGAAGGCTAAATTTGGATAAATGCCAATGATTCCAAATAGTAGAGAGCAAACACAAAAATAAGCATGTATGTACATATATACAAACAAATACACCATAATAGATTCCCCCAGCTAGCTATAAGATGGGCAAATACCCTAGGAGCACCACAGAGGGGAAGGCGGGTGGGTAATCCTGACTGCAGATGCATTCCTATCGGACATCTACATTTATGGTAGGTACAAAACTGTACTATGTCCTTCAAGGATGCATCTGCAGTCCTTACAAATGGGTAGAATACCACAGCCAAACTGGGGGAGGTGGAAAAATAAAGTTATGGTGTAGTTAGGATCCCTTACAGCAGTGGCAAAACCTGCTCGTGATCTAGAGTATAAAGGTAAATTATAATGCTTGGCAAATGTATGCACGGAGCTCCAAGTAGCAGCCTCTAAAATGTCCTTGGTAGCCACTCCTCGTAAGAAGGCTGTGGTAGTGGCTGTAGCCCTTGTAGAGTGAGGCCTGATGTTCTCTGGAGTTTTCTTTCCATGGTAGTAGTAACAAAATCTAATGCAATTTCCTATGCACTTGGAGATTGTCTGTTTTGAAATTGCTTTTCCTTCCCTTCCTGTTGCATATGCTACCAGTAGCTGGTCAGTTTTTCTATTGCCCTTGATCCTGTCCAGGTAGTAGCGTAATTGTCTATGTACATCCAAGGTATGCAGCAGTCTTTCTCCCCTGTTCTGTGGGTTGGGGAAGAATGTAGGTAGGTGGATAGCCTGATTTAAAGAAACTCTGGAGACCACCTTAGGCATAAAGGAAGGATTTGTTCTCATGGACACTCTATCTTGATGGAAGATCAGGAAGGGTTGTACTGCTATTAATGCCTGAAGTTCAGATACCCTTCTTGCTGAAGTGATTGCCAGCAGGAAAGCAGTCTTCCATGATAAGTATTGTAATTCTGCTGTTGCTGCTGGTTCGAAAGGAGGAAGTGTCAATTTTTCTAGCACAAAGTTCAAGTCCCATGCTGGTAATGGTGGCTTCCTAGGAGACTTTACATTTTTAATTCCTCTCAAACTGTCTGAGCAGAGGATGTGAGAAGACAGGAGGATCCAAGTCGTATTCTGCTGAAATAGCTGATGCATGAATCTTGATGGAGGAATAGGACAGGCCTGTGTGGAAGAGCTCTGCCAAGTATTCCAGGATGTTGGCTATGTTTACCAGTGACACATCTCCTTTTGCAGTACTCCAAATGAGATATCTTTTCCATTTTGCTGAATAATTTTTTCTTGTTGAGGGTCTGCGAGCCTCAAGGATAATGTCTTTAACCCTTTGGGATAAATTAGGGTTAATTGGTCTTATGCAATGTTCCAGGCAGTCAGCTGCAGAGTTTTCAGGTTTGGATGCAGATTGTTGTAGTTGTTCTGTGTTAACAGCAAGGGAACCAGGGGTAGTGGCCATATTTGTTCCCGAGACATGCTCCTCAGTAATGGGTACCAATGTTGCCTTGGCCAGTCTGGAGCTATCAGAATGATCCTTGGACGGTCCTCTTTGATCTTCAATAGCACCTTGTGCATCAAAGGAAGTGGTGGGAATGCATATGCTGTCAGGTTTTTCCAACTGAAGGATAGGGAGTCCACCTTCCAAGCAAGTGGGTGGTACGTCCTTGTGCAGAATTTCTTTAGCTGGTGATTGTGTGGGGATGCAAATAAGTCTATTTCTGGAAGCCCCCATTTTCTTGTAATGGTTTTGAAGATGTCCGGATGCAGCATCCATTCGTGGGCATCTGTGGTAGTCCTGCTTAATATGTCTGCTACAATGTTTTCTTTTCCTGGTACAAAAATTGCTTTTAACTGAATGTTGTAGCTCAGGGCCACATTCCAGAGGTCCAGTGCCATCCGGCAAAGAGGATACGAATGTGTGCCTCCCTGTTTGTTGATGTACCACATAACTGTGGTGTTGTCTGTCCTTATCATCAATAGACCTTGTTGGAGAAATGGTCTGAATGCCTGAATTGCCAGTTTTACTGCCAGCATTTCCTTTAGATTTATGTGTAGGTGCAGTTGGTCTTGAGTCCATAAGCCTTGTATGCACTTGTCCAGCATGTGTGCCCCCCAACCGAGGTCTGAGGCGTCCGTCGTGATGGTTTGGCTTGGTTGAGTACTGTGGAAGGGCAATCCTGTGTTTGATTGACAAGCCTGAGCCCACCATAGGAATTCTTGCTTCAGGCATGGAATAATTGGAATCTGGGTTTCTAAGCTGTGCTTGTGTTGAGACCATAAATTCCTTAGGTACCACTGTAGTTTTCTCATATGCAGTCTGGCATGAGGAACCAATATTATGCAGGATGCCATGAAGCCCAAGGCTTGCAGTACTTTTCTTGCGGTCAGATGGTTCTGCTTTGTTAATGCCAAGAAGTAGAGAGGTAGCTGCTCCTGTTTTTCTACTGTTAGGAATGCCATTTGCTTTGATCTGTCCAACTCTGCACCCAAAAAGGTTATTCTCTGGGATGGTATCAGTCTTGACTTTTTTATATTGACTGTGTATCCCAGGGATTGTAGCAGGTAAATGACCCTTTGTAAGTCTTCTGCTAGCTTGTTTTTGTTGTCCGCTTGTATCAGGCAGTCGTCCAGGTAGGGGTAGATTTGGATTTCCTGAAGCCTGCAATGAGCAATTACTGATGCCAGGCATTTCGTGAACACTCTGGGCGCAGTAGATAAGCCAAAGGGCAATGCTGAGAATTGATAATGCTCTGATCCTGCAAGAAATCTGAGGTATCTTCTGCAATTTGGTCGTATGGGGACGTGCAGGTATGCCTCCTTGAGATCTAGAGTTACCAGCCAAGACTCCTTGCCCAGCATGGGAAGAAGCTGCTGTAGAGTCAGCATTTTGAATTTTGGAACAATGAGGAATGTGTTTAAAGCGGACAGGTTGAGAATAGGTCTCCATTTGCTCTCTTTTCTTGGTACCAGGAAGAGTCTGGAGTAAAATCCTTTTCCTTGCTCCATAGATGGTACCTTTTCCACAGCTCTCATCTTTAATAATTGGGATATTTGTTTTAGAGCTTCTGCCTTTTGATTTGGAGGTAGGTTTGGCATTCCTCTCTTCCCTGGTAGAGTATGGAAGTGAAACCTGTAGCCTTGGTCTATTGTCTGTAAAATCCACTTGTCTCTTGTGATGTAATGCCAGTTTATTGAAAATAAGGCAAGCTTCCCGCCTAAAGGTGCTTCTAGTTGCTCCCTGGTAGGCGGTGCCAGAGCCAAGTCACTGATTGTCCTGTAGTTGTGGTGGTGGCTGTGTCCGTGGCTGTACTTCGCTGGTTGTTACTCTGCCACTGGCGTCCCCTGTAGGCACCCCTGGATTGGTTTCTGCCTCTTGAACGCCTATTCCTGCCCCTCTGAGCTCTGGATGAGTCTGGAAAGGACCAATTCTTGGAGGGCCAATTCCTGCTAAACCTTGGCGGTTGGACCTGTAAGAAATCTTTTACTGTTTGGACAGATTTTGCCTTCTCTTCCATCTTCTTCAGCACCTGTTGTGCAGGAGAGCCAAACAAATTGATCTTATCCATAGGAGCATCTAATAGTTTGGACTTGACATGGTCGGTAAGGCCTGCTCTTTTAACCATGCATGCCTTCTGATAACTGTGCCAGTCATGGCTGATCTAAAGGAAGCCTCCAGTGCATCATAGCCGCATTTTAAGGAATGGTTACTGACAGATTTTTTGTCTAATGATTCATCAGAGGACAGTTTTTTGGTTAACTGGTCTAGCATAAATTCTTGACACTGGATCATGTGAAATTGACAGTTCAAGGCCCTAGCTGAAAGAGTAGCAGAAGTGTAAACTTTTTTACCCCATCTCTCTAAGGATCTGGATTCCCTTTCTGAGGGGAGGGGGTTCTTAGCAGAAGTAGCTGCTACAGCCTTGGGTCCTTGGGAGATAGTCTCGGGATCTGCAAAAGGAGCCTTATACAAATGGTAATGTGTGTCCGGGACCTTGTAGTATCTATCAGGCTTAGCAGGGGCCGGAGGTAGAGAATCAGGAGCAGTACAAGCATCATTAAATGCATCATCTACAACAGAAAGAACTGGAGGAATGGCTAAAGGCCTATGTTGTGGTAAATGCAGAAAGGTTCTAAGCCTTTTTCTGGAGTCTGAAAAATCCTGGCCCTGCCACTGAAATTGTTCCCTCATAGCATGCAAGGTTTCCCCAAAGGAAAATTCCCCAGGCGGAGAGGCAGAAGGGATGGACTCTTCAGCATCAGAGTCTTCATAAGGGGAGAAAGGAGCCTCTGGAGGGTCGGAATCATCTGAATCATCAGAGGAATCATCTGTAGAAAGTGGCTGAGGGGGCTCTGCTCTAGGCCTCTTCTCTGGAGGTGGCTGAGAGGACCTGTCTGGTTGAGGTTGGGATCCCCGGATTAAAGAAATGAGATCCTCTGCTAAACTAAGCATTTGAGAACTAGAGCTGGGCCTGTGAGAGAGGGTCTTAGCAGGCACAGTCTTAGTAGCTTTAGCTGCTTTAGCCCTGGCAAAGGCCTTAATGGACATGGCTGCAGGAGGCCTAGCAGCTCCACGTGCAGGGGTTGAAATATCCAAGGGAATAGTGTCATTTAATTCCTGAGAAACTGCAACAGCAGGTGGGTTTTCTGAAGCCGATTCCACCAGGTTGGAAGAGGCCTCGGTAGAAGGTAAGGTTTCAGCTGAAGGAAGAACCGCTTGCTCGGTTTCAGCTGAAACCGAGACACTCGCGGTTGGCTTAACCGCGGTTTCGGCTGAAGCCGCGGACCGCGAGTGTCAGTCCTTTTCCTTGCGCTTTTTAGACATTTGCGTAGTCGGAGGATCCGACGGCATAATATAAGCAAAATCGGAGCCGAAAAACTCCTCAGCAAATTCAGACCGACGTCTAAGCGTCCGCCGGTTAAAAGAAGCACAGGCTAGACAAGCTGCTACGTCGTGGTCTGGGCCTAAACAGGGTAAGCAGTAAGAGTGGAAATCTTTATGAGGTATTTGCTTCCCACAAGTTAAACAGTTATTCACTTTTTCTGACATCGGCTGAGGCAAGAAAGAGTCCCCAACGGGGTACTTAGCTTTTTAGAAGTCTTCGTAGTAGTATTCGGTAGTAGTAATCTCTGGTTCTGACCGACCGGCCACTTGCGAACAGCTTCTGCTTCGGGCACCACGCGGCAAGAAAGACTGAGGAAAATGGTGTCGGCTGATGCCTTTATACCCGAAGAACTGCAGCTATGACGTCGGGTGAAGTGCGACACCAGCCGAGGCCAGACCCAGACTTTGGAATCCGGCCGACCGAAGGGCTGCCTGACGACAGGACAACCCATTTGTAAGGACTGCAGATGCATCCTTGAAGGACATCATAAGTATGATCCAAGTTCCTGAGAAGCTATGACTCCACAATCACTGGTACTTGGTACCACACTGTCTCCTGCAGAACCGACATATGAAGTGTACAAAGCAGGCCACAACACCTGGTTGCAATATGAGGCCAAACAGCTGTTATTGGATGTAAGCCTGGATCATACAGTCAGATGGTTCTCTCCTACACTTATGTCATCTGCTAACAAGCATTAAACTACATCTGAAAATCTAACATTGAACTGTCAATGATTACAGGTTCAAAAATGGAAATGGGAGTAATAGAATGGGATGAGACTCAATGCTCCCCAACATATGGCCTAGTACAATGCGCAAGCACAACAACAGTAACTGTCAGAAGCACTCCCATACTATATATCTGTACTACTCACACTTGGTGCCTCCTACAGAGCCCTCCATCCTCTTATTTTGAGCCATGGTCACCATTTCAACCACATACTAAATGATGAAGATGGGCTGACACGTGTCACATCTCCTGTGCCTAGTAGCAGGATCGAACTGCTGCAGAACGTGCAAGAAGGGATAGTCTGATCCAGTCCCAAACAGTGCAAACACACATCAACAGTCCAAGACAGAGGTCTAAAAAAAGCATAATCATCTCACAGTGTTGTGTTTCTTTTGGGCCACAGTGGGACGTATGGTAGCCATGAAAGAACACAAGGTAATCAAGTTCAAACTATAAACCCACTAAAGACAGCAACTGTAAATAAGACTGTAAAATATTTGACTGCAACTTTCAAAGTGCATTAGCACATGCAGCGCGACCTAAACCAAACAAATGATGACTGATGTTTCATACTTCCAGGGTCTGCATCAGATAGAAAAAAAAAAGTTTTCTTTTCTTTCACTTTTTCTGTAATTATGTCATTATTATAAAAAACATATTTTAGCTAGTCTGACACATGCCAAAATTAAGAAATTCACTATGAAACAAATCATTTAAAAACAATTCTCAAGTTTCTTACTTTTACAAAACAAAGTGGAAGAAATGCTACATAGTAGGCACTGAACAGAGAATTAAAGAGAACTTCCTTGATCCTCTTGTTAAAATCGGCTTTTAGGCACTCCACCTCACTGCGGATAAGGTCTGGAGAAAGTGGACAGGAATGAGAAGGAATAGAAATGGAATAATTAAATTGTTCTTTGAGGGACTCCCGCAGGAGTGAGAGGAAGTCTTTCGATTTAACCAGAGCTCCCATGTCATCACAAAGTTGCTCTTGTGTCAGGTAACCACAGTCTGCTGGGAGTAAAGGAGTCCGGCTGTCATGGTGGAAGCAGCACAGTGGAACATAAACACCAAACCTGTATAAAAAAAAAAAAAAAAAAAAACAAAACAAAAAAAAACAAAAGCACATATTCACTTTCTACTTCCTTGACATTTTCAAAACCAAATATTTGCATTTTAAGATATATGCTACAATTATTCATCCCTGGCTTTGCACCTATGTCCTTAATGGACACAGGCAACCTGTAATGGTTCATCTCCCAGGCCCCTGCTTACACACATCAATGGTACCAGAACTTGTCAGAGATTTGGGATGCATGGCTAGGCTTAAACAGGCCCTTGTGGTCGTTAGCCTAGTAAACAACTATGAACCTACTACCAGCATTACACAGTCATTGAACAGCCCACATACTGGAATACCTGTACATGAATAATGTGCCAGGATACACGTAATCTAAGGATAATGCATTCAAGTGCACGGTTTCCTCATGTGTATTCAGATACCATTTCTACCATACCTTTGCACTGATCTATCTTAAATACCAAATTTTCCTGACAACCGGCTATCATTTTAGGAGCATCATAAAAGTCAATTTCACCAAAGAATACTACTCTCACAGAAATCTACCCATCATCTTCCTTCTGAACCTTCCCTGTTATAAACTTTGGTGCATTGTCATTACTAATCCATTTTCTAGACAACTTCCAATATCAACTTCATTTTACCTTTAAGATACTTAAAAGTTTTAGGTTCCTATTCATTTTGCACACTTCTTTTCTCAAAAATCAAAAAATCTCCTTTTTAAAAGCAATTTTATTTTTTTAAGAATAAAATTTGTTGCTGATCTTCAGCAGACTAAATTTATTAAAAAAAAAAAACAGTGCAAACAATGAAATGTGGCCAATGTCATCTACAGCACTTAATAAATCACCAGTACACAAGGTATACCCATCTTCTACAGACAGTTCTTGACAAATGCCCTATAACCAGTGTAATCTGGTGGACTGGGACCAAAATGATTGACATTTCATGGAAAAAGTAAGACAGAAACCTGAAGTAAATATGAGAAACCCATGTAAGCAGAGAAAGTAAGGAAAGGGAAGTAAACCTGATGATCAAAATGCCATCAAATGTCATTTCCTACTGAAGTGAGTTTTGACACTTCCCAAGAATCTCTGATGCAACCTCTGCAACAGACAGAAATGCAACTGTCTGATTAAGAACAAATTACTTTGATAATGGCCTACCACTTTTACTCTCTGCAAAAGACACAAATGTTGCTACAACTGCCTGTACCACTCGCAGGACAATAATATATCACAGATTAAATACACGGGAATTAGATACATTTATCTGCTTCATGATTAATAGGTAAACAAACCACTTTAAAGAAAATCAGTATCAGTGTGCTGAATAGTGGGCAGTGTACATGAGCAATAACAAACTCCTGCATTGAATTCACAGGATCTAATGAGGCTGGATGGTACATCCCTGTAGTCTGCTTCTTCAACATGTAAGTGGAATATCTTTACCCCTATTCAATGAAGTTATGAGCTTCCCATTTCTTCCACACAATAAGACGTTTCTAAGCCATATTAATGGCTACTAAACACTATTTCCAACAATGAAAATGCATGCTGCAAGTTACAAGACAGAGAGACAAAAAAGTAAATTTAAAATGTTTTGAATGCAAAACACGCTTGAAGAATAGTAATAGACTGCATTCAGCAGTTGCGTCATCTTGCCACAAACTTGTAGATGACTGGAGAGCCTACAGAAGAATGAAAAACGTGGCTTTGACTCTTTTTACACCTTCATTAAATTATCAGCTAAGACACTGGTGCACATACATTAATATGAAAGAAAATATACTACAGTAAGTTTTTTCATTACCATACACTATACATATATGTGTTTTCTTTTTATAACACCTGTCATTCAGTCCAGCTTTATATAAACTGCTGAATTCCCACCCTTGCCTTAAACCTCACTCCTGAACATTATTCTGCATGTTCTTTTCCCACAAATTCCATGTACTTCTATGTAATTTGCTCCTTCCCTTTTCTAAATATCCTTCTTGTATCTCTTTTACAATACACTGTACTTCAAATACAGCTAGTTAAGTTTTTCATTTCTTTTTATTTTAGTAGTTGCTTTTTGACAGCCAATAAAATTAAACATACAGCCTTACTATGTCTAGGTAATACAGATCCAGCTCAAAGAATCAGTTCCTTAGTCATAGCCATTTTCTCCCACAATATTTCTGACAGAGACTCTGCAGGGAATTTTTAAAATCTATTATCTCGTTACACTCCCAAAATGCAAGTTCCCAGTTACATGTTTCTTCCCCATCACACCTCCCAACATCTGCTTTCGACCTGAGGAAAACATTTTTGAAGCCTACTTGGGGTAAAATACCTAAGCAATCACTTCCAAGCAAAAATCCTAAGCCTTCTGGACTTTGCTGCGTACTTAGGAACCATATACATGTCTTCTCAATCTTTCCATGTAGACTGCTATTCCCATCTCTATTCCACTCTTTTCTGACCTTCTCTGCAATGTTTTATATGCCCTACTAATTATCCCTTTTTTAGCAGCAGCTCGTGTTCTAGCTTCAACCTTGGACTCTACCAAGGCAGGTTTTTCCTATAGGACTCTTGCATCCTTTTATCCTTGCTACATTTTGATATCAATCTTTGGTAGGGAAGGCAGTCCAAACATCTTCACAGCCTCATCCAACTCTTGTTACCTTTTCTTCTCTAGTTATTTGCTCCAAATACCTAGATTCCTTTGCCAGTTTTCTGCAGTAAATTCCAGCTCCCACATTCCTATTTCTGTACCCCTATTTACAGTCATCCCTACTGGCAACATTTCCTTTCTCCATTCCCATTGGCTTCGTTCTTAGAATACTTTCTACAACTTTATGAATATAATATTCTGCATGGTGGTTGTTATTCTCCTTAAAGATCTGCATCCAAAATCCCACTCTCTCCTAATTTCTTGAACCCCCCCCCCCCAACCGCTTCAACATCCCTTTCCACTTTGAAAGTTAGCTTTCTGCTTGCATTACTTGAGCTGTAACTGTGTAGCTCTAAATTAAAAGGTCTATTAAATCAGGTAACCCTAAGCCACCTTCGATTGGGAGGAACTACGTTTTGTACTTTACTCTTGCTCTCTTCCCCTCCCAGACAAATTCCTTCAATACTATTAATCACTGCCCACAACTTCTGTGGTTGATAAAAATATGCCTAATTTATACATAAAACTATGGACGAAATCTATTTTCACTGTCTACATCTTACTTTCTATATCCACAAACAACATCTTCCAGTTTCTTAGTTTTTGTATTATCTTTTAGTCTCTTCTCACATTTCCTTAGCTGCCACAACAGAAGCCTTTTTAGTCCATACTCCCAAACACCATCTTATGTCCCTATAAAAATGGGCATTGCTGAACAAATGTGTCAGTACATGATTTAAAGTTATAGCATTTGTTTATTTTCTTTAATTTTATATCCCAAAAACACATTAAACTGTTTAAAAATGTTCCACAACACCAAGATGTCTTTTTCTGGACATATCAAGTACAAAATAACATA
Organism: Protopterus annectens; assembly: GCF_019279795.1. Classification (NCBI taxonomy): domain Eukaryota; kingdom Metazoa; phylum Chordata; order Ceratodontiformes; family Protopteridae; genus Protopterus; species Protopterus annectens. Next base: position 140,738,730 of record NC_056751.1, read on the forward strand.
ACTTGCAAATAAAGCCAGCTTTTCATGATTGCCATACCAATTAATATTCTTGAATTTTTAAGCCCCCTGTTTTCTTTGCCACTGCTCTAAATGTAAGGCAAATAACAAAGAGGAAAGAGGACACCCCTGCCTGTTTCCTCTGTTCAAACAACTTGTCTGAGAGGAACCTACCCACTTTAATTCTTGCTTATGATCCTTCATATATCCTCCCATTTAACCTTACTATTCTGTCAGGGAATGCAAATGCTTCCATTGCCCTACTGAAAATCCCAACTTACTCTGTCGAAAGTTTTCTTTGCATCAACATCCACTAACAGCAGCAGCATTTTCTTATATTCAGCTTCTCTCTGGATCATCATTGTTCTATTAATGTTGTCAAATGCTTGCCTCCTATCCACAAAATCACATTAATCCACATCTTTGCCATTTTTAGCTAGCATAGACAATAAATACTTATAATCATAGTTTAAAATTGAAATGGGTATATATGAAGCTGGGTTTGATGGATCTTTACCACCTTTTGTTAACAGACTACAGCTTTCTTCCAAGATGCTGGCGATTCTCCTCCTTTTAAAATTCTATTAAAATCTTCCAGATCTTTATCACTTTCTTCCATCTTAACTTCTAGACTTCTACAGGAAAACACTAGAGTTGTGTAAGAAATTACCATAACAGTAGATGTCCTACTGATCACTGTTGTAGTGTTGCAAACAGGTAGGTTATTGCCAAAGAACTTTGATGTCCGGCAGGGGTACTAAAGGCAAATTCTTTCATAGAACCATATATCCAATGTATGCCCTGAGCCAGCAGGTGCAAGGGTACGTGTAAATCCTCACACTATCTCAAAGTCAGTAAGCCAGCAGAAGCCTGATTAAAAAAAAAAAAATTAGATCCACTAAGATGAGAAAAGTAAGCAGTATAAGTCTCCTCCTCTGTCACTGAGTGAAAAGAAGGGTTAAAGGACAAGTAGGGGGGAAGGCATACTGCAACAGCAATCAGCAGGGCATCTACTGTTATGGTAAGTTCTTACACAACTGTACTATGTCCTTCCTTAAACAACTGTTACAGTATTCATAGGTTCATAGGTGTGTACAAGACTAATGGTCCGGGGCCTTTACAAGCTTAGCCCATAGGATTACCCTGGCACCGTGCCACTCAACTTTAGTTCCCAGTTCCTCTGTCGAGTAAAGCCACTGGGGTGAATTTTCTATTTCCCATCTACTCATCAAGATTTCTCTTGAAGAGGGCCAGTGAGATGCTCTGCTTGACATGTATGGGAAGTCTATTCCATAGCATGGGCAATCTCTGGGTTATGAACCTGTCCCTCTAGCATGTTCTGTTGACTGTGGTAATGAGGTCTCTGGATCGTGTGGTGCGGAGGGATTTGGGATTTATTTAGATGTAGCATTTCTAACAGAGCTGGGTCAGACATGGCTTTGTTAAGTCAAGCAGTGATCACCTCTAAGTAGGCATTATGAGACAGAGAATAGTTGGAGATTTTTTAGTCTGTCCATATAGGACAAATGTTTAAGGCCTAGGATCCCTCTTTGTGAGGTACTTTTGTGGCCTCTCCAGTTGTTGCAGGTGTTTAGTGAGGTACATGTCAAATGAGGCACTGTACTCAATGATTGGCCTAATGAGGGAAGAGTAGAGGGAGACAATGCCCACTTTCTTCCTGGATACAAAACCTTTAGTAATGAGATGTGCCACATAGGAGGACTTTCTGACCACAGTGGCAATGTGGTGGTCAAAAGAGAAGTTGCTGTCAACCTGTGTTCTCAGATCTCTTATAACGCCTTCTGTGTTCAGTGGACTACCACTGATGTGGTAAATTCATGGGAACTGGGTTTTTCCCAAAGGGGATGATGACACATTTTTTGGCATTGAGCTTAAGGCCATGGTTCTGACACCAGTCGTTGGTTTCAGTGAGGCCTTTCTGTAGGATGTTAACATCACTCGGGGAGTTAATAATAGCTCCAACTTGCAATCATCTGCAAACTTTGTCAGCCAGAGTCCCTTCGCGTTGGCCTGGACTTCAGAGAAGTAGATACCAAACAGGAGAGGACCCAGGACCAAACCCTGTGGGATTCCACTCATGACTGGTTGGCAGTATGACTTGGAGTCAGCTACTTTCACACTGGGGGTTCTACCTGTGAGTCAGTTTGCAACCCACCTAGTGATACAGAGGTTGATACCTAGCTTAGTGAGTTTTTCTATGATACCTGAGTGGGGAATGGTACCAAAGGCCTTGGCCAGATCAAGGTAGGCTGTATGAACCACCTTGCCTTCATCCACAGCTCTGGTGACTGACTCAAAGTCATCGGCCAAGTTGAGCAGGCATGATCTACCCTTCACAAAACCAAACTGTATGGGATCCAGAGTTTGGAGATCCCCTATATCCTTGTTTATTAGGTCCATGATGATGCGTTCCATAACTTTGCACATCAGACTCATCAGGCTAATGGGGCGATAGTTCCTAGGGTCTGTAGTCGCTCCTCCTTTGTGGAGAGGGATGACTGTAGCAGTGCACCATTTGGTAGGGACAAAGCCTGAGGTGAGGCTGTGAGTGAACAGGGCACACACGTGAGATGCCAGTTCACTCTGTAGTTCATGTAGAACACAGCCAGGGATATTATCAGCTCCCATAGAAGCTGTAGTCTTGGCCTTGGACAGTGCTGTTTTAACCTGTGCAGCAGTAATACTGGGTGCCTGGCAATCTACTGGTATTGTGACTGGCCCCTTGGGGGGCTAAAGTTGGCAATGAATCTGTCTGCCAGTATATTGGCAATATCTGTTGGCTCGGTATAGGAGGTACCATTGTGCAGGAGCTCAGAGCAAATCTGGGTGATTCCCAAAGCTTACGATGAAAGAAGGGTGGTAGGCTGCTGTACAGGAAAACTGTCCAGTAGACTAGAAAAGACTGACTAAATGCAGTCCTGGATCTAGAAAAGGCATCCATTCTGTAATGGTTTTAAAGGAGTGTACAGAAGACCAAGTAGTTACTTCAAGAATGGTCCTAGAATCAATCCCTTATAAAAAGCTCCAGATGAAGCATCTGTTTCAGTAGAATGTACCTTTGCTGGTGAGGTTAGGGGTCTGCCATGCTGAGCAGAGCTAAAGGCAGTTTATTTGTAGATTCATTTACCAATAGTTTGTTTAGAAACTGGGTTCCGTAGTTTTGAATCCTGGAATGAGACAAATATTTTGTCAGATTTATGGATATCTTTTGCCTTATCTACATAAAAACTGAGTTGCTTATGAATCAGGGGAAAGGAAGATATTTTCCTCCTCTTTTTTTGGTTAGGGATGAAGATGGAACAGTTAATAGCTTGATTAAGAAACAGTTCATTCACCATTTTAGGCATGAATGGGCAATCAGCCTTCAAGGACACTCTATCCTTGTGAAAAATTAGGAAGGGAGGGAAAGACATAAGGGTCTACAGCTTTTAAGACTCTTCTGGCAGAGGTGAGGGCTAACACAATAGTTTTCCAAGTACAGAATTTGAGACAAGAAGGGGCTGCTGGCTCGAAGGAAGTTACAGTATGTTTTTCCAGCACAAAAATGAGGTCCCAAGCAAGGATAATAGCTTTCCTAGGTGATGCCAGGTGGAGCATCTCTTTTAAGGAACAGTTTAACCTCTAGCCTAGCCAGAAGAGGGGGATCCAGATACAGTGGAAATGTGTGCCTTAATCAATGAGTATGTTAGGCCAGATTTCAGTAGTTCACACAGGTAAGTGACGACCGGTGGCATGTTAGCTTGAAATGGCTCATAGTTCTTAGTCAAACACCATAATGAAAATCTATTTCACTTGGTTATGTAAGATTTTCTGTTGACAGGTTTCCTTGCCTTCTTGAGAACCTTCAGCATGCCCTCAGAGAACTGGTGTCTAAAAAGGATCAGAATCCTATTATCCATATCATAAGACCAGGGGATGATAGGTTTGAATGAAGAAGAGTGCACTTCTGTTGTGTGAGCAAGTCTACTATGGAGAGAAGTTTCTAGCGATGGCCTTTGGCTAAATGGCAGAGAAGTGGGAATCAATGCTGCCTTGGCCAAAAGGTAGTCACCAGTAGGATCTTTGGGTATTTCTTTTGTACATTTAGTAAGACCTTAGAAAGAAAGGGAAGGCATAAAGATACTTCCCCTTCCAAAGAAAAAGACAATGCATCCACTATCCAGCCAAACAATCCACTATTGCTGTGCTGACAAGGTCGTAAGAAGGCCAAAATATGTATGTCCACAGCTAGTAAGGTTTAGCTTTACTGGCGTGAATGTATCCATAAAGACTTAAAAAAAGAAAAAAGTTAAAAGTTATGGACATTCAGAAGCCATGTAGGTGAAACATTTGATGTCCCTTTTTTTTTTTTTTTTTTTTTGCATATATCCCATGGGCCTTTATTACAGGAGGGTTAAAGTATCACACGGTGAAAACTCTAGCATGGCCAGGTTTTTCTTGTAGTTTTTACTTTGTAAGTTTGAGGACAGTAAGCCTGTTGCAAAAAAACGGAAATTGTTTGTTGTTAATGGAGATAAACAGATCTATGTAAAACACTCTCTCATTTGTGGATTATGTCTAATAATATCCCCCTGTTCAGAATCCATTTGTGGGAGTCTTCCCTTGATCTACTTACACTGCCTGCTAAGGTACTGTCCTGTGAAGGAATGAAAACTGCTGGAGAGAGAGATTTGCTTTTGTGGCCTGCTCCTAAGCTAAAAGGGCCATTCGGCACAGTTGATAAAATCTGGGGCATCCTGCTTGTTTATGTGCCACAACTGTGGTGTTGTCTGTGAATACTCAAAGTACCTGGTTTCTGGAAGTGGCTGAAGATCTGTGGAACCTGTAGTAGTGCTCTTGTTTCCTTCAGATCGACATTTCTGCTCTTATGTTTTTTTGCCACTGTCCCTGAACTTTCAGGTTGTCACTTCAGGCACTCCATGTGCAATCTGATGCATTTTTGGGCGGTTCCTGGTGTTCACAATTTGAAAGGTAGGGAAGGGCTGAGCTTTATTTAGCTTTCTGCCAAAGGATCTCCATTTTTAAGCAAAGGCAGAAGTGGAAGAACTGTATTCAGTGGCTATGAATGCTGGAACCAGGTGGATTTCAGGTACCATTGGATCTTCCTTATGTGCAATTTGGCAAAGGGAACCATGGATAGGGCTGTTGCCATGAGTCTCAGAACTCTGTGCAGTTCCCTTGCTGTACAGGACTGGAAGGAACTGGACAGACTTTCTATCTTGTCTGGTAGTGGGAAAGTCTGTATTAATTTGTTTTGTCTCCACCATAACAAAATGTCTTTGGTTGGGGTCATTGTGGATTTTTTTCAGGTTGATTGTGAATTCCAAGCCCTGAAGAAGGGATATGGTGAGGTTGAGATGCATCATGAATATCTGCAATAGATCATAAAAGCAGGAGAACATCTATCTCCTGTGCCCTGCAGAAGGTTACGACAGGGGGCAAAGCATTTTGTGAAGATTCTTGGGGCTGCAGAAAGCCAAAAGGGCAAAGCAGAGCAAAGAACTGAAAATATGATGAGCCAGCAGAAAGTCTCAAATATTTCGTATAGGCAGGATGTACAGGAATGTTAAGATAGACATCCTTTAGATTGGGAGACACTAGAAAGGCATAATGTAGAATAAAAAGTAACAGAGTCTGTAGGGATACCAATTTGAAGAGAGAGACTTGTAGCCAAGTGTTGAGAGCGAAGAGATCTAGAAATAGTCATTCCTTAGCACAAGGAATAGAACCCTTTTTCTTTGGATTTTGAGTGAACTCGCTATTGTACCTTGTTGAATTAGAGTTTGGATGATGGGTAGAGCAGCTGAATCCAGCTGTGAGGTGCTGGAGAAATGCCTGCAAACGGGAGAAGCTCCTTCCACTTCATTCTGTATCCATGGTGAATGATGGAGAGGACGCCTTTGTCTTGAATGATGAGCAATCATTTTTTTAGGGATGAGGAAAATTGTTTGGAGAGAGGCAGGCAAGGACTGGGGGGCTGGAAGCCGAGCAGAGAGTAGCCTTGCAGACTTGCCTAAGTAGGAAGGCCTTCCAGAATTACTGAAATCTCTTCCTAGGTAATTTCTTAGACTAATGGGAAGGCCTAGATTCCCTGTGAACAAAAGAGGTGGGCATGGCAAGATAATTTATTTGGCATCTAGGAACAGAAGCAACAAAAATCCATCTACAGTTCATGAGTTTGCCCTGTTCCAGAAATTGCTTGAAAAAGACTGGCAAGCTTCTGGAATAAACAATAAATTCCGGTTAAAAGGAGAGACTAACATTTTTACTTTAATATTTGCATACATTTGTATTTGTAATATATTTATATTTAATATAATTGGATGGTGCAGTGGTTAGTGGTGTCACCTCACAGCAAGAGGTTCTTGGGTTCGATTCTCGGCTGGGGTGTATGCCTTCCCTGCATTTGCATGGGTTTCCTCCTGGTGCTCCAGTTTCCTCCCACATTCCAAATTACCTGGGCCTCCACTGAAAATGGGCTCTGTCCCAGTCTGACTTTTCCCAGGAAACAAATGTTAAATAAAATAAATGAAATATTCTCTGGAACAGGCTACGAACATAACAGTGAAATCCTCCCGATCGCAGAACCTGTTGCAGCTGCCCTGGAAGCAGCTTCTGTTGAATCATAGCTTGAGTCACCATGGATAAAGCCTGTTGATTACTGCCACAGTCCTCAGGTGCAGACAATATTTTGTTCAATATAGTCAAGATAGACAATAACCATTTGGTCATCTGGGTCTGGTAGTTAACGGCTCTAAAAGCCAGAGTGGAAGCTTTTTTTGTCCAGCCTGTCCACTGCCCTGCTGTCCTTACCAGAAGGAAGGGCACTGGTATTGGGCAGCAACTTGGATGGTTTGTCAGTAGGCAAAGAAAAGACAGATCTCCTACGGCACCCCAGATGACCCATGTTTGACTAATGTGAAGGTGCTGTAGGGACCAGGCAGGGGAGGATGGGAGTGAGTGTCTGATGTTGGCCTGCCCATCCTTGTGAAAGGGATTCATCTTGGCTTACTACATTGGCAACACATGCAGAAATGTGACTATTGCCACAGCATGAAAAGTGTATCATGCTTGTGCTGTAAGCTGTGTGCCACTTGGTCAGGAAGTTGAGCACATGCTGAAGTATGGATGCACCTCTTGAGGCAACTACAGCAGAGTTCACAAGGCTTCCATGGGGCAGGGACTAGTACAGTGTGCAGGATCTGCAGACTGGTTCACTCCCTAACACCAGACTCTTACCTCTGTGGGGAACAAATGGATGGAGGAATGAACTACTTAACTGGATGTAGACTGGAAGTAGATAGGGGGCCATTTGTGTGATCCTGTGGATCACAAATAAATAAAAAAAATCTTGTCACGTTATTAACAACAGCTTGGGTAAACACACAATCCCATTATTGTCACAACAGAAATTAGTTGCATCTACCAGACAAAGGGGAGACATGCTGTGCAAGACTAGAGTGCAATACCTAGAACTAGAGACTGTGTCAGAATTTTAATCTAGCTGCAATCATCTTTATAAAGAAGGCTGGCTCTAAGAAACGTTATGAGGGGAGAAAAAGTAGCTTCTGATAACTCCTCAGCCCATTTTCTTGTGTCAGTGCCTTCTAAAGCAATAACAAGCACCTGTATATGTACATACACACCAGTTGAGATTAATGTGCAAAGATGGTCATCTAACCATGCTCAACTAATCTGACTAGCGTTTAAGAAAGACCCATCTTCCCACACTAATCTTCACCTCTCTTAGGCTCTCTTGACCTTACCTGCGATCTCAGCTCAATAGCAGTCTGGCAGGGAATTCCAGGGCTCTACCACATCTCATGAATCAAAAGTGTTCATGTTAGTTTGGAACCTGGCCCACAATTTTTTTTTTTAATATTCCACACCTGTTAGTCTCAATTTTATCCACGGCCTACATACCAAGGACTATGCGCATATATGTTAAAATACCAGTTTTTCTTCCATTCCTAATGCTCACTGCCTTTCACCATAGAAAAAGAGTGAGTACTCAAACATCTGATGCTTCTTACAGTCAGGGGCCCTAATGCAGTGAGCTGACTGTTGGGTAGAATCTCAAAAGGGTAACAGGGATGAGCAAGAAAACCCATACAAGAAAGTCAGAAGGCTGCATTATGATGCATCAGAGTACCAAAGGGCTTCCTACCTGAAGTACGAGACCTGCTAGTGTGATCCTGCCTCTTTTAAAAGTTGTAATTTATACAGAAAAACACTGAATTGCAAAACTCGTTACACCTTTCAAGAGATTTTGGAGTGTCCTTGATGCTCTAGTGGGGGCCTGTGGCCCCCACAATCCTACTACTTATGTACTAACTCCAAGATGCTGGACCTCAGGGAAAGATGAACACACTGACATATCACAATCTTTGGCTTATGGACTTTGTGTACATCTCCTTCATTTACAGTTGTAGTTCCCCTATTCCCAGGATCACAGTTATGGTCCTTGCACATTTATCAGGCACCTGTACAAAAGGAAGGCCTTTTGAAATGGAGTGCTTGGTAAAGGTACCTTCTGAAAACTGGCTACACATTTTGCAACAGTCTACCATGGCAAAAGCAGAGCAGTAGCTGTTCCCCACTGGTAGAGTAACATTCACTAACAGCCAGTAAGCAGACAGCTGAAAAAAATATATATATGACGCAATTCATCTGGATAGAGACTTCTAAGAAATAACAATCCACTCTTAACTTGGAGGGAAAGAAATAGCATGTCTTCCCAAGATCAAGCATCCTGTAAAGGTAAAACTGCAACTTGTAGTGAATACCAAAGAATGTAGGATATGTTTTACCTTCCTCCATTTTGCCAATAGGAAGTAAACCATAAAGGGAAATCTTAGATATCACCACCTTTTTGGAGGTACAAAGGATCATTTGGACAGGTACCATATCACTAAACAGGAATCCTTTCACATGGTGGACATCTGGTACCAAGTGGAGCTGGTTCTTCATTTCATTGGTGACGTGTCCCCTTCCTTTCCAGTCAGTGAATTTGCAAACAACATATCAACAAACAAAAAGCTCTGAGATCAGAAATTCATTTGGCATGTATAAAGGCCACCAGGAACAAAGTTTTCCAAAAGATCAACTTCAAGTCTGTTGAGCCATCTGGCTCAAAAGGTGAGCAGATATACACATCAACTATCAAATTCAAAACTCAAGAAGAGGAATTTTACACAGGTATATGGAGAACAACTTCAGAAATGCAGCATAGACTAACATCATGATGTTATGATACACTGAGCTGGAAGAAACTTGCACCCACACTGTAAAATAACTGAAGCTTAGGTTAAGCAAATGTCTGAGGTAAGACATGAAGGTTTGCAAATTCACTGACTGGAAAGGAAGGGGACACGTCACCAATGAAATGAAGAACCAGCTCCACTTGGTACCAGATGTCCACCATGTGAAAGGATTCCCGTTTCACTCCACAACCCATCTCAGTTACATAGCTCTGGAATATGGACTTAGATGGTACACTGGAAGCAGTGTGGCAACAAATGAAAGTTATTTCAGGTTTGCTGAATCAATATTCAAAGCAACCTGAGACATCTGGAGATGATTCAGGTAAGTTTCTAAAGGAACAATGGGATCTTATGTTTTTAGTGCAGAAGAGTGACAGAAAAATTGAATAAGTCAGTGAAACTGATCAGATTGTTTACACCACGTAGAAAACGTATTAGTTAAACTGGGAAACTGAACAAGGAAGCATCCTTTGCATCTCAGTGGAACTTTGAGAAAAGGGTTTGACTGTTCTGAATTTTTGAAAACTAAATGCAGTGGCCTGAATTACAAATAGGTCAATGGGCACTAAAAGCATAGACTCTGCTGTCATCATTGACAGCCACAAAATGTGGTCCACAGAGTAGGTTTAGTCCAATTTGCTACCTGATATATGGAAGCCTGGAAAAAAGAAAACAATTGAGGGGATGCTAGTACTGGTGGAACATCATTTCACAGAGACCACCACTCAAGCAAAGGGCTCTGTTCTCAGATACTGTTAACAAATTTAGATGGTGTCAATTAAGGTACAAGCTGTCATTCCCAGTGATATTAAACAGTGTTTTTTCAACAAGAACACAGGGGCTCACCTCTGCACAACATCCCAAAACTGTCGAACAGGAAGAAAAATGGAAGCTAGAGTCTGTATAAGGAGAAGGTGAAGTGGTATGGTCTTGTTCTTTGGCCAATATATAGTGGGAGAAAAGACTTTATATGACCACTTGAAGAGATTTTAGACAATAATGTAATCACTGTAAATATGGTTTGCTGTTCAGAAATAAAACTCTCATTATAGTGATGAACCATGGGCAGTAAAGTCTCCTTAAGCCTGCACAGTATTTGGGCCTTTTGGTTAAACTGGATTGTACTTTTGAAGTGTAAGGAGTCAGCGGTAACGTTTCCATAATAGCGTGATCAGAAGACAATTTAATGAATACATAGTTGAGACAATACCATGCATGGGATTTCTGGTTATGTATGACTGTGCTGCTAAATTGCAATGGGCAAGTGGTAAAGTCTAATAACAAACATGATCAAGCCAATTTATTTCAAAGACTTTAAACAGTTTGATTGCAACACTGTTATTTCTGAATAGGAGTTTGCATGTTCTCCCTTTGTCTCTGTGGGTTTCCTTGCATCACCGAAAAAAAAAAATGCAGTGCGTTTCCATTTCAAACTCACCAAAGAACGGAGCTGTGGGTGGCAGCACAGACTCTACATGCTGCCCTACAAGGGGAAGAGTTGAATAAACCAACTGGTTTGGACATCTTTTGTGGTACACAGTACCCCTGTGATAGGCAAACCTGGATCACATACTGTGGGCCATGGCAGGGTTAGCCATTCAATAATGGAAAATATGCTCTAGGTGATTCAGTCATATTGATTAATGTTGCCAAATGGGCATGGGTATTTCCTGGTGATAAGTGAGTTGAGGACTCAGCCTACTCCCACCTACTCCAGGTATCCATGCTAATGGTGGGAGGGTGTATGTGCCCACCATAAAGCTCAGCAGCCCTGGGTCAATAAGCTACTGGCTGGCCAGTGTCCACTTGCCCAGCTTGGGTTACCTGGGATAGCTCCGCTGAGCAAAATCTGGAAGTAAAACCAATCAACCCGCCAAACATGAACTAAGAATTTCTACACTCAGTGTAGGTTCACTGACAGAATGCAGCTTAAAAGTGGATGACATGATAGTATGGAGAAGGCTGGACATCCTATGTATTCATGAGACAAGATGGAAGGGCAGTGCAGTAAAGTCACTTGGCTTGGGATCCAGAGTCTACTACTCAAGAGGTGGACAGTGTGGAAATTGTGGTGAGGGAAAGGCTTTAGAAGACAGTGAGGAATGTCATAAGAATTAGTGACAGATGAATGGCAATTAGACTCCAGCCTAAAGATAAGGTAGCATTCATAATCTCAGCCTATGCCCCACAGCATGGTTGTTATAGTGAGGAACAGAGCATTTAAACAAGCAGTTGCAGGACTTGCTACATAAAAGCAAGACTATATGAATTACTGTTAATAATGGGTAATTTAAATGCAAGTATTGAGACAAACTAAACAGGACACAAGGACTGCCTGGGTTCACAAAGGTGAGGCAACAGAGAGGTCATTCTAGACTTCTGTCTGGCAAATGGCTTGATAGTAGCCAACACATAGTTCAGAAAGAGAACAGTCACAAGATTACATACAAGCGTGCCAACATGCAACTCAGGAAGACTTACTGCTAGTAAGGAAAGGGCACTGGGGTAGAATCAGCAACTGCAAAGTCATCCCCAGTGAAACAGTTGGCCCACACATAAATGTAGAGTTGTGTACACTTACCATAAATGTAGATGTTCGAGTGTATTCACTGTTGCAGTCCTAACTAATGGGTTATCCGGCTCCCGGTAGCCCTCGATCAGCCAGAATACCAAAGGTAAGCAAAAATTACATTGGCTGCCTTCGGTTGTAAAGGACATCAGGGCGTCCGATACAAAAAGGAGGCAGCAGACATCACTTCCTCAGTCTTTCTTGCCATAAAAGTCAGAAGACCCCAGAAATAAGGCTTAAACCAAATGCAATTTTGGCAAATAATATCCAATTTAGCCTGTACCTCAGGAAAAGAGAAAAGGAGAGGACCGAAAAAGGGGGAAGGAAACCAGGACTGCAACAGTGAATATACTCCAACATCTACATTTATGGTAAGTGTACACAACTGTACTATGTTCGTCGTGTTTCACTGTTGCAGTCCTAACTAATGGGTTGATTACCAAAGCCCAGAGAAAAGGGAGGAGGAACCAACAGAATCAAGGGTTGGAGATGATGCCCTGCAACACAGCAGTGGCAAACCCTGCCCTGGCTCTGGAAAACAAGAGGCAAATTATAATGCTTTGTGAAAGTGTGAACAGAAGACCAAGTGGCAGCCTCCAAAATATCTTTAGTAGGGACACCCCTTAAAAAGGCTGCAGAAGTGGAAGCTGCTCTAGTCGAGTGGGTCCTAACCCCTTGAGGAGGAACCTTGCCATGAAAGGAATAACAAAAGGTGATACAATGTGCAATCCACTTGGAAATGGTTTGCTTAGAAATAGCCTTGCCCTGATCTCCAGGGGCAAAACTGACCAATAACTGAGCTGATTTCCGAAGATCTTTAGTCCTGTCCAGGTAAAACCTGAACTGTCTGTGCACATCAAGAGAATGTAGGATCCTTTCACCTCTATTTTGAGGATTAGGAAAGAAGGTAGGAAGGTGTATGGACTGATTAAGAGTCAAGCTAGAAACCACCTTAGGCATAAAGGAAGGATTGGTTCTGAAAGAGACCCTGTCTGCATGGAAAATAAGAAAAGGCTCCACAGCCATCAAAGCCTGCAGCTCCAAAACCCTCCTTGCTGAAGTTATAGCCAAGAGGAAGGCAGTCTTCCAAGAGAGAAACTTTAAATCTGCAGTGGCAGCTGGCTCAAAAGGAGGAAGAGTGAGTTTCTCTGATCCCAGGCTGGAGTAGGTGCCCTTCTGGGAGGTTTTAAGGTGCAAGCACCTCAGAGAAACATTTTCATCAGGGGATGAGAGAAAATGGGATGTTCAAAAGAACAATGAGCAGAAATGGTTGAAGCATGGAGCTTAATAGAGGAAAAAGAAAGACCACCCTGAAGCAATTCAGCCACGTATTCCAGGATCAGAGGTAGTGTAGGCTGAGAAGAAGATTCCCCTCTAGCCTGCATCCAATGAGAGAACCTTTCCTATTTTCCAGCATGGGACTTCCTAGTGCTAGGTCTCCTGGCCTCCCTCAGCACATCAACCACCTGTTGGGAAAGGGAAGAAGATAAAGGAGTCATACAATGAGCCATGCTGCCAAATGGAGGGACTGAAGATGAGGATGCAGAATGATTCCCTCTTCCGGAGCCAAAAGATCTGGCTTCAGAGGAAGATACCAAGGAGGAAATTGGGAGAGACTGCAAAGCAGTGGATACCAATGCTGCCTGGGCCAGTATGGAGCTATGAGAATAATCCTTGGTCGTTCGTCCCTGATCTTCAATAACACTCTGGGTAGAAGAGGAAGTGGAGGGAAGTAAACTGACAGGAACGTCCAAGAGAAAGACAGAGCATCCCTCTCCAGGCTTTGCTGTGATGCTGTCTTGTGCAAAAGAGTGGTAGAAGACGATTGTCTAGGGAAAAGAGAAGATCCACCTGAGGTGTGCCCCAATGTTGAATGATGCTGTAAAAGACTGCTCTGTTCAGCTGCCACTCGTGAGGATCCAGGGTTCGCCTGCTCAACTGGTCTGCCAAAACATCGAGCCTTCCTGGAAGAAACTGAGCCAGGAGATGCAGGTCCAGGGATGCTGCCATAGACCAAAGATTCATGCTTTGTCTGCACAGGGGGTAAGAGTGAGTCCCTCCCTGTTGTTGATGTACCACATGACTGTGGTGTTGTCTGTTCTGACAAGCAGGGTCCCTGGAGAAAGAAAACGCTTGAAAGATAGTAAGGCCTGTTGAACTGCAATCAACTCTTTTAGATTTATGTGCAGGTGCATCTGCTGGGCATTCCAATGTCCCTGTATGCATCTGACATCCAGGTGTGCTCCCCAGGCGTAGTCTGATGAGTCTGTAGTCAGAACTTGAGTGGCAGGAGGTGGTCGAAAGAGCACGCGCCTTTGTTTTGGAGACAGGTGGTTACCCACCATAGAAACTCCCATCTTCAGAGATGGAAGCAGACAGATAATCATATCCAGGTCCTGTGTGTGCTGACACCAAATGTTCTTGCGGTACCATTGCAATTTCCTGATATGCAGTCTTGCATATGGAATCATGAGAATACAAGATGCCATGAATCCCAGAGCTTGCAGGTATTTCCATGCAGGGAGCTGGGACAGGCTTGCCAAGTCCTTGAAGTAAACTTAAAGAGTTGTCTGCTTCTCCTGGGTGAGATATAGCATCTGGGAGGCTGTGTTCAGACTCGCTCCCAGGAATGTCATCTCCTTGGATGGTACCATTTTTTATTTTTCCTTGTTGAGAGTGTAACCCAGGGAAGACAGAAGAGTCTTTACGAATTCCAGATCCTTTAGTAGTTGTTCCTGAGAACTTGCTTGAATCAGGCAATCGTCCAAGTATGGGTAAATCTGAATTTTCTTCTGCCTGCAAAAAGCAACGACTGGGTCCAGGCACTTTGTGAAGACTCTGGGAGCAGTAGATAAGCCAAAGGGCAGCACAGAGAATTGATAATGTTGCCTGCCCACTCTGAAATGAAGATACTGCCTGCAACTTTCCCTGATAGGGATGTGCAGATAAGCCTCTTTGAGATCCAAGGTTACCAGCCAGGAATCCTTTTCTAGCACTGGTAGTAACTGATGCAGAGAGAGCATTTTGAACTTTGGAATTACTAGAAAAGAGTTCAGAATGGAAATATCTAGAATAGGACGCCAGGTGCCTTCTTTTTTTGGAACTAGGAAAAGCCTGGAATAAAAGCCCTGGCCTACCTGCTGATGAAACAAAGACAAAATTTGTTTTTCTATTTCTGCCCTTTGGTTTGGAGGAACATCTGGGAATCCCTTGGGAGCTGGAAAGGTGCGGAAAGAAAACTTGTGCCCCAGGGACACCGTTCTGAGTACCCACTTGTCATCTGTGATAGAGGCCCAGATATCTGAAATAAGGGCCAACCTTCCCCCTAAAGGACTCTCCAGGCAAGCAAGCACAGGCAGAAGATGTAAAAAGTCATTGAGAGTGTTTCGACTGAGATGCAGGTTTGGAGCTTCCTGCCTTAAAAGTGGAAGCCTGCCACCGCCTAGACCTTTGAGGGGTAGCTGCCTGCCCCCTAGAAGATTTGTAACCTCTTGCCCTGGAAAGGTCCAACTCTTGTTAGGGTAATTCCTGCTAAAGCGAGGGGGTTGAACTTGCAGAAAATCCTTAACAGTTTGCATGGACTTGGCCTTATCCTCCATCTTCTTAAGTACCTCCTCAGCTTTGCTGCCAAAAAGATTGTCTTTAGGCAAAGGTACATCCAAAAGCTTAGCCTTGACAGGTTCTGGAAGAGGCTGTTCTCTGAGCCAAGCGCAACTTCTAACAGATCCAGTAGCCGTAGCCCTACTGGAAGCCTCAAGGATGTCAAAACCACAATGCAAAGAATGCTTATTGACCAGAGTGGCTGAACTCAACAAATCCTACATGTCTTTACTCTCTGCCAAAAGAGGTACACTTGCTATCTTAGACTTAATAGCCTCCAAGGTGTGCTGTTGGTACTTCAGCATATGAAAAAGGCAATTGGTAGCCCTTATAGCTAGGGTGGCAGAGATATAAACTTTCTTGCCCCACCTCTATCTAGGTTCCTAGATTCCCTGTCCGAAGGAACAGGATTCCTGGTAACAGTGGCCTTAACTCCTTTAAGGCCCTGAGAAATAACCTCTGGATCCGCCAACAGGTTCCTGAAAAGAAACAGATGAGAATCAGGGACTCCGTAGTACCTGTCAGATTTCCTGGGAGCAGGGGGAACCAAATTTGGAGACAAGGAATTTTCCAGAAAAACATCATCAGCAACTTCCAACACAGGGGAGATAGCAACAGGCTTCTGCTGAGGTAAATCCAGAAACTCCCTAATCCGTTTCTTAGATTGGGGATAATCCTGGCTTTCCCATTTAAAATGTTCCCTGAGGGTATTTAAAGTGTCACCAAAAGAGAAATCCTCTGGAGGAGAGGCCGAAGGGATGGACTCCTCTGCATCTGAATCCTCAAAGGGAGAAAAAGCCTGAGAAAATTCCTCTTCATCAGCAGAAATGCTGAAAGAATCAGATCCTGAACAAGACAAAACCTCAGGAGAAACATCCCTACTCCTTTTAGGAGGATGAGGCTGAGAGCCCCTAATAAGAGTTAACAAATCATTAGCCATTTTAACCATTTGGGAGTGAGGGGAACTAGAAGGAACTGGAGCCTGCCTTTTCACAGGCTCACAAATGGAAGGTTTACCTGCAAGCCTGAAGGACTCGGGAGGCCTGGCAACCGCCGAAGAAGCAGCAGAAGTCGAAGGAAGAAGTTTGCTGTCAGAGCGCAAACCGGAGGCCTCGGACCCCGGAGTCAGTTTAGCGGTTCCGGCTCCAGCAGAAGAGGCGACCGGCGACAGGTCAGAAGACAAAATGGGGGCCAAAGGCCTAAGGGACTCGGAGTCAATCAAGGCCTGCGGTTGTACATCTGTGGACTGCGAAAGCGCTCCCGCCTGACTGACTACCAGCTTAACCTCATCAGAGGACTTAGATTTCTGAGGCCTGTCGCGGACCTTATCCTTACGCTTCTTCGGAATATCCGAAGCCTGAAGACCGGCGGATGCCATACCAATGAACTTAGGCCAAACTCCAAAATGCCTAGCCAAAATCTTAGCCCGACGACGAATAGTACAAGGATTAAAGGAGGCACAGAGATCGCAATTGGGAACATCATGGTCAAGGCCTAAACACATAATGCAAAAGGAATGAAAATCTTTATGGCGAATCTGCTTTCCACAGGTAAGGCAATTATTAACCTTTTCTGACATTCGTTAAGGCAAGAAAAGAGGATCCCCAACAGGGTACTTAGCTGTAGTAGACTTCAACTCTTGTAGTCGGAAGCCAACAATGGTAATCTGCTGACCAGCACTCGTGCATGAAAAGCTTCTGCTTCGGGCTCCGCGGCAAAGAAGACTGAGGAAGTGATGTCGGCTGCCTCCTTTTGTATCATATGCCCTGACATCCTTTACAACCGATGGCAGCCGATGTCATTTTTACTTACCTTTGGTATTCTGGCCGATCGAGGGCTACCGGGAGCTGGATAACCCATTAGTTAGGACTGCAACAGAGAAACACAATGAACATCCACTGGTTGCCATAATCAGTGGCATGCTGTAGTCAGAGAAGGCTCTAAGGTCAAGAGAGATCAGACTGAAGATCTGGAAGTTGACTGGAGAGAAAGCACAACAGTTTAAGGAATGACTCAGGGCACTAACACCTCAAAAAAAAAAAAAAAAAAAACAGGTTGAATTGAAGAATGGCAGTACCTCAAAACAGCATGTGTGAGGACTACAGAACAGATGTACAGCCAAGCCAGATATGGAAATAAGGTACATAAGGAAAGCTGGTGGTGGAATGCAGAAGCCCAAGTCATTGTCAAAAGAAAGGAGTGCAGAAAAAAGTGGGAGATAGAAAAGACGGACCAGGCTAGGAAAGAATACTGGTTGACTAAATGAAGCTGAGAAAGGAGCTGCAATAGCAAAGAGCAAGGCGTCAGAGGCACTCTACCAGCTTCTAGAAAGTAAGGCAGTAGATGGAATAAAGAAACTGCATCAGGTTGCAAGGCAAACAGAAAGATAAAGAAGACAGTCAGATACCCTACATAAGGAATGGCAGCAACAACTTGTTCACCAGTGCACAGGACAAAGGCAAATGGAAGGAGTACTTCCAGCAGCTTCTGAATGAAGAAAACTCCACAGAAGCTGTACTCCCCAGACACAGCCTACAATGAGAAGAGAGGAGGATCCCACCACAGAAGTAGTAAGAACAGCACTAAGCAAAATGAAGACAAGGAAAGCAATAGCCTCAAATGAGTTCAAAGCAGATGATAAAGATGCTGGACAAGATAGAGGAGAAAGTGTGGAGAGAAAGGCATACCCCAGGCGACTGGAGAATAAGCATACTAGTGCCAATATTCAAGAAAAAAAGGGGACATTCACAACTGTTATCAATACAGAGGTATCAAACTCCTGTCACAATGCATGACAGTTCCGGACAGGGAGATAAATAAATGAATATGCAGAGCAGTAGAAAGTAAGATGACAGATGAGCAGTTTGGATTCAGATCAGGATGCAGCACAACTGACCCAACGTTTGCAGTGAGACAGTTGCGAAGAAGCTATTGAAGAGTCAGTCTGGGCATTCCTAAACTTGGAGGAAGCATATAACAACATCCCAAGAAAGATGATTTGGGCAGTCCTGCGGCAGTTCAAAGTCCTAGAAACATTGGTAAAATTAGTGCAAGCTATGTACAAGGACCCAATGATTCAAGTATGAAGTGTGTTTGGTCTCACAAAAGGGCTTACCAGCATACCTCTCAACTGTACAGATTTTCGCAGAATGTCCAGAATTTTGCCTCATATTTTTGTCTGACAGACGAGATCAGACAGGAGTCCCCGTGGACTATGATGTTTGCAGATGACCTTGTGATCTGTAGTGAGAGTAGGGAACAGGTGGAGGAGACCCTGGAGAGGTTGAGATATGCTCTAGAGAGAAGAGAAAGAAGAGAAATGAAGGTCAGCAGGACTAAGACAAATATATGTGTGTGAATGAGAGATAGGATAGAGGAATGGTGAGGATGCAGGGAGTAGAGGTGGCGAAGGTGGATGAGTTTAAATACTTGGGATCAACAGTTCAGAGTAATGTTGAGTGTGTAAGAGAGGTGAAGAAGAAAGTACAGACAGGATGGAGTGGGTGGAGAAGAGTGTCAGGAGTGATTTGTGACAGAAGAGTACCAGTAAGAGTGAAAGGGAAGGTCTACAAGAGGGTAGTAAGACCAGATATGTTATATGGGTTGAAGACAGTGGCACTGACAAAAAGGCAGGAGTCAGAGCTTGACGTGGCAGAGTTGAAGATGTTAAGATTTGCACTGGGTGTGACGAGGATGGACAGGATTAGGAATAAGCATATTAGGGGGCCAGCCCAGGTTGGAAGGTTTGGAGACAAAGCCAGAGAAGCAAGATTATGTTGGTTTGGACATGTGCTGAGGAGGGATGCAAAGTATATTGGGAAAAAGATGCTAAGGATGAAGCTGCCAGGTAACAGGAAATGAGGAAGGCCTAAGATAAGGTTTATGGATAAGGTGAAAGGACATGCATGTGGTTGGTGTGAGAGAGCAAGATGCAGAGGACAGGAAGAAATGGAAACAGTTGATCTTCTGTGGTGACCCCCTAACGGGAGCAGCCGAAAGAAGAAGAATTATTTTTGGTCTGTTTTTCACAAAATTGTGGTTTTCTGGCAAATTACTGGCAAATCATTAAAGGCTGAAGTTAGAAAATGGCATACATTTCAGTTTCAGACTTCATACCCTTCAGAGAATCCATGCTAATGCAAAACCTGTTATTCCGTAATTTTCCAAGTCTGTAAGAGCAATATTTAAAAATTGTCCCAATTTTTGAGCCTTTGCCCCACTTTTATTTATGGCTTTGTCCAGATTTCTTGCTCAAAGAGGTTGAGATGTATGGCTACCAGTGGGAGTGGATGTGCACCAGGGTTCAGCTCTGAAGCCATGGCTGTTTATACTGGTGATGGACTACATTAGCCAGCAGGCTGGAGGGGACAGATTAACAAAATTGCTCTATGCAATTGACATGGCATTACAGGCAGACACTGAGCAGGAACTTTAGCAACGATAGTTGAATGGAACGCATAACTGAAGGCACATGGGATAAAACTGAGTACAGATAACACAGTTGTAATGGCAGCAAATGGTGGAGTTCAGAAGATGCTGAGAATTGAGATGGAAGGGAAATAGTGTAACACGCTAACCAGCTTCAAGCATCTGGGGGTGGTGGTTGAGGAGAAGGGACATCTGAATGAGGAGGTCACAGCTAGAATCAGAGAGGCTGCAGCCAACTGGCACAGTGGTATGTCAGGTATAATATATGAAAGCAGAATGCCAAAGAAGCTGAAAAGTAAGGTGTTCAAAACAGTGGAACGACTGGTACTACAGTATGGTATGGAAAGCTGGGTAGTAAAGGGAGACCAGCTGAGGAACCAGAGGTGAGGAGATGGAGGTCCCTGAGATGACTGGCAGGATGTACACTGTGGGACAGATGAAGAAATGAGGACATAAGAGCAGAAACCAAAGTAATTTTAACTGCAGAAAAGGTCAAAGAGAACAGATTACATTGGTTTAGGTACATGTGCAGAAAAGCAGAAGACAATCTGGTGAAGAAGGCTAGAGGAAAACCAGGACATTCAGCAAATAGGTGGATGGATTGTGTGAGAGAAGACCTGTGACAGTCAGGCATGAGTGTCTAAGAAGGCAGTAGAGTGGCACAGAATAGAGAAAGATGGCGACAGTTGACATGACACCCATGTACAGAAAATGGGTAAAGGGGTGATTGATAATAACGATGATACTTCTGATGATCTGAAATGTTGCACGTTAAAAACTTTAATAATGTGTGGATATTACATTTTAAATGGATACATACTGTGTGTTCCATATTTTTAAGTGACTGTACTTGGGGGGGGGGGGGGGGGTTCTGTTTAACATTTTGAATAACTAGATTTTCAGTTGCCAGATTAAAGTCTGTAGCTCTTAAATCCCCCAACCCCAGAGCAGAGCTATCTTACAAAATTCAGTTTAGGTAGTTGGCTGGTGCTGGCCAAAACAGTTATCTGGTCGTTGGCCCACAATATTCTACAGGCATCCAGTGATATTTGTTAAGCAGACACTACTGCACCTTAGACTAGCATAAAGCAGAGCCTACAATATCAGGCCTAACACAGGCATCATGTTTTTCACTTCCAGTTCCTGGGCTAGGCTGCTGAGCACTCCTTTGCAAAATGATGTAGCCTCACTAACCTATGTTCACTTCTGGCACCCAACAACCAAGCAGGTGTTGCCCAGAACCACCATTCCAACTCATGGTAGGGGAAATTACACTGTCCTTTTACTGTCATCCCTCCCCAGGTTGTTGTTTCAACAGCCTGGCCCTCTATTCAAGCAACGTCACTAAGAGTGACAGCCATAGTTCTGTCACCATGCACAACTGGTTTCTCCAAGGATTCCTCAACCAGAGTCAGAAAAGCCTAGACAAAGCCTCATCTACAAGGGTTGTTAAACTGAGAAAGATATTTAAGAACCTCAACACCTAAAGATATCAGCAAACCCTTTTATCAAACATGTTGACTATGTTGTGTGTAAGAACGGCAAAATAACTGGACCTCCAAGCCCTACAACAGGACAAAGAAATTAACCCTTGGATGCTTAGACAAAAGGTTGTGGAAGGCCTGTGAATAGAGACCACTTTTCGAGAACAGAAGGCCCAACAAGGGCAAGCAAATTATTATTTACCATTTGATGGACAGTTATGACCTACCAGCTCGTGCTTATTTAAAGGAAATGCCTTGCTAGAAAGTTCTAAATACTGCTGAAAAGTAAAATATAAAACTAACAATAACACAGAGACACTTGCTATCATAGTTTTTTTTTCTGTGAAGAAGACCTCATCTGTTTGCTTCCTTTTCTACAATCTGAAATTTAGGTATTTTTCTCTTTTATTCTCATGCATGGGAAAGAAGGTGCCTCATACTGGCACATGCTATGTCATCAAACACATGGGGTTAAGAAAGCACACAGCATCTATACCCCTCAGTTTGACACCCCCATGTACTGAGCAAGTACAGTCTGCAAAACAGGAAACACAAAAGGAAATATAAACATATACTTGCTAAATTCATAGGGGACTCCAACCACTGCAGCTTAAAGTGATACCAAAGCACACAGGGATGGGGAAGGGTAATATGTACCCACTACGATAAAGATGAGTACATATCTTCTTATACCTGAAAATGGGAGCCTTCTGCAGTAGTTTAAATGTAAGAAAGAATTGCAAGCAGGAAAATTAAAACTGACTGAAGGCTGAAGTTGTAAAATGACCAAAAGTTGAAATCACAGAAGGACACATCCTGTAACACCAAAGTGACCAAGAAGACTCAACTCCTTGAATCAGGATCAGAACAATAGCACTCGCCCTTGGGATTCCGAATACTGGCCAAGGCTCTTGCTACCCCTATAGTGCCTTTTTAGGCAAGGTTCAAATGACAAATTCACCACTGTAACAGCTACAAGCAAGCAAAATTTGAGGGTAATGCTACTCAATGCTAGAAGTCTAAACCTGAAAATGCATTCACTCAAGGCACTCCTTAAAATGGAGAACATCGACATCTGTGTAGTGACAGAGACCTGGTGTAAGGCTCCAGAGAGCAACCCTGCATTACCATTCATACCACATGGAGTGGTATGAAGTTTTACCTAGGGGAAACTCAAAGGAGTTTTAGGGTCCGGCTGTAGGAACATATTAGGGGCATAAAAAATAAAAAATTAGAAAGTCCCCTTGGGAGTCATTTTTTGACAGCACACACCTCTAACCCTGTTTCTCTTAGAGGATGGGTTGTGTCTTGGAAAAACTGCAAGTTGGCATAGCTGAATGTGCGTCTTTAAAAAACCAACTCTTAAAAAAAGAAACCCTGCTGATTTTAAAGTATGGTACTTTGGAGCCTCAGGGACTCAACAAAAAATGTAATTCGGAGTATGTGATTTGAATTGTATACTTAACTGATTAATTGTTTTGTGCAATATGCCGTACATAAGCAAACAGTGTTTTGTAGTGTTTTACTCTTGGAAGGATGTGCAAGACGAGGCGCCAAGTTTTTCATTAAATTCGCTCACTTCGTGGATCGGTGGTCTTGGTGGTATTTTATTATTCTATATATATATATATATATATATATATATATATATATATATATATATTTTTTTTTTTTTTTTTTTAATTTTAAGATGTATTTGCTATTTGTATGGCCACTGATCCTGTAAATAATGTGCCACGTCCATTTAGGGATGATGCTATTAATGGCAGTCAAAGGACTATTCAGCAGTTTGCTTTACAACTAAATGACAGACTCTAAAAATCTAGAAGCAGCTGGTATTTCTAATGTGCCTGGGACTGGTAATTCGGCTACTCTTGAAGCGGCTGTTGAGGGTCCAGCTATAGCTACTGCTTGGGAGCACTTTATGGGGGAACGAGAACATTGTTTTGTGAACCCTTTTCAAACTTCGGGCTCCTCTACTGTGACTGCTTTATCGGCTGAGGCTGTAAATCTGAGGGAGAAGCTGGTGAATCTGTTGCAGATGGAGGCTAGTACACATATCAACATTCTTTGCCTTCAGCGGTATGTACAGCTGAATATTACCCAGAGAGGTCTGCGGGCATACCAAGCACCTACAACCCCCTTTGAGGAGGGGAATGCTGAGGATATGGCTTTTTGAAAAAGATAGGTACAGGCAGCTCACCAGTGCTTCCCTGAATGGATACACATCCTAACTGAGAGGGATGAGTTAAAGAAGCGAAGGCTTAAATAAGAAATCAGAATGGTGAGTGTTGAACTTGATAAACTTTTAACATCTTTTAAATTGACTAGTATGCTGGAAGAAATTAATGGCAGACTTATGGACTTTGAAGAATTACTAGTAGAGCGTAAAAGTCATAAAATTAACAGAGACATTAAGGAGTACAATCTTGATAAAGCGTTTCTTTGTAAAAGAAAATAACAGATATTTTTCATCTAGAAGCAGAAGCAGTAATGGCAGTAATGCCAGCTGGGTAAAAATGTTTCTGCTTCTTCCTCAGTTTCTTTTGCTGCTTCTGAAGAGGGAGATGCGAGTGCTGGAGCTGAGGGGAGTGTGGAACAGTTTCCAGCTTTGCCTAAAGCACAAAATCCGAAAGACATGCAGAACCACTTTTGGAGTTCTAGCTCTGTTAGAACAGACTTTAACAACAGAAAACGTGGCCACAATGAATGGGGCTAGCAAAAGAACTATAACAAGAAGGGACAGTACAACAAAAAAAAAACGTTTGTACTAATGTAGTTTGTGATAATTTACATGTGTTAAATTTGTCCAAACATGAAATTTCTGATGTGGTTGTGCCTGTGTTATGTCTTGGTCTCAAATTTATACCAACTGCTTTACCGAGATTACATGTACTTAAAAGTGAAATATTTTCTTTTATTAGAAAACCGCATTTAATGTACTACTTTAAACAAGAGGGACAGGTTGTGTTTAATGACTGTTATGAAAGTAGAGATGAGGATTCTTTTCATTCATGCCTATCATTTCAGGAAGATTTGTTTGAGAATGATTTTAATGCCTATTGCCAACTGAATACTGATGCTATCTCTGTTAAAAGCTCTTTTATTCCACCTTTTCTAAATAACACCCTGCAAGGATTTTTTGCTATTCTTAATTTTGAGGTTAAAAAAATGTACTGGTCCTGTATAGAGAATAAGTCTAACATATGTTTTAATTTAACTAAGCAGCAATGGCTAGCCCTATTGGAATTTGGTAATGATAGAAGATGGGTGGTTAAACTATCTGACAAGGGTAACCATATAGTAATCATGCATTTTACACAATATTTAGAGATGTGTTATAAACATTTGAATAATGTGGAAATTTATACAAAATGTGATGTTTCTGACTACTTTGAAGCTATTAAGCAGTACCAACTTTTGTTAGACAAAGGCCTAAGGTTGGGGTATTTCACCTCTAAGGATGTGGAAAAGAAGTTTGGAGTGGAAAACTGCTCCATGGCAGTTTTTTACTGCCTACCCAAAACACACAAAGGTTTAACTAACCTTAGTGGCCGACCTATAGTGTCTGCACAGAGGTATTTTTTGAAGAATATAATAAGTGTGTTGTTACATGAACCTCAAGAAATAAGTTATGAGTACAGCTTATATAGCAGGGACAGCCAGGACTTCTTGAACAAAATAAAGGGTAAAGTTTGGAATATGGACACGTTTTGGCTCTGTTTGGATATCAAAAGTCTATATACTAATATTAAGCATGAAATAGGGATTCAGGCCTTGTTCCATTTCTGGGAGACTCCCCAATGTCTCATTTTTTGATAGATTTAGTTATGTTCTGTTTAAAAAATATTTTTTTTTATGTTTAATGGAGACATTTTCCATCAATTACAGGGCACTGCCATGGGGTGGCTTTCACCCCATGTATGTCATAAACCTGAAGATGACTATAGACATGTTTTTTTTTAGATCAAAAGTTATTTTATTTTAGATTTATTGATGATTTTATTTTTTTATGTCAAGGAAGCCAGACAGAGGCCCTTGGGTTTGTTAATGACCTACAATCTAATACTATGGGCTTAAGCTTTGATGGTATACAGCTTGGCCCAGAAGTGAATTTTTTTGGATATAAGCTTCGATGGATTTACAACTAGCCTCCATAGGAAATTTGAACATAGAAATGTATTTTTATATGGGAATAATTGTCACCTCAACCATTTGGTCAAGGTACTGCCATATAATGGATTAGTACGAATTCATAGGCTATGTAGCCTTGATATGAGCTTTGACTTATAGATAGCTGAAACAGAAAAAATGTTTATTAAAAGAGGCTATGATGTTCAGTTGGTCAGGGAAGCTAAACAAAATATTATGGACATGGAAGTATTCTGTTAACCCTCAGGGAGTTTCTCATTATGTCCGTGCTAGTGTAAAATATAATTTTGTATTGATGGAAATAAATCCACCAATACAGCTGTGAATAATGGAGAACAGAAGAAAGTTTTCTTAGTGACAACTTATAATGTTATAAATGAAGAAATAGTTAAAAAAACATGTAGCTTGTGGCCAATGCAACTAAGGGATAACATTTTGAAGTCTACATTACCTGATTTTGTGAGTACTGCATAAAAAAGAGCTAGGAATGTGTCTGATATTCTGGTATGTAACCAATTTTGTTTACCAGATGTTAATGTCAGTCAGAACTGAAGTATAAATAAAGGCACTGTTCCATGTGATGGTTGTTCCATCTGTCAATATGTAGTAAGCTCATTCCCCTACATTAATGGCATCAAGTTTACAGCTACGCATGAATATAGTTGTAACACAGAGGGGTTAGTGTATGTGCTGAGATGTGGATGTAAGAAGTTTTACATAGTGGAAACTTATAGGAGTTTTAGGGTCCGGTTGCAGGAACATATTAGGGACACAAAAAATAAAAAATTAGAGAGTCCCCTTGGGAGTCATTTTTTGACAGCACACAACTCTAACCCTGATTCTCTTAGGGGTTGTGTCTTGGAAAAATTGCAAGTTGGCATAAGTGAATGTGTGTCTTTAAAAAATAGACTCTTAAAAAAAGAAACCCTGCTGATTTTAAAGTATGGTACTTTGGAGCCTCAGGGACTCAACAAAGAACGTAATTGGAAGTATGGGATGTGAATTGTATCCTTAATTGATTAAATGTTTTGTGCAATATGCTGTATATAGGCAAACAGTGTTTTGTAGTGTTTTTACTCTTGGAAGGCTGTGCAAGCAGAAGCATTAAGTTTTTCATTAAATTCGCTTACTTCTTGGATCGGTGGTCTTAATGGTATTTTATAATTCATACCACACGTTTTGGCCACCTAACCTGGACCGAAACACTAAAGGTGGAGGCGTGTCCATATTCATTAAGGATATCCACACCTCCAGGCTAGTTGCTCAGCATAATGCATCCGAGATTATCCAAGTGCAACTAACTCTGGGCAAGACAGCAATCCAAATTGTAACTTGCAACAGATACCCTATCATGCCCCAGGATTTCCACTCCTCATTTCTTGGTAGACTGGAAAATATTAGGGTACAACCCAACACCCTAATAATGGGCAATTTCAACTACCTGGCCATTAACTGGGAAAACTACTCATGTACAAACGCTTTTGCTCAATGTTTTCTGAAATTCATAAATTCCAACGTCTTGGATCAACTTATCCACACCCCCACCAGGGGCAGCAATATCCTAGACCTGGTCATTACCAACATGGGCTACTGGTGTTCCACATCAGAGGTCAATTCCTCGTTGGTCAGATCCGACCACAAGCTAATCAGCCTAGACATCCACATCCTGCCCCCACCCCCCATTAGGGAAACCACAGTAAAAAATTTCTCCAAAGCCAACTTTACGCTTCTTAAGACAGAAGTGGGAAACTTCGACACCCGTGCAGATGGACAATAGAAGTACGACTGCTGAATCCTACACAAATGCACTTTATAAGCACTTACACGAGTGCATGGATTGTGTTATCCCTAACAGAACCAAGATGCTATCCTCCAAAAAAAGGAAGCCATTTAGGTGGTCCCCTGCCATAAACAAACTCTACAACAGAAGAAAGAAACTGCTGCAAAAAAAGAGTAAAATCCCATGACTGGAAGAACTCACTGGTCAGCTTCAGTAAGAAGCTCCCTCATAAAATCCTCCAAAGCTAGTTATGAAAACTAAATAGTCACTGATTCTAAAGACAACCAAAAATCATTCTATAGCTATGTCAGGAATCTCAATGGCAACACTCAGATCTGCTTTGAGTTGCAGCACAATGGCACTAAATATACAGAACCAACTGATATTGCCAACATCCTGACAAATAGGTTCAGTGCTAACTTTACCCCCAACCCCCTAAAGGAAGCCTTTCTATATCATAAGAATGCAAAGTTCCTGTAATCACGGCTGCACAGGTAAAAACCACACTCTACAAAGCCAAGAACACAGCCCTTTCCCCAACATTGTGCAATCTTGGAGTTGGTATATCTAAGTAGCATGCGGACATGTTTTTGTTGTTTTTATTTATTTTTTTCAATATTTTGAATTTGTTTTTTTTTTTTTAGGTCGATCAATTTTGCTTTGACTTGTATTTTGCAAATGGCCCTTAAGGATATATGTGTGAAAACACAGCGCAGTTAGTAATCCATTTGGAAAATGAACGACTCTTCCTTCCCTGGAGCAAAAATGAACAGCTGTTTTATTTTATAGAACTCATGCACACTGTTCAGGAAAAATGTAAGCTGTCTGTGCAGGTTCAGGATGTGAAAAGCCCTCCTCTCACTGGCTTCTGCCTGAGGAAAGGAAACAGAAAAAATGAACTGACTGGTTTAAGCACAATAATGCCATTTTTGAAAAGAACCATGGGTTGGTCCTAAGGGAAACTGGACTCATTTGAAAGGTCAAATATGATTCACTACAAATAAGGCCTTGACTCCCCAAAATCCTGCAAGCAGAGATGAAGGCTGCAAAGAAAAATACCTCACAGTTGCCAAATCAGATGGCTTGAAAGGGGGATGGGCAGGTTTGTCAACCTTGAAATTCAAGTCTCTTGGAGGAGTGGGGTTCTACTAAGGTGAGCAGAGGTGCAAAACCCTTTAAGGGCTGTCTGAACAGCTGTGTTGGGCCAAAGTTCCAGCCCCCAATGGTCATGATGGGCAGAGATGGCAGAAACATGCATCCTGAATGTGGAATAATAGAGACCCAAACCACACAGTTGTCAAACACCAGAATCACTTGCAGACTGATGGAGGAGGTACAGGGTACTTCCTTGGCTAGGATATCTTTATAGTTGAACAGAAGCTTCAGTGAGAGCAAGAAATTTTACCCAAGAAGCATGTCCTGAGGTATGTTGCCACTTCAGCAATAGGAACTTCTTGGCTGCTACTGTGACAGCTTCCAGCAATACTATGGACAGTTTGAAACGTCACCATGGGGTGATTAAAATAAGCATGTAGTTTTGGTAAGGTACAGAAGCATATAGAAAAGCACAAAAGGCTTGCAGAAGTCTTTCTTGTCATGGAATATAGGCAGAATACATCCACATTCAGACTCCCCATTTATTCTCAGTTCAGAAAATGCATGGTGGAAGACTCCCACCTATAAAATGGTGAGCAGACTGATTTCTAGGGTGCTCTGCTCTAAGATGATTCTGACCAGAAAATGCTCCTAAACCTTCAGCTCTAGGAGATCACTGGAGGAGCGGTTTAAAGAGCTTACAGACACATTCACATCTCCCATAATTTAAATGATTAAAAGCGAATGTGAGCATGTATGCTTCACTGCCAAATATACACCACCTCTCTGAACAGGGGGTACCAGAAGACACCTTTCTGCTTGATTACATGCCAGAAGCTGAAACCACATGACATCCTTCTTTACTTTTATCTTTTAATGTGTTCTGGTGAGGCTGAACTCAACCCTGGCCCAGTAAGACTGAGGAAATCACTCTCTCTCCATAGTCAGTCCTCTCCATCAGTCCTTTTCACTCCATCTCTTACCCTGTAATCCCACTTTCAGTCTGGCCTAAAAAAACAGCCTATCTTAACATAGGAGCACACACAGCAAACCTGATATGGTGAATTCTCGATTATTGCAAACATCCCAGACATGGCTCCACTCATTGTAGTGTCGTTTTAACAACCTTTTAGTAAATCTTTCACTGGGTAAAAAAAAATCTACATTCTGTTAGATGAGCTGAATCTCTTCTGTTTAAGACACCCCTGTAAAACAACGCACACACACACGCGCGCACACACACATGCACACACACACGCACATGCACACACACGCACATGCACGCACACACGCACACACACATGCACACACACATGCACACACACATGCACACACACGCACACACGCACACACACACGCACACACACACGCACACACACACGCACACACACAGGCACACACACAGGCACACACACACACACACGCACACACACATGCACACAAATCTGGCTCTTCCCAAATTTTCCCTTGCTAATATCATCCTTACCAACAGTACAGATAACCACATTTCTCAACCTATAACCTATTAGTGCAAGAAATCTGGACAAAGCCTAAAATAATGAAGGACAAAGCCCAAAAATAGGGAACGATTTTAAATATTGTTCTTATGAAGTTGCAAATATAAAGTACAGTTGTGTACACTTACCATAAATGTAGATGTTCCAGTGTATTCACTGTTGCAGTCATTACATTTGGGTTACCTGCTTGCAGGTAGCCCCTCAGTTGGCCTGATTGTCTTGGGTCCTGCATCGGTTGCTGTCCCTTCTTCCATGACGTCAGGTCGTCAGGAATATAAAACATGCAGCCGACGACATGACATCAGTTTTTCTTGCCCCAGATGTCAGGTGTCCCCCCAATGGGAAACAAATATAAAAGTACAATGATATACCTCCAACAAAAAAGCAAATACACCAAAAGGCTTTTAAGCATAGTAAAGGAAAGTAGAGGTACAATCAAAAGAAGTTAGGGGGCTGGAGGGAGGGTATCCAGGACTGCAACAGTGAATATACTCTAACATCTACATTTATGGTAAGTGTACACAACTGTACTATGTTCTTCGTGATTCACTGTTGCAGTCATTACATTTGGGTAGATTCCCAAAGCTATTGTTGGGAGGAGGAATTTAAATAGCATTAGGACCAGCTATAAGGTCTTGCAAGACTGCAGTGGCAAAGCCAGCTCTGGATTTAGAGAAAATTGGCAAATGATAATGCTTGGTGAAAGTATGTACAGAACTCCAGGTAGCAGCTTCTAGGATGGTCCCTGGTAGGGACGCCTCTGAGAAAGGCTGTAGAGGTAAATGCAGCCCTGGTGGAGTGAGGTCTAATCCCCTGGGGGATAGGTTTTCCATGGTGCTTATAGCAGAAAAGAATGCAATGGCCTATCCATTTAGAAATGGTTTGCTTTGAAACAGCCTTCCTCTCTGCCCCTGCAGCAAATGCCACCAGCAGTTGTTCAGATTTCTTTTGAGGTTTAGTACTGTCCAAGTAGAATCTAAGTTGTCTATGCACATCTAAGTAATGCAGTATCCATTCCCTTTTGTACTGTGGATTGGGAAAGAAGATTGGCAAATGAATGGACTGATTTAAGAGCCACACTGGATACTACCTTGGGCATGAAGGATGGATTGGTTCTGAGGGACACCCTGTCCACATGAAAGATGATGAAAGGCTCCACTGCCATAAGGGCCTGTAATTCAGATACCCTTCTAGCTGAAGTGATTGCTAAAAGGAAAGCTGTTTTCCAAGAAAGAAATTTTACGTCCGCAGTGGCAGCTGTCTCAAAAGGAGGTGCAGTGAGTTTCTCCAAAACAAAGTTAAGGTCCCAGGCTGGGGTTGGAGCTCTCCTGGGTGGTCTCAAATTTTTGGCCCCTCTGAGGAACTGCTTGAGCAGTGGATGAGAGAAGAGGGGGAGGTTCTGTGTTATAATGAGCTGAAATGGCTTAGGCATGGATTTTAATGGAGGAAAAAAGCATCTCAGTTAAGTAATGTAAAATCTGAAGTAAACTGGGTGCTGCTGTGCTCATCCCTTGAGAAGGCCTCCTTGCCTCTAAAATGATATCCATCACAGGTTTACTGAGGGATGGTAAAGGAGAGATTAGGTAATTAGCCAGGCTGCAAGGTTCAGTGTTAGAAGCTGAGGGTGCAGAATCTGGTTCTCCTGCTGAGACAACAGGGAAGGAGTCTGAGGCAGGTGCCATGGGGATAACCATGACGCACTGCACAGGAGAGGGTACCAGTGTTGGCGTGGCCAGTCTGGAGCAATCAAAATCATCCCTAGTTTGTCCTGTTTGATTTTTAGTAGTACTTTGGAGAGCAGAGGGGGGAAGGCATAGACTGATAGGTTTTTCCAGCTGAAGGATAGAACATCCACTTCACAGGCTTGTTTGTGGGGAGTCCTTATGCAAAATTTGTCCAATTGGTAGTACTGGGGAGAGGCAAATAAGTCTATATCTGGGCTCCCCCATTTGCTTGTTAACATGTTGAAAATCCTTGGCTCCAGTTTCCACTCATGTGGGTCCATGAGGTTTCTGCTTAGTCCGTCTGACAGTGTATTTAATTTTCCTGGCAGGAACTGAGCTTGTAGGTACACTTGGTAGCTCAAGGCTGTGTTCCTCAATGCCATGGCAAGTCAGCAGAGGGGGGTAAGAATGTGTACCCCCCTGCTTGTTTATGTACCACATAACAGTGGTGTTGTCCGTCATGCAGGTGCATTTGACTTGGGTTCCATTTGCCCTGAATGCACTTCCCTGCCAGGTGAGCCCCCCCATGCATAGTCTGAAGCATCTGTTGTTAGGGTTTGGGTGGCAGGGGGTGGTGTGAAAGGTAGTTCCTAGTTTTGGTGGCAGGCCTCTGCCCACCAAAGGAACTCTAGGCGTAGGCAAGGTATGATAGGAATCATTGCTTCTAGATCCTGGGAATGCTGACACCATACTCTTTTTAGATACCACTGCAGTTTCCTCATATGCAGTCTTGCATATGGAATAAGAAGAATGCAGGAGGCCATGAACCCCAAGGTTTGCAGTATTTGTCTTGCACATAGCAGGGTTTTTGTGGCCACTTGTTTAAAGTAGGTTGTCAAATGAATTTGTTTCTCTGACGTGAGGTAAGCCATCTGGGAAGTTGTATTCAAGCTTGCTCCCAGGAATATACTTTGATGACAGGGTACCATAGGTTCATAGGTTCATACTAGGTTATCTGCCCTAGGGCATTTATAAGCCTAGACAGAATGTGTTTGGCTTTCGCCGCCCATTTTAAATGAATTTTGCTATGCCCTTTTTTGAGGTTAGTATACTGTGCCTCTGTCTAACAGTGACACAGAAGTGATACCCGGGGTAAACCTACGATCTCCCATCCACTCATCAAGATTCCTCTTGAAGGGAGTCAATGAGGGACTCTGCCTAACCTGGACTGGGATTTTATTCCAGAGTGAAGGGAGCCTCTGGGTTATGAATCTGTCCCTCCAGCATGTCCTATTTATTTCAGTGCTGAGGTTCAAGTCTCTCGAGCGTGTAGCTTGATGGGATTTGGATTTTCTGAGGTGCAGCATGTCCATTAATTCCGGGTTGGACATGGCTTTATACGTCAGGCACAGATCGTCTCTGAACAGGCGGTATATGCCACTGAGTAGAGCTGGAGTTTCTTTAACCGGGCAGCATATGGCATCTGTTTGAGCCCTTTGATCCTCTTGGTGAGGTACTTCTGGGGTCTTTCCAGTTGCTGCAGGTGTCTGGTAAGGTACATCCCAAAAGGGGCATTGTACTCAATTATGGGCCTGATGAGGGATGAGTAAAGAGGCACGATGACCTCCCCTAATCTAGATGTGAATTCCTTCATGATTAGGTGGGCTATATAAAATGTTTTTCTAACCACTTTGGCCACGTGGTTGTCAAATGAGAGATTGCTATCAACTTGGGTCCCCAGGTTCCTAATTACTTCTTCCATACTTAATGGATTACCACCTATGTGGTAATTTGTGGGCACTTTGTTTTTGCCAAAGGGGATGACTATACACTTTTTGGCGTTTAGCTTGAGGCCATGGCTCTGGCACCAGTTGTCTGTTTCTATGAGGCCCTTTTGGAGGATGCTTGTGTCGGCTGGAAAGTCGATTATGGCGCCCAGTTTGCAGTCATCTGCAAACTTGGTCAGCCACAGTCCTTCTGTGTTGGCCTGTACCTCCGAGAAATATATACTGAACAAGAGAGGTCCCAGGACTGAGCCTTGTGGGATGCCACTTGTAACTGGTTTGGTGTCTGACATGGCTCCAGCAATTCTAACCATGTGGGTTCTGTCCTTGAGCCAGTTTGCAACCCATCTAGTGACATAGGGGTTTATATTTAAGCTGGTGAGCTTATCTATAATGCCCGAGTGGGGTATTGTATCGAAGGCTTTTGCGAGGTCCAGGTAGGCTGTGTGGACCACCTTCCCCTCGTCAATGGCCTTGGTGACGGTTTCAAAGAAATCAACCAGGTTTAAGAGGCAGGATCTGCCCCTAACAAAGCCGAACTGGGTAGGATCCAGTGTCTGTAGGTCCCCAATATCTTTATTTATGAGGTCCATGATGATCCTTTCCATAGCTTTGCAGACCAAGCTACTCAGGCTTATGGGGCAATAGTTTCCAGGATCCGTTGAGGCATCACCTTTGTGGAGAGGGACCACAGTTGTTGTACGCCACTCTTTGGGTACATATCCTGTAGTAAGGCTGAGATTGAACAGTAGTTTTATGTTTGGGTTTAGCTCTTCTTGGAGTTCATGTAGGACGCAGCCCGGGACACCGTCTGGTCCCACTGATGCTGTGTTTTTTTGCTTTGGAGAGGGTGGCTCTTACCTGAGCATCTGAGATGTCAGGGGGGCAGCACTCTGCTGGGATAGATATTTGCCCTTTTGGTGGAGGGGGGGGGTTTGCGCTGAACCTGTCAGCTAGGATGTTGGTAATGTCTGTGGGTTCGGTGTACTTTTTGTCATTTTGGACTAATTCTGAGCATATCTGGGAATTACCACCCAGGTTCCTAACATAACTAAAGAAAGCCTTGTGATTATCCTTAGTGTCCTGTGCAATTTTTCTCTCGAAGCTGGCCTTAGACGAT
Source organism: Protopterus annectens (assembly GCF_019279795.1). Classification (NCBI taxonomy): domain Eukaryota; kingdom Metazoa; phylum Chordata; order Ceratodontiformes; family Protopteridae; genus Protopterus; species Protopterus annectens. Next base: position 140,773,204 of record NC_056751.1, read on the forward strand.
TTTATGAGTGCCCGTAGTTTTTTGCTAATACTGATCACAGATGCCTTCCCTTTTTGGAATTTTGCTCTATCATTTAGTAGCTTCCTCCTTCTATTGTATAGTTTGTTTATGGCTGGGGTCCACCAGACAGGACGTCTGCCTTTGGATGATTGGGTCTTGGTTTTATTTGGGATCGCATGATCCATGCATTCCTGAAGCTGTTCATAGAATGCGTTTATAAAGAATTCTGCGGTCTGGGCCGTATTTTCCACAGGCCCGGGGGCTTTGAAGGATTCCACCTCGGTTTTGAGGAGTGTGAAATTTGCTTTAGAGAAGTTTTTCACTGTGGTTTTCTGGGCAGGGGGTGGGGTCGGGATGTGAATATCCAGTGAGATTAGTTTATGTGGCAGGTGAGATTTCTTTTCGTTTATGGTGTACCCCACAGGTTAGAACCCTTTGTACAAAGGCCAGATGATTCAAAAGTATGTCCTGGCTTTCTGCCTGAATTAGACAATCGTCCAGAATATTTCTTTGCCTGCAAAATGCGATAACTGGAGCTAGGCACTTTGTGAATGCCCTAGGCGCAGTAGATTAGCCAAAGGGCAGTGCAGAGAACTGACAGTGTGTGTGTAGCCCGCTTTGAAGCGAAGGTATCTTTTGTAAGATTCCCTGATTAGGATGTGCAGCTATGCTTCTTTTAAAGTGTTGCCAACCAGGCATCTTTGCCTGGCATAGGAAGCAACTGGTGAAGAGTCAGCATCTTGAATTTTGGAATCTCCAAAAAGGTGTTTAGAGCAAACAGGTCCAGGATAGGATGAAATGAATTGTCTTTTCTGGGTACCAGGAAAAGTCTCGAGTAGAAACCTTGTCCCTTTTCCTCTTCTGGTACCAACTGAATAGCCCCCATGCTTAAGAGAGAAAGTACTTGTTTTTGGGACTCTGCCCACTGATTTGGGGGTAGGTCCGGCCACCCGATTGGTATTGGCAACATGTGGAAGTGAAATCTGTACCACTGGGATACTATATTTAAACCCATTTTTTCCTGGGTAATGAGCTCCCAGTTCATTACATGAAGAGCAATCTTTCCCCCCAAAGGGGCAGTCAGTTGATAAGTGCTTGGAAATTTTAAAAGGAAGTCATTGAGATAGTTTACCATAGGGGGGAGTCTTATTACTCCCAGATTTGGAAGTGGAGGCCCCCCGCCCCTTAGTCCTGTGTGTCCCCTGTGACTGAAACTTGGGGTTTCTGCTGTGTCTGGGTTTGGCTTCAGAAGGCTTGGAAGGGGCTGGAAAGGACCAATTTATGGAGGGCCAATGCCTACTAAATCTAAGGGGCTGAACTTGTAAGAAATCTAACAGTTTGCATAGACTTATTTTTATCTTCCATCTTTTTAAGAATTTCCTCAGCCTTGTTGCCAAACATGTGGTCCTGATTTAAGGGAGCATCCAACAATTTAGCTTTAACATGATCAGGTAAAGATTGCTCCTTAAGCCAAGCATGCCTTCTGAGCACAGACCCAGTAACAGCAGCCCTGCAAGAGGCCACTAATGAATCAAAACCACATTGCAAAGTATGTTTTCCAACCTGTTCAGCAGAATGCATTAAATCCTGTAATTCTTTATTTTCCACACAATCAGGAATCAACATCATTTTCTGTTTAAGCAATCCAATAATATGTTGCTGATACGTTAACATATGAAATTGTCAGTTTAAAGCCCTAATGGCCAAGGTTGCAGAAGTGTAAACCTTCTTACCCCATCTATCCAGCGCCCTGGAGTCTCTATCAAAAGGTGGAGGATTTTTAGCAGTAGAAGCCTTAATGCCCTTGGGCCCTGAGAAATAGTCTCTGGATCTGCAATAGGATTTTTAAAAAAGGAATTTGTGGGACTCGGGGATCCTGTAGTATCTGTCAGGTTTTCTGGGAGCTGGAGGCAGGGAATCAGGGGCCAAACTAGATTCCAAAAAAGCATTATCAACAATGTCTAGTACAGGAGGAATAGCTAAAGGCCTCTGCTGAGGTAGGAGTAAGAAATCCCCGAGCCTATTTTTTGAATCAGAAAAATCCTGACTTTCCCAGTGGAAATGCTCCCTTAGAGTATGTAAGGTTTCACCAAACAAAAAATCCTCTGGAGGAGAAGCAGAGGGAATAGAGTCCTCTGCATCAGAATCCTCATAAGTAGTTAAGGGCAAATCCAGATCATCAGAAGAATCAGAAAAAACAGAATCCTGGTCAGAAGATTCATAAACAACTTCAGTCCTAGGCCTCTTAGAAGGGGGGGTTGGCTACCCCTGATTAGCGTTATTAGATCTTCAGCCATTCTTATCATTTGTTTTTTAGGCATAGAGGCCTGAGCATGTGGCCTGGGTGTCGTTTTTTAGGCATGGTTCAAGATTTAGGCCTAAGTGAAGAAGGGGGCGTCAGTTTAATATGCAAGTCCGTGGGCCTGAATACACCCTCAGAAGCCAGTGCCTACACAGCGGCTCTGGATCCATCCAAGGTAGAGACATCCACGGGTTCCATAGCTGAAGCATCTTGCGTCATAATGGACTCCGAATGGGTATCAGTAGAGGCCTGCAAATCAGAAGTAGCGGGTATCAGGGGCTGCAAAAGCACCTCACTGAGCACCGGTGAACTGGCGACCGGCTTAGGAAAAGCGGTGTCGGCAGTTTTGGACATCAACGGCCTGTCTCTGTCTTTATCTTTGCGTTTTTTCGGAATCCCCGTAGTCAGACGGCTAACCGACGACATTTCTGGATAATTAAACCGAGAACCGAAATATTTAGAGGCGAAAATATGCAGACGCCGGATAGTACACTGATTAAATAAAGCACAAAACCGACAGCAAGGTACATTGTGGTCATGGCCTATGCAAGGAATACAGTACGAATGAAAATCTTTATGAGGTACTTGCTTTCCGCAAGTAATGTAATTATTAACTTTTACTGACATCGGAAAGGAGCAAGAAAAAGTTACCCCAATGGGGTACTTCGCTTTAGTTGAAGACTTCAGTTCTGAAACTCGAAAACGAAAATTTCAGGAGTCGGCCGACCGGCACTTGCGACCTGCTTCTGCTTTGGGCACCGCACGGCAAGAAAGACTGATGTAATGGCATTGGCTGCATGTTTTATACCCCTGACGACCTGACGTCATGGAAAAAGGGACAGCAACTGACGCAGGACCCAAGACTTTGTTAATCATGCCGACTAAGGGCTACCTGCAAGCAGATAACCCAAATGTAATGACTGCAACAGTGAAACACGAAGAACATCAAGATTTGTGTTAGCATGTATTTTATGAAGGATATGAAGTCTGAAACTGAAATTTCACATTATTTTGTGACTTCGCTCCTCAGTCACTTGCCAGAAAACCACAAATTTTAGGAGGAACAGGCAAAAAAATACAAGGCAACAATCTGGACAGTCTGCAAAAATCTGCACAATTGAGAGATGATAATTGCTGTCTCTGCTCTGATTACTTCTGACAAAGACCACGGCTCTGTTTTCTACTTAGGTCTTTGAAAAACCTGAACCTCTCAATTATGATTTTTTTCCCTCTTAAAAAGACCCTTTCCTTTCTTCTCTTCTTACTTCCACAGACTGGCTTCACATCTACAGCACAGATAATGCTGATGATGCTCTCAGCTTATTTAACAAGGTACTTCTTCCCATTCAGAATATGGCTGATCTACCTATTTCAACATCTTCAAAATCAATGGTAATATGCAATTATAGCTTATCTGCAAATTCAGGCACTTGATACATTCTAGGGATAGGGCTTGTAAACAGTGGAAAACCACTAATCCCAAAACAGATCACACTTCATTCTCTAGTTAAGAAGCTTGATTAGAAAGGAGAAAAAAAATCAATTTTCTACAAATATATAATAAATGAATAAATACAGCTAATGGACAATTCTAAATCTTAATGGGTACAAATCAAGAAGCATGCAGGCTCTTCTGAACTCCAAACAAGCCCTTTATTTTTATTTATTTATTTTATTTTTATTTTACATTTGTTGACCGGGCTAGTCTAACTGGATATATGTCCATTTTCAGTGGAGGCCCGGGGAGAAAAGCTCCAGCATAAACAGTTAAAACGTTAATTTATAAAAAGGACATGTATATTAAAATTACAGTACAGAGGTAGCATTGTTTATATGAATAAATATAATACAAATTATGGATTATAGACAATATATAAAGGTTTGCTAGGGGAAAAGTAAAGAACAATTATTAGACCACAAAAACAGAGCAGGTGTAAAGAGAAAAAGAGTTGGTTTGAATGCTTAGGTTAGTGTGTGGGGATGGGATTTGAGCAGGAGGGGCATGGAATTTCAGTCTGGGTTAGAACAAGGACAGAGCCACTGGGTTTTAAGATGTTCTTTGAATAGAGCAGTAGAAGCTAGGGTAGATGGTTCAGAAGGGAGCAGATTCCATTTTTTTCCTATAGTATTAGAGAAAAGAGAGTCACCTGCTTTGTTGTTAGATTTAACTAGGGATACCAGATGTTTACTGGCAGAACGTAGTGTAGACAGATTTTTGTATGGTGAAATCAGATCTGTGAGGATAGGGGTATTATTGGGATAGTGCAGGATTTTATGGGTAATAAGTAGTTGTGTACTGAGTATTAGGTTCTGTATTTCTAGCCATCCAAGTTGTCTAAGGTTAAGGCAGTGGTGAGTTTTAAAGGGAGAGCATGTGATAAATCTAGCAATGCTATTATAACATGTAGAAAGTTTTGAGAGGTTGTGTTTAGATAAGTTAGTATATATGGCAGAGGCATAAAAGAGGGTAGAGATGAGGTGGGTCTGGGCAACAGTCTTCCTGGTTAAGGGGGTAAGGAATGGTTTAATTCTATAGAGTGAACCAAGTTTTCTGTTAACAGACTTTATGGTGGAGTTAATATGGTCATCATAGTTAAGGCGATTGTCAATTGTAACTCCTAATAGCCGGGTGGTAGTATCTGTAGTTATTTTGGTGGCATTATTAGCGGTAATGGTAAATAATGGATTTGGTGATTTATGAGTTGGCGTAAAAAGGAGTAGTTTTGTTTTTTTGGGATTAAGGAGGAGGCAGTGTTGCATAAACCAGTTTTCAACACTTTGGAATACATTTTGGGTAATTGACTGGAGGGAGGCTAGATTCTTAGAAGTACAGATTAAAGTTGAGTCATCTGCATACTGGATGCAGGTGGCGTGGGGTGTGTTCAAGTGAAGGTCATTGATGAACAAGGAAAAGAGAAGGGGACCTAAAATAGAGCCTTGTGGGACTCCAATATTTATGGGAAGTAATGATGACAGATTGTCTTCCCAAAGTACTGCTTGTTATCTATTTTGAAGGTAAGCCCTAAACCATTGTAATGCTTGTGGGTTAAGAGAATAGGAATTTAGTTTGTCTAGAAGTAAGTTATTGTTGACCATGTCAAAGGCTTTTGACAAGTCAATAAATATTGCAGCAGAGAAGGAGTTGTTCCGATTTTTATTTATAGAGTCAGTGAAGGAGAGTAGGGCAGTTGTAGTGCTGTGGAATGGTCTAAAGCCATGCTGGCAGTTTGCTAGTAGGTTGTTTTGTAGTAGGTGGTTAAGTAGTTGTTTGTGAATACATTTTTTCCATTATCTTAGCTAATGGGGAGAGTAAGGCAATAGGTCAAAAGTTAGGGAGTTCACTGGAAGACCCACCTTTATGAAGAGGGATGATATGGGATACTTTCCAGATGGTTGGAATTTTAGCTTCGGAAATAGTTCTATTAATGAGGATAGATATGCAGTGACATAAAGCCTTTGCTGCAATTTGAAGGTATTCTGATGGGAGATGGTCAGCAGATGGTGTACATGGTTTTAGTTTTCTAAGTAGTTTGTAGATAAGAGATGTACTTACAGGTTGTAGGTGAAAGGTAGGAGTGGAAGAGTTGGGAGTATTTGGTAGGGGAGTAGAAGAGGGAGGTAAAGAATTGGCTAGGTTTTGTATGGCTTCAGTAAAGTAGTTGTTAAAGGTATCAGGGATTTGATTGGAATTATTATGGCTGAAACCTGATGGGATAGGAGTAGTAGGGTGTCCTGGCTGAAGAAGTTTGTTTATCCCTGACCAAAATTTTTGTGGGGTATGTTCAGTGGATTGTTGGAGGTGTAGGTAGTAGTCTTTTTTGTCTCTAATGGTGTCTTTTTTGGTGGCATTTCTTAGCTGTTTATAGAGGAGGTGATCAGATGGACATTTGGTAGCTCTCCATTTGGTCCAGATTTTATTTCTGAGGAGCATTTTTTGCTTTGTTTGTTTAGTTAGCCATGGAGCAGTTTTTGTTTTCATTCTGGTAGTGCGATAAGGTGCATGGTAGTCAAGAATTTGAAGAAAATTAGTGTTAAAGTAGGTCATAGCTTCAAGTTCAAGATGGGTTCGAGGTGACCAGTTGCATGCTAGCAATTCATTTTGGAAGCTATCAGGATTAAAGTATTTTTTGCAGCGGAAGGTTTTGATATTATCAGTTGCTGACACATGAAGTTTTTTTCTAGTAATATATGTAAGCATATGGTCGCTGATGTTATTGAGGAGGGTACCTGGCATATAGATATTAGGGTGGTTTTTGATGAGGATCCAGTCAAGAGTAGTTTCTTTCATGCTAGGTTTGTGGATTCTAGTGGGAGTAGTTATTAATTGGGAGAACCCAAAGAGATTTATGTGGTTAGTAGGCTTCTGGGTATTGTAGGTGAACCAGTCAATGTTGAAGTCGCCCAGTACAATGGACTCTTGGGGTAGTTGGTTAGATAGATAACCAAGTATGTTTTCAAGAGTATTAGTATTATTACTAGGAGGTAGATACATACAAATTAGGTAGATTTGGAGTTTGATAGACAGTGCTTCAGTTTTAGCATCTAATGATGGAAGCACATTACAGGGGGAAAGTTGGAGACAACATGATTCAACTTCATTTCTTAGTACTATGGGGCTGAAGTAGTTCTCCCTTCAAATGCCATCTCTTCCTTGACTCCATAGTATGTCCGACAACAGACGGCAATTTTGAGCTATTTGAATATTTTGCCATGTTTCAGTTTAAAGGTCTCTCTAATACAGTGGTGTGCTAAAACGTTTCTGCAAAATGTACTCCTCTCAAATTCCCTTGAAACTCTCCACCTCAAATTCCTAAAAAAGGCTATATCACATATGTGCACACACAGGCGCGCACACACACACACACACACACACACACACACACACACACACACACACACACACACACACACACACACACACACACACACACACACACACACACACACACACACACACCTTCTACCAATCTTTTCAACTTGTCCCTTTGTACCGGCATTACCCCAACTGCATAGAAGCCAGTGGGTAACAGCACTTTCTTCAAACACAGCAAACCTTCCATAGCAAAGAATTATTGGTGGACTGCAAATCTGCACTACTGACCAAACTACCTGAAAGCCAAGTTTACACTCAGCTCCTCTTTTGTACAGGAGCAAGACCTTATCTCTGATGTCCAACATAACTTCAGATTTGGTTTTAGCACACTTATACTATACTCCACCAAGACAGACATCATTAAAGCATGTTGTTAGAAGCCATCTTACAAGTGCCTTGCTTGTACCTATCTAGCCATGTACTTCAGTCTTGGATCAGCTGCATCCTTCCAGATGATTCTTCCAAAGGTCTTGATGTCACCTCCTCAACTAGATTTCTAACAACTTATACAAAACGCACAATAAATAAAGCCTTCCTTATCTAGTGTACCAAGGCTTTACTTGTGTTTCTGCTCTTCTTTTATTCAGTATTACACATCCTCTTGCAGTGAAAGGTGATGTGTTACTGACTGCAGAGCTTCCACGCATTCATAAATCAGCTGGTGTCACACTTCTGCCTCTGTGTATGGGAGTGAAGAGTGATGCCCACCAACCATCAAGCTTCCCAAGAGACTCTGCTTTGCATCACCTGGCTATAACTGCTCTGGAGATGCAGCAATGAGCAGAACCTGTACAGCTCTGTTTAGCCTTAGTCCATGGCATGGCTTATTTTACGTTTATTTGCTCAATGTTAATCAAAGGGTAAGATGGCCCAGTACACCCTTTTTAACAATGACTGGACCCAAGGCAGACAGGTTCACTTAATGCTTATACAAAGGTTGACATTTACAAGGGACGATTTTTCTATTGAGACCATAAAACAATACTAACGGGTGCTTAAATGGATTTTTATTTCAGTCAGCATGGAATGTCATGTGGTTAGGTCATTTTGGAGAATGACATTCTTATGACTGAAACCAGGGCTTGCTGAAGGACAATGATTCTTGTCTCTAGAATCCTAAGGGGTTTTGCAAGGAATCAAATAGTTTATTAGCAAAGGGGGGAAAAGACTATGAAAGAGAAGTTTGTATATCACCAAAGAGAAAAGAGGAACCTTTTCCATAAAGGGATGACTGTTATCAGACTTAAAGAACAAGTATGCCCTAAAAGCAAATTTTCCATTCTCCATAGTGTATTTCCATCCATACAGGATGATATCCATACTTTCACATATTAAAAAAAAAAAAAAAAAAAAAACCTTTAGGGCTTTTGTATCCTAGTCTGCTTTCTCAGTCCTTACTATGCTGGGGCTGAATGAAATCACAATACTTTCATTAGGAATTTGCCTCCCTTGCTATTGCATCACAATGCCTTTCACATTTGAAAGCACTGTGCTAAGGAAACAAAACAAAACCAATGATAAAGAATCATCTAAAGTGATTCCTGGATATTTACAAGTAGCAGTAACTAAAGCACACTATCCATTTCAAACATCTGAGACATTATTTCAGGTACACCTACTACTAAACATTTGCCACCAGTGAATACAGCCCAAGCCTTCAAGCAGACAAAGCTGCTGAGGCTAGCTCTAGGCTATGTACTTTAACATATCCTTTGGCAGATATGATTGCTAAGGTTACCTTTTTATGTAGCTTTCAGCACAAAAGGTGTTCCAGAGACCTCTGGCTGAAACAGAGTGCCTGTATAGGTGATTGCTTTATGGGATTCTACCAAACAAGAGCATAATGCAAGACTGCGTAAGCTACTAAACATACTGAAACAGAAGTGTCTAAAAGTCATTGATGCTGAATTGTCATATCTGTGTATTTCACTTCAAATACATGGCTACACTATGATGCTGAAAAGGTCTCAAACCAGACACTGAGGAAAGTCAAAGCTATAGTCAATATGCAAAAAAAAAAAAAAAATCTGCTTTTATGCCATTGCTAAGAATGATTTAATCTCAAAGTCCATACCCATCTTAACAGATAGTACAATATTATTTAGGAAGCTACCTCAACAACAACGGTTAATTTTCCTTTTTCTGTTCAACAACATGTACTTTTTGAATATGCTTTTGCACATGTGAATAGCATGACCTTTTCTAGCACAGATTCCACAGAAATTATTACATGTAGGCCAAGGCTTTCATTGTGTGTACAGCCAGAGCTACTTATATGAGGTGGGAATAAAAATATTACAATCTTTTCTCTGGAGTCTACTTTGCATTTTCTTATGTATTCCTTCTGCAATTCATATTCAGTTTTCTCTCATTTCTGATGCTTTATTTGACTCGCACTTTAGATTTCACAAATCCTTGTCCATGGTTAAGTCTGCTTCTCTTAACATCCTCCCTTTTTGTTAACTGAGTAAGCCCACTGGACATGAGCTTTTTTCAGAAGAACTCCAAGAGCAATGTCTGTATTACAGACTCACAACAGGGAAATGCAGGTTGAAAGACTCGAACCCTGGACTAAAGGATAAAGGTCTCCTATTCTCATTAACATTGAATGATGCAAGTCACCAAAATTTGGTATTTGGCTCTATTCTTCAGGTATGTAATACAAGTACAGTCTATAAATATAGTTTCTATAGAAACTTATGCTCTTGTAAAGAGCAAGCAGAGAGTAAACAGCAAACTTCACAGGCTCCTAATTCCAGAACTTCTCTCTATGTGCTGTTATTTTGTCCTTCATTTCTGAAAAAAAAACTAGTTTAAACACTTTTATGACTTATTCTTAAGTGAGATCTACGAATGTAGCACACTAACTTTTCAGGCTTCTCAGATAATTAACTCACCGTAAGGGAAAAAATCAAATTTCTGGATCCAAAAGCTTTCAGTTTTCAGCCAAACGTTCTTGCCACAAGTCCATGGGCTGCAGCTAGAGCATATGCCCCCCCCCACTGAGAATTATTACCTCTGTATTTCTAAAAACAGAAACTCTTGAAAGTAAATATATTTAATTTTGCAGACATTTCTTCACTTTTGCAAGCATTTCTTCACTTCTCATGTCATGTCATGTCAGAAGGCTTAAGTAACTGATGTCATTTAGCCTCAGTGTAGTGTGTATTCCAACTGTGTTGTTTAGCCTCAGTGTAGTGTGTATTCCAACTGAGACTTCTGAAGAAAATTGCATTACATGCCACATAAATCATTTCAGCTAGATCATAGCATTGCAGTGACATACTCCATAGCAACCAGGGAATATAACCCAAGAGAATTATGGCAGTTTCTTACTGCTTACCTAAAACACACAATGGTTTAACTAACCTTGGTGGCCGACCTATAGTGTCTGCACAGAAGTATTTTTTGAAGAATATAAGTGTGTTGTTACATGAACATCTTAAGAAATATGTTATGAGTACAGCCTCCTATATCATGGACAGCCAGGACTTTTTGAACATAATAAAGGGTAAAGTTTGGAATATGGACATGTTTTGGCTCTGTTTGGATGTTAAAAGTCTATATACTAATATTAAGCATAAAATAGGGACACATGCCTTGTTCCATTTTTTGGGGGGACTCTCATGTCTCATTTTCGGATAAATTTAGTTATGTTTTGTTTAAGAAACAATTTTTTTTATGTTCAATGGAGACATTTTCTAACAGTTGCAGGACACTGCCATGGGGTGGCTTTCACCCCCATGTAAGCCAATTTAGTCATGGCTAAACTTGAAGATGATTTTATTTACAGACATAATTTTTTCAGATCTAAAGTTATTTTATATTTTAGATTTATTGATGATCTTATTTTTTTATGTCAAGGAAGTCAGACAGAGGCCCTTGAGTTTGTTAATGACTTACAAGCTAATACTATGGGCTTAAGCTTTGATGGTATGCAGCTTGGCCCACAAGTGAATTTTTTGAATATAAGCTTAGATGGATTTACTACTAGTCTCCATCAGAAATTTGAACACATACATGTATTTTTACATGGGAATAGTTGTCACCCCAAACATTTGATCAAGGTACTGTCCCCTATAATGAATTCTTACAAATTCATAGGCTATGTAGCCTTGATATGAGCTTTGATTTAGAGATAGCTGAAGCAGAAAAAATGTTTAGTAGAAGAGGTTATGATGTCCAGTTCGTCAGGGAAGCTAAACAAAAAATTATGGACATGAGGTATTCTGTTAACTCTTGGGGAGATTCTCATTATGTCCGTGCTAGTGGAAAATATAATGTTTGTATTGGTGGAAATCAATATACCAATGCAGCTGTGAACAATGGAGAGCAGAAGAAAGTTTTCTTAGTGACAACTTATAATGTTATAACTGAGGAAATGGTTAAAAAAGCACATAGCTTGTGGCGTATGCTCCTAAGGGATTACATTTTGAACTCTATACTACCTGATTTTGCGAGTCTTGCATATAAAAGAGCTAGGAATGTGTCTGACATTCTGGTACATAATCAATTTTGTTTACCAGATGTTAATGTCAGTCAGAGCTTAAGCATAAATAAAGGCCTGTTCCATGTGATGGTTGTTCCATCTGTGAATATGTAGTAAGCTCTGTTCCCTATATTAACGGCATCAAGTTTACAGTTAGGCATGAATACAGTTGTAATACGGAGGGGTTAGTGTATGTGTTGAGATGTGGATGTAAGAAGTTTTATATAGGGGAAACTTACAGGAGTATTAGGGTCTGGTTGCAGGAAGATATTAGGGACATAAAAAAAAAAAAATCAGAGTCCCCTTGGGAGTCATTTTTTTGACAGCACACAACTCTAACCCTGATTCTCTTAGGGGATGGGCTGTGTTTTGGAAAAATTGCAAGTTGGCATAGGTGAATGTGTATCTTTAAAAAACAAACTCTTAAAAAAAGAAACCCTGCTGATTTTAAAATAGGTACTTTGGAGCCTCAGGAACTCAACAAAGAATGTAATTAGAAGTATGTGATTTGAATTGTATGCTTAATTGATTAATTGTTTTGTGCAATATGCTGTATATAAGCAAACAGTATTTTGTACTGTTTTACTCTTGGAAGTCTGTATAAGCCGAGGTGCCAAGTGTTTCATTAAATTCACTTACTTCTTGGATCGATGGTCTTGGTGGTATTTTATTACATTTTTTTGTTTTTTTTAAGTTGTATTTAATATAACCCAAGAGCTCTGACAGGGTCCTTATTTTTTCTTTTAAGTGAAGCTACACAATATCAGTGGGGCCAGGTAGGCTTCATTCCAGAACACAAGACAAACTTAGCATGGAAAATCAAAACCTCTTGCTACTAGCTTTAACAAATCACAGAGAACAGAATGCCCCCCCCCCCTCCAAGTACTGCACTAAGGGGAATATAATTCTACTCCAGTAAGGTTGGAACAAGACCAAAGTACAAAAAGTCATAAACAAGTTACTTTGAATTTAATAGTACACAAAAATGGCAAAATCACTACAGGCTAGTACAGAGAAATGGCAAAATCACTACAGGCCAAGGACAACCGCAAAACATTCTTTAGCTATGTCCGCAAACTCAAACGCAATACACAACTGCGTGCAGGAGCTCATTGTAAATGGAGCCACCTATACTGAGACAGAAGACGTAGCAAATCTCCTGGCTAAAAAAAAATCAGCTCCAACTTTACCCCTCTCTCCCCCCTCAACCTTCCCTCAGGAAATAACAAATATAACTCCTTCTACAAGAGGTGGACTCCCCAATTTTAACTTGCTGGGTCCTGTCTGTGAGCCAGTTGGCTATCCAATGGGTGACGTATGGGTTTGTACCTAACCTCTTGAGTTTGTCAACAGTGCTTGAGTGGGGTACTGTGTCAAATGACCATACAAATTTCAAATCTCAGCTACTCTCTCACCTTTCTTCCAAATGGGAATGCCCTTGCCACTCTCCAGCTTAACCCCACCCATTCCACCTTGCACTGACTCATCCAGCTACCTCTATCACTTCATCCCACCCAAAACAATCCCTCCTCCACCAAAAACTAATTTTCTCTCTAATGGCTATTGTACTATACTCTCCAATCTCAAATATACTATTACACTCTCCATGCATAATATTTTCCTAACCTACTAATGGCTAGTAGCTATATATTTTGAAATGTTAAACCTAATATTGAGTTTATAACAAAAATATTCACTTTATGCAAATGCTGAAATTTCTGTATTGAATTATGTTGTTTCATTTTTGTAACATTGTGACAAGCCAATTGCAAATATCATCTAGCTGATCTGTAAATGTTTAATTAGCCATATGAACTATGTCCTTTTGTAACGTGAAATGTAACTTGCAATTATTGTGGAGCTTTTCTCCCCGGGCCTGCACTGAAAACAGGCTCATTGTCCAGTGGTCTTCCCGGTCATCAAACTTAAATAATAATAATGTGGGGTCCCTCAGGGATCAGTCCTCGGACCGCTCCTTTTTGGCATTTAGTTCTCAGAAGTCAAGGTCAATGTCAATGATCTCTGGCTGACTAAATCTGCAGATTAGGAGCTGTCATTGAATCTCACACTGACACAAATGTTCTTCAGGATGGGCTGACACAAGACAAACAACTGGTGTCAGAGCCATGAACTAAAACTAAATGCCAGGAAAAGCATAACAGTATCCTTTGGGAAGTCATCCATCCCTGGTAACTATCATATTGACAACACACCCCTTAGAGTTGACCCATTAGTCAGGGACTTAGGGACACACAGATAGTAATCCAGCCCTTGACCATCACGTGTCTACAGTAGTGAGAAAATCATTCTATGTTGCACAACTTATAAACAAAGGTATGGCATCTAAGTCCAAGGAAGACATTGTTCCACTATATTCGGCATTCATCAGACCTATCATTGAGTACAATAACTCCTTCGAAATATACCTAACCGGGTATATCCAACAACTGGAATGTCCACAGAGGTTCCTCACTAAAAGAATGCAGGGCTTAAGTAATATGTCCTATGCAGACAGCCTGAAGGCCCTATCCCTGTATTCCGTCTCCTATAGGCTTTTGAGGGGAGATCTATGCCCGTCAAACAGGGCATTGTCACACCCCATTCTGAAGGACCTCCTGCATATCCAGAAAATAGCACCAGAATTACCCGTTCGAAAGACTTAAACCTTGTCTGTGATATAAATAGGACCTGCTGGAGAGACAGGTATGTACCCCAGAGACTACTCCATGTGAAGCAGAGTGTCTCCCTAACCCAATTCAAGTGCAACTCGAACAATTGGATAGAAAACCGGAAATTCATCCCTGGTTTGGCATCTATGTCGCTAATGGACAGAGGTAGCCTGTAAATGTTCACCTCTCCGGCCCATGCTTACACTCATCAGGGGTATCAGAACTTGTCAGAGATTTGGGATGCATGGCTAGGCTTAAAAAGGCCCTTATGGTCATTAGTCTAGTAAACATCTATGAACCTAAAATGCTGGATAATTACAGGCCAATGAAGCATATAACCGAAGTCAGTATGGACAAAAAAGGAATAACATGATGCATCTAATTTATGTCCAGGGATGAGTAACCAAAGCAGTAGATCACAAAGTGGGTATGAACAAAGATATTTGGAATTCATTAAAGCATTTGCCACATTGCCATGCAAAACATCAGTCCAGAAGTTAGAGTAGGTTACAAGGTTGCAGCCAGGCTAGACAAACAAGGCATGAAGGGTAACGGTACAACAAACAGATTACACAGTGAAGAAAAAAAATACAGTCAGTACTAAGAACAGACCTCTTAATGTCTCTATGTGATGATAAATTTAGAGCTGAAGGAATACTTTTCATCTTGGCAAGATCTGCAAAAGAGTTAATGGAGATGAGAATGAAGGAGTAGTCAAACAGCAAATGTGATTTAGCATAAAGATGTGCAAACTAATGTACAGCTGACGGGGAAAGTACAGAGAAGAGGGGAAGGATGCCCATCAGAAATTCAAAGTACTCAACAACAAAAAATGTAAGGAGACCTTATCTTACTGCTTTTAGTAACATTAGTGGGTGATTTCAACTACCCTGCCATTAACTGGGAAAACTACTCATGTCCCAACACCTTTGCGCAACGGTTCTTGGAATTCATAAATTCCAACGCCCTGGATCAACTAATCCATAGTCCCACCAGGGGCTCCAATATCCTAGACCTGGTCATTACCAACATGGGAAATCAATGCTCCATACCTATGGTTACCCCCTCGTTAGTCAGGTCTGACCATAAGCTAATCACCCTTAACATCCACATCCCACCCCCACCTCCCAGTAAAGAAACCACCATAAAAAACTTCTCCAAAGCCAACTTCATGCTACTCAAGTCAGAAGTGGCAAACTTCATGACACCCATGCAGACGGGAACTGAAAGTTCAACTGCTGAATCCTAGACTAAGGCACTGTACGAGCACATCCACTCATGCATGAATCATGCCATCCCAAATAGAACCAAAATGCTCTCATCCAAAAAAAGGAAGCCAATCTGGTGGTCCCCTGCCATAAACAAACTTTACAACAAAAGGAAGAAACTTTTGCAGAAAAGAGGAAAATCCCAGGATGCAAAAAACTCCCTTACTAGCCTCAGTAAGAAATTGAGATGCCTCAAAATCCTCCAAAGCTAGTTACGAAAATAAAATTGCCAAAGATTCCAAAGACAACCACAAATCATTCTATAACTATGTCAAGAATCTAAATGGCAATGCTCAGATCTGCTCTGAGCTAAAACAGAATGGCATTAAATATACTGATCCGAAGGATATTCCCAATATCCTGGCAGATCGATTCAGTGCCAACTTCACCCCCCTCTCACCCCCTAAATGGCCCATCTCAATACCAGAAGATTGCCAAATTCCAGTAATAACGGCCACACAGGTACAAAACGCACTCTCTAAAGCCAAGAATACAGCATCCATGGGACCAGATGACATCCCGGGCTGTGTACTACATGAACTACAATATGAACTGGCACCTCACCTAAGTGTCATGTTTAATCATAGCCTCACCTCAGGTTTTGTGCCCACTGAGTGGCGCAGAGCTACAGTTATCCCAATCCTGGCGGGATCCACCTTGGATCCCGGAAACTACCGTCCCATCAGTCTGACAAGCCTTATCTGCAAGGCCATGGAGCGTATTATCATGGAACTTATAAACAAAGACATTGGCAACCTTCAAACACTGGACCCCACCCAGTTTGGGTTTGTGAAGGGCCGATCTTGTCTCCTGAACCTGATTGACTTCTTTGAATCAGTCTCCAGAGCCATGGACAAGGGTAAGGTGGGTCCACACAGCCTATCTAGACCTTGCCAAGGCCTTTGACACCATCCCCCACTCTGGAATCATAGACAAACTTACTAAGTTGGGCATTAATCCCTATGTCACCCAATGGGTTGCTAAATGGCTTACTGATAGAACCCACACTGTAAAAGTAGCCGACTCCAAATCCAGCTCCAGACAAGTGACAAGTGGAGTACCTCAGGGTTCAGTCCTGGGGCCGCTCTTGTTTGGCATCTACTTCTCTGAAGTACAGGTCAACACTAAGGGACTCTGGCTAACAAAGTTTGCAGATGACTGCAAACTGGAAGCCATTATTGAATCCCCAAATGATGTGGATACTCTACAAAAGGGCCTTACAGAAACAGATGATTGGTGCCAGAGCCATGGGCTCAAGCTCAATGCCAAGAAATGTATTGTTATCCCCTTTGGGAAAAAACATGTATCCATGAATTACCATATAGGTGGCAGTACACTAAACACAGAAAGTGTGATAAGAGACTTAGGGGGACAGGTGGACAGTGGTCTCACCTTCGATAACCACATCGCCATAACAGTCAGGAAATCCTTCTATGTGGCACACCTCATCACGAAGGGCTTTTCATCCAGAAAAAAGGAGGTCATTGTCACACTGTACTCATCCCTCATTAGACCCATTATAGAATACAACGCCCCATTTGGTATGTACCTCTCAAGACATCTGCAACAACTGGAAAGGCCTCAGAAATACCTCACTAAAAGAATCACAGGCCTAAAGCAGATGCCCTACGCTGACCACCTTAAACTCCAGCTATACTCTGTTGCATATCGTCTACTCAGAGGCAATCTCTGCTTAACATACAAGGCCATGTCAAACCCAGAGCTGTTGGACATGCTACACTTAAAGAAATCCCAATCCCTCAGAGCTACATGCTCCAGGGATCTAAACCTTGTCATCACAATAAACAAAACATGTTGGAGGGATAGGTTCCTGACCCAGAGACTCCCCAGACTCTGGAATAGATTGCCCATACATGTCAAGCAGAGTGCCTCTTTGGACCTCTTCAAGAGGAACCTTGACGACTGGATGGGAGAAAGGAAATTCACCCCAGGGATCACGTCAGTCGCCCTGCTAGACAGGGGTCCAGGAAAGTAAATAATGTGGGAAGAAATAGCCAGGGAATTGTTATGGCTAGGCTTGTATAGGCCCTAGGGCTGATAGCCTAGTACCAACCTATGAACCTATAATAATATATGCAAATTAATATTCGAAAACTGTAAGGATACCAGGAACAATTCATGGACAAATATGGATACATTTTACTAGTAGAAATGAGGATGCATGTTCTGTATACATGATGCCTCATAGTAATTTGCAAAGCTGTGGACATATTTGTAAAGCCATAACTCATAAAGAAGGATACCTGGAGAGGGGCATTCAAAACTGTGCAAAATCAACTCCAGTACCTATAATAAATACAACACAGGAACACAATATTCTAAAATAAATGAAGACAATGCTGCATTACAATTTTTTTCAGGTACCTTAAAAGAATCGTCAGTGTCAGAGGGAGCAAAAGGCTTCAAAATATAATTAATGCAACAATGAAGACCATACCATAAAATACAACACAAGACAACTGAGTGAAACCACCTGTTTTTTTTTTTTTAAAGACTGGGTGGTGGACAATGTACTGCGCAGCCTTTCTGAGAAAGTGATGAAGATAAAACATTACAGAAATACAAGGATACATGTGGCAGGCACAAGAAATTTTTGTCAAACACAACACTTACGATATTTGGTAACAGCTTATCTACTCCACATGTAAGCGGGCAAAGACACATAGTGAACCAAGTAGTCCAACAAATTCTATGATTTTATTATATGGTAACATTGAGAATAAGTATTTAAAAATATGACCTAAGCACTAGAGGTTAGTAGGATTTTTTTTAAAGCCCATCAATGGCACAAAACTGTCTTTACATCAGTCTATCAAACCTTTTGAATCCAAATCACCTCTAGACTTAATGAATCTTTAAAGGTCAGTGATCATAAAAATGTTAAAAATATGATCCAAATTCATATTAAAGAAGCAGGTGTAAACTTTGTAAGGAAGAAAGCATGATTTGTGCCACTTGACAGAGCTACTGGTTGGAAGGGCAGACGGTTTATATGGCACAGCAGTTGGTATCAATACCGAAAGGCTCAGAGAAGAAATCAGACTGCAGAGAATATTAGAGGGTGAGGAAGGATTTCATTTGTTGTACTTTGTTAGAAAGATGGCACTAAGGACTAGTCTCAAAGAACTACTCTGACATTCAAGTAATACGACTCCCATTAACCCACTCAGAAAAAAATATGATAAATCAAGGATCACATTATTTCAAGTCTGTGTCTTGATATAAAAAAAATGAAAAGAACTGCGCAGTTGCAGCAGCTAGATAAACACTTTACTGGTTGACCCATCAATATAGACTGCAATTATTTAAAAGTTATAGTACAGCAATAAATGCTGCTCATGGAGGTGATTAAAGAATGTAAACAGCAAAACTGGTAACAGAGAATGACTAAAATGCTGAAAAGAATGCTAATGTTAACTACAGCAGAGGAAGTGGTACAGACATGTTAAAAGCAGTTGTACTTGCAGCTGTCTAGTCTATCTACTGATAAAGTATACGAGTTCCACTAACTAAATGATCTTAAAGCTCAGAGTTAGTAGAAGAAAATGAGGGGAACAGTCCAAAAAAAAGGAGAATAAAAATATATTTTTTGATCGTGTACTATGACTGGAGGCTAGTTTGAAAAGATGAATTCTACTACACAGGTTTATAGGTATATACTAGGCTAATGACCACCAGGGCTTTCATAAACCTGGTCATGCAACCAAACACAGTTGTGTCTCTATGCATCATAGGCATTTATTAGGAGGGGAATGTTAGTGAGGAAGTTTCTAGAGGTTATGTGAGGGAGTATGTTAGTTTGGGCATTACTGTCTGCCACTGTATAGCAGACACACTGGGCAAGACCACTGGTGAATTTCCAATTCCCATCCACTGGTCAAGGTTATGCTTAAATATTGATAGGGATGAACTCTGCTTCACATAGATGGGAAGTCTGCTCCATAGCATGGGGATCCTCTGAGACACGTATCTGTCTCACTAACCTGTATTATTCATGCCACAAGCAAATTTTAAATCCTTGGAACTAGTGGTTCTAATGCTATTTGTTTTTACAGATATGCAAAATTTCCATCAGAGCTGGATCCGAGCATGCCTTGTATGCCAAGCATAGATCGCCTCTCAGTAACCTGTAGGAAACGGAGTATAGGGACAGGGCTTTAAGGCAGTCTGTATAGGACAATGTGTTTATAACCCTGGATTCTCCTGGTAGAAAACCTGTGTGGATGTTTCAAATGTTGCATATGTCTGTTCAGGTACATGCTGAAGGGGGCATTATATTCAATAATGGGTCTGAAAAGAACTGAATAAAATGGGACTATGCCTTCCTTGGACTAGGACGCCATGACCTTACTTATAAGTCTTTTTTTTTTTTTTTTTTTTTTATTATTACCTTGGCTACATGTTGGTCAAAGGTCAAATTACTGTGTGTGTGTGTGTGTGTGTGTGTGTGTGTGTACATATATATATATATATATATATATATATATATATATATATATTCCAAGATCCCTGACGACTGGATCAACTGTTAAGGGTGTAGTATCGAAGTAATTACCTGGGTGGCAGTTTTCCTAAAAGGCACTATAACGCATTTCTTGGCATTGAGTTTTAATCCGTGACTTTGGCACCAACCATTTTTTGTTGTATCACTGTAAATAGGACTGTTACGGAAACTTCACTTGGCCTTTTGGGTTTAACATTTACACACCAAGTCTGCATCTCCATCTTTGTTATGGTTAACCTGAACTTGCAAACGACCACATTTTATACATGCACTATTCAGAAACAACACATTTCCAGTGGGACACATTCATGGTTGGAATTTCACCTTACAGTTGCAATTGTGGCCAATTAGATTTTTGCATTTAGACAGTAATAGTGTCTGGTGTCCCTTAAGAAGTCTGCAATATTACTACTATGGCCAAAGCCTCAGAGTGCAGAGGATTACGACTAGGTGCTGCTATTGAGCTGCTTACTGTGGTCCAGGGTCTGACCGTCTCATTCTCCACTACCTACTGTGCGACTCTGAGCAAGTAACCTAATCAGACTGCCATCCTGAGCTGTGTTTGAAAAATGTCCACGTGGATCAGTGTTATAAACAAAAAACAGACAGTTTTTTTTGGGGGGGAGCCACTTTCTGTTGATATGTATGTGTTTAATTGATTTAATGCAACAAGATTATGCCTCAATTTTAATGTCCAGTTTTGTTTTTCAAAACAGCTATTATAAGTAAGCACAACATTCATTACTACTAGAATTAGTTTGCTTTCTATGATAGCTATGCCAAGTTGCTTAGAAAAGTTGAAAATCAGATGAATTTTATTTGAATGAGCATTATGGAGGTCATGATGGATATTTAGCAGTCATTGAAATATGGAAATGTTATGTCACAGAATATTATGTGTGCCCCTAAGACGCTCAGTATTTTTAAACGTGTCAAATCTTTAATGGCACACAACAAAAAAGTATTAACAAATTAGGTATGCTGTTGTCTTAATATGGCCATGTCTACACAAAATGCTAAATTACTACAGAAGTAACCCAACTGTTTTTGTTAGTGGCTGTAAAAAGGTACAGAACCATTCTGTTCATGTTTACAGTTCAGTCACATTCACATAAAAGGCTATTAGCGAAAGTAATACAGGCCTAAAGGGTCATATGATTGCAAATGTTTAATGTGGAACAGCAAGTGATGTGTGATGAAGGCAAATTTGGAAAAAATTAAACAGGAACCACATTTACAACTGCTTTGGACTGCGAACAGGCACCATAATATATAAATGTAATTGTTAATATGGTAGGAGGCTAATGGACTATTTTTTTAGTCCATGTGTTTAGTTATGCAGAAGTATAGTGTTTCAATGAAAGTAACATAAACCAAAAATTATCTTCTACTGAAAGTAGAAAACTGTATACAGTTGCCATTGGTGTAAATCAGAAATTTGTAACCGACCATGCAAAAACCATACAATGGAACGCAATCACTAAAACTGAAACATTGTAGCAAGATGTTAAATGATGAGATGAAAAATGAAGGTTGTGACGCAATTCAGAATAAACGAAAACAACTTTAGCTTAGCACTTTCATTGTTAAAATCAGGACTTCCTCACCACCCACCATACCTGTATACAAAGCCTTACACCAATCATATTCAGGTACAAGTCACATGACAAAATGTTTACGGTAAATACCCACCATCTACTGCCAATCATTAGCGGACTGGAGTTCTGCTGTGGCGACCCCTAACCAGGAAAAGCCGAAAGACACAAAGAAACCCACCAGAATCAATTCTATATACAATTAAATACATATATATCTATATCGATATATATTTGCGCGCACACACACAGTACCTATTTGAATACATTAAATAAAAAATAAAACCCTAAACTAGTTATACCTATGATATTCTAAAGAAACATCAGTAGTAAACAATTCCTAATATATAACCTTACAAATATTTAACTGATTGTATACTATCAAGGCAGCAAGAAAAGTATATAGTACATGATGTCCTTTACCAACATAAGTGCTATCCTAAAAGTATAAAATGATTATGAAGAAACTGCAATATGACCAATGAAAGATATGATAATACACACACAGACACACACAAAAACAAATTACATTTCCAGGCTATCATACTAAGACCAAAGGAATACTTAAACGTGGATTGAAAAATATACAAAAATCTAAAAAAAAAAAAAAAAACACCTCTATAAAGACTCTAAAACCTCCTCTAAGTCTAAAATCTTCATTTGTCAAAGGCTAGAATAACCTGTCAAAGTAACATGTCTGAATCAAAAGTATAAATAAATATTAGCCACCATAATTTAATAGCCTCCCACTACACAGTAGCCGCACATAACTTTAGTACACTTTTTATAGACACAAGATCAATCCTGGACCTGATGTGACATTTATCCTCCATTGCCAAAAAATCTTTTGTATTCAATCAAGTTTCCCACGCTCCTTGAGAATGGGATCTTTCGTAACTTATTCCACTACTGCAAATTTAAACATAATGTCCATTCTCCAGTACACTGAAGTGTATGCCTAAATAGGGCATTATTACTACTGGCTTTACTAATATTATATAGATGTTCATAAACCGTCTTTTTAATGCGGCATTCCTTTTTACCAGTATAATATCAATGACAGTCCTGACACCTCTCTAGACATATATATTACTGCAAATGTGGCACAGTTAGCAGCTGCTTGTAATGTCAATGGCAGACCATTATAGAAAACTGGAGCAGTGTCACCCTCTAGCATATATCTACAAAAGAGGCATATTCAACATTTCCACATTCCTAGTTGTTTATTCACCACTTTGTAGTTATCCCCTTGATTATTATTTGATAGGTCAAAATTGTTTTTCAATTTTTTTTTGCCACTTTCTTAAACAAAGGGTAGGAAGTGTCCCCACACAGTACATAACATTAGGGTCATCTTTAAAAATAATGCATTTTTTCCACCACTTTTCAGGGCAGCTGAACTACCATTATACTGAAGTACCTTGTGTTAAGGTCATTTTTATTTACTATGTCTGCCATATGTCTAGACCTTAAAATGGGTTTAAAATTTCCTTGCCTATGTTTGCTAACTTCATCCATCAATCCTCTAACCAAACTCTCTGGGTAATCCCACTGTATAAACACCTCACACAAAATGTCTCGCTCCTTCTTAAACCAGGTGTCATCGGACATCATCCTTGCCAACCTCACCATCTGTCCTTTCGCCAAATTGTTTTCTGTGAAATAGGTTGACAATTCTTACAATGTAGACAGAAGTTAGAAAACATTGGCTTTCTATAGATGTTTGACTTAAACCCTTAGAGTGACATCCAAATAATTCCACTTCCTGAATTAATTTCCTGAATTGTGTGGGAGTTAAGTAAAAGTACAGTTTTGTACCTACCATAAATGTAGATGTTCGAGTGCTAATACAGCTGCAGTCATAACAGATGGGTTATCCTGCCGTCAGGCGGGTCCTCGGTCGGCCGAATCCCAAAGTCTAGGAACGGCGTCGGATGTCATCGCTTCTTCCCTCATGTCAGTGCGGCAGGGGTATAAAAGCACCAACAGACGCCATTTTCTTCAGTTTTTCTTGCCCCAGATGTCAGGTGCCCCCAGAAGGAAGGCAAAACATAAATTTATGTAATAATGCAATGTAATATCATTAAAAAACAGTAGTTGCAAGCAAATACACCATAAAAGAATACCACAATCAGGTTGTATGAGGAGGTGTTTGTCATTAGGCCTGTCCCAACAGGGGAAGGAGGGAGGGAAACCTGGACTGCAGCTGTATTAGCACTCGAACATCTGCATTTATGGTAGGTACAAAACTGTACTATGTTCATCGTGCATACAGCTGGAGTCATAACAGATGGGTAGAATCCCAAAGCTAAAAAAGGGGTGGCAGGCACTAAGTGGAACTAGGAGGAGCAAGGATGCCCTGCAAGACTGCTGTGGCAAAGTCCGCTCTAGATTTAGAGTATAGTGGTAGGTGATAGTGCTTGGAGAAAGTATGCACAGAACTCCAAGTGGCTGCTTCCAAAATATCCTTGGTAGGAACCCCCCTGAGGAAAGCTGCAGAGGTAGCTGTGGCCCTTGTGGAGTGAGATCTGATGCTTGTAGGTACAGTTTTACCATGAAATGAATAACAAAAGTGTATGCAGTGGGCTATCCATTTTGAGATTGTCTGTTTGGAAATAGCCTTTCCTTGAGCACCTGTAGCATAGGACAGAAAGAGTTGCTCTGATTTTCTGAATGGCTTTGTCCTGTCCAAATAATAACAAAGCTGTCTGTGAATGTCCAAGGAATGTAGTAGTCTCTCCCCTTTGTTTTGTGGATTAGGATAAAAAGTAGGTAAGCGGATAGCCTGATTCAAGGCTACACTGGATGCTACCTTTGGCATAAAGGAAGGGTTGGTTCGTAAGGAAACTCTGTCCTGATGGAAAATGATGAAAGGTTGCACAGCCATGAGGGCTTGTAGTTCCGAAACCCTGTGTGCTGAGGTGATAGCCAGAAGGAAGGCTGTTTTCCATGACAAATATTGCAGTTCTGTTGAAGCAGCTGGCTCAAATGGAGGCAGGGTCAGTTTTTCTAAAATGAAATTGAGATCCCAAGCAGGTACTGGTTGCTTCCTTGGGGGGTTTTTATTCTTAGCCACTCTGAGGAACTGTCTTAAGAGAGGATGAGAGAATAAAGGAGGATCAGTGTTGTATTGAGCAGAAATGGCAGAGGCATGGATTTTGATGGAGGAGAATGAAAGTCCACTGTTTAGCATCTCAGCTAGGTACTGTAATATTTGAGGTAAATTCAGTATCCCAGGATTCTGTCCCTTTTTCTGATTCCAGGCACAAAACCGTTTCCATTTGACGGAGTAGGCTTTTCTAGTAGAAGGCCTTCTGGCCTCCAAAATGACATCCTGCACCTCCTTGGAGAGGAGGGTCTGTTGGGAAATCAAGGAATCCTCCATGCGGCTAGATTGAGTGTTTTCAGCTAACTGTGAAGAGTTTTGAAGTTGTGCTGGGTCAACAGAAGAGGCACTAGAGGCAGGATCCATGGTGGGGAATGCGTCAGGCTCCTCAGGAGTGGATACCAGTGTTGTCTTGGCCAGTCTGGAGCAATGAGAATCATCTTTGGCCTGTCTGCTCTGGCTTTTAATAGAACTTTGGGCAGCAGAGGAAGAGGTGGAAAGGCATAAATTGTCAATGTTGTCCAACTGAAAGAAAGTGTGTCCACTTTCCAGGCCTGTGGATGATAGGTCCTTGAGCAGAATTTTTTCAATTGGTAATTTCTGTGGGTAGCAAAGAGATCTAGGTCTGGCCTTCCCCATGCTTGAATTATCTTTGCAAAAATTTGAGGATGCAACTTCCATTCGTGTGGATCTGTCATATTTCTGCTTAGGTTGTCTGCCAGCGTGTTTTCCTTGCCTGGCAGGAATTGTGCTTGAAGTTGGATTTGTAATTCCAGAGCCGTGTTCCAAAGAGACATGGCTAGTCTGCACAGGGGATATGAATGAGTTCCTCCCTGTTTGTTTATGTACCACATCACTGTGGTGTTGTCTGTCCTTATCAATAGCTGGCCTGGATGCAGTAGGTCTTTGAAGGCCATAATAGCATTTTTCACTGCTAGCATTTCCTTTTGATTGATGTGTAGGTGCTTTTCTTTTTGGGACCATTTGCCCTGAATGCACTGATCTGTCATGTGCGCCCCCCCAGGGGTAGTCCGAGGCGTCTGTTGTGATGATTTGATTTGCTTGAGGCATGCAGAATGGGAGACCTATGTTTCTTTGGCATGCTTGAGCCCACCACAGAAATTCCTTTTGGAGACATGGAATGAGTGGTATAATTGTTTCCAAACTGTGGCTGTGTTGAGACCATAAGTTTTTTAGGTACCACTGAAGTTTCCTCATATGCAGCTTTGCACATGGGATTAGCAGGATGCAAGATGCCATGAATCCCAGAGCCAGCAGGACTTTGCTTGCAGTCAGCCTGGTGAAGGTTGCCATTTTTTTTTGAAGTATTGAGATAGTTGCCCTATAGTTTCTCTGGCGTGAGGTAAGCCATCTGGGTGTTTGTATTCAAGCTGGCACCCAGGAAAATTATTGCTTGAGAGGGTATTAGTTTTGATTTCTTTTTGTCGACTGTGTATCCCAGAAAGTTCAACAACTTTATTACAAACGCCAGGGGTTTCAGAAGTATGTGCTTGCTGTCTGCTTGGATCAAACAGTCATCCAAATATGGGTATATTTGTATCCCTTGAAGTCTGCAGAAGGCAATTACTGATGCCAGGCATTTCGTGAACACTCTGGGTGCAGTAGATAAGCCAAAGGGCAATGCAGAGAATTGATAATGGGTTGAACCTGCAAGAAATCTGAGGTATCTTCTGCAATATTGTCTGATAGGGACATGCAGGTATGCCTCCTTGAGATCCAACTGAAAAATATTCGTAATCTCAGGAGCTGGCCAACCGGCACTTGCCAACTGCTTCTGCTTCGGGCACTGCGCGGCAAGAAAGACTGAAGAAAATTGCGTCGGCTGGTTCTTTTATACCCCTGCCGCACTGACGTCAAGGAAGAAGCGACGACATCAGACGCCGGACCTAGACTTTGGAATTCGGCCGACCGAGGACCCGCCTGACGGCAGGATAACCCATCTGTTATGACTGCAGCTGTATGCACGATGAAAACCTTGTGGCACTATTAACATAATCAACAAAACTTTGTATTTTTGATGTAAAATCTTACCACAGAATGCATATAGCATCTAAAAACCAGTAGTAGCAAGTCCAACACTCCACAAATTATGAATGAAAAATATATTTAGTTTCCCATTTCCACATAACCATATTAGCAAAAATGGGTGTGCATGCTGCACCCATGGCTATCGTTTGTACTTGCTTAAAGACTTCTCCTTCAGAAAATAAATTGAAAATAATTTCCACTAATTCAGCAAAAAAAAATCAGTCTAATGGAATCAATAAACTTACAGAAAATTAAGGATTTCCAAAACCACTTCAAACCCCGTTCATGTAGTAAACTACAAACAGGTTCGACACATCTATAGTCACAAACGATGCATTTTCATACCAAAATCATTTGTTGTAGTCATTAAAAAACTCCAAGAATCCTTTAAAATGTGGGGAACACAGGTTTAAAAAAGGGTTTTACAGACCTATCAATAAAAACTGCCACTGGGTAAGTTTTTTGATTCCTGAGCAGCTACTATAGGTCTAATGGGGGGTTGGGGTGGGGGGTGTCTTTGACATTTTTGTGCATTTTGGGAATTCCACAAATACAGGGAACCTTTAGTTCACCAACATGCAAAAACTCATATTCCTCCTGAGTGACCATACCCTGCACTAAATCATATAAAAACATGCCAGTTTTCTTATACACTATATTAATTTCATTAAGAGAACCTTGAATATATTTTCTCTCATCATAAAGCATATTCAACACCCCCCCCCCCCCGAGTAGCTTGCATTCTCCAGGATTACTGTCCTTCCCCTTTGTCAAGTTTCATGATTCTAATAAAGTTATTGCTCGAAAGGGCTTTTAAAAGATCACTTTTGTCAGGTATTAAATAATTCTCTTTTGATAATCACTTGCCTTTTTAAAATATGCGCCTGAAACTCAAACTCACAGGCGTGCTCAAATGCCTGGATAATAGGATTCGGGAGTGAGAAGGATCATATTCACTACGTAATATAAAGTGATCTTCACAGTCTTTAATATTGTTACGAGAATCCTTAAACAGGAAGGTTAGGTTCAGTTTCCCAGAAAACAATTTTTATTTATTTTTTTTTATTTATTTTACATTTGTTTACCGGGCTAGTCTAACTGGATATATTTCCATTTTCAGTACAGGCCCGGGCAGAAAAGCTCCAAAAAAGCATAAAGAATTTAAACAACAATACTATCACAAAGTAATAGAAAGATTTAACAAAAATACCAAGATACAGTATTAAAGAGCAGAGATTAAATTAAATAAATAAAAAAAACTAAATAAAAAAAAATTTACATAATGGATAAAACAAGTCTTTTTACAGTATCACATGAGGTAGTTTATAATACAGAAAGAAAAAGAGAAAGAAGATGCGGCATCAGAAGTTTTAACTCAATTAAAGCATCCACCTAGTGACCCTTAACCCGTGGAACAAATGTAAATCCTTTTTCTAAAAGCTTGAAATGCATCCTAATAATCTCAAGGCAACTATAATTAAGTATATTGTAGCCTTTACAGATGAGTAGATGTCAATTAAGGTCATGTGCAAAGAACTGTTTACTACTGATATTTATTTAGAATGTTATCGGTATAACCACTTTAGGGTTTTATTTTTATGCAATTAGGTGTGTCTACACATATTTTTAATTATATACAGAACTGATTATGGTCACTATTTATGACAAACATTTATTTTGCCATGGGATCTGTACATGAATGCGGATTGTGAGCATTTTCTGTATATAGGTATGAAGGGTGATGATGATTTACCAGCACCTATATGCCATCAAAAACAAGAAAACTGATAATGCCCTCTCTAAACATATTTTAGGTAATGGAGGGCACAGTTTCCTGTTTATGGGAATTGACATTTATTTATTTTTTTTTTTTATTTAACATTTGTTGACCGGGAATGTCCGACTAGGTTCCATAGAGCCTGTTTTCAGCGGAGGCCCGGGGAGAAATGCTATTAGAGGGGGACCCCAATCTTTAATATTAGAAACCTGTGAGTTGGAGTGGCAATTACAATTGGATGCATTTTCTCACCCTGGCTTGAACGATAATTGTAATATATCATCTATTTTAAAATACAAAAGTTACTTGAGGTAAACGGCTTTTTGCTGTCCCTCCCTAGCGGGTTAAATTATTGGTTGCCCTTTGTCTTACAGGTCCGACTATTAATGCAGCCCCTACACGATTTTCATTGTATTATCACCACCCATTTTACATGTATGTTATTATTGTCATCATTTATATTATTTTTCATGTATAGGTGAATTGGCCTATTTTAGCCTTTGGCTTTTTAACTGGGGCACCAGTAGACTATTCGCATTGTGGCACAAGAGAGTGGTGGCCAAAAGGGTTTTAACTTATTATTGTTTAATATAAGTTACTATTTTTAACAGTTTGTTTTTTAATTATACTTGTCTTAAGTAAACTGGCAAGCCTTTTGGCAAGTGCAATACTAACTACCTCTTTAATACACCTGTCATAGGGTATTTTTACACAAGCAATAATATAATATTTTATTTTATTTTATTTTATTTCTTGGTTAGTGCTGTATTTATCATTATTACAGCCTAAGGGTACAATTTGATATGTCAAAAATGCGGTTCAATTTGTTTTGCATTTTAGCGATGTTATGAAGGTTTTCCAGCCAGAAACACACACATATATGCTTCGGCATATATATACCTTTAAATGCTTTATTTTTTGTGGAGGATATGACATCATTCATGGTTCATTTCCGCTTTCTCTGTTTTAAAAACATTGCAACTTGTAAAGGTTAATGCTGATGAAGCTCTTGTTTTACAAGGGCGAAAAACGCTGTGTTTTTATTTGAATAAAGTGCGTTTTCGATTTTTTTGGGACCTGGACTCGAGTACACCGTTTGTTCTTTCATTAGTTTTTGCTTTTGGTTCATTCAGTTGTTTATTAATAAAGTAGGTTTATCCTGAATTGCAAGCTCCATAAGCTTCATTTTCCAACTCACCATTTACTATATCACTACACGGTTTCATTTTTATCAGTCAATGAGAAATTAGTGGAACACTTCCTTATCAATTCATCCATATATACAATAGGTATTAGCAACAGAGGAATCCTACTGGAGTCATGTTTTCCCAAAATCTTTCAACACAACTGCATGCCACTGAGTTTTGTAAGACTCATTAAGGAGGTATATAATCATTATGCTAATGCTTAAGGTTTAATGAGATGAATTATGAATACATAACATGTTTGGAAACGGTTAATGCTGAATAGTGACAGCCTTGCGTGGAAGATAAAACAGAGAAAGGATAAGATAAAGTAATTGCTGCTCTGAATAAAAAACATAGAAATAAATATCGTCTATTAAAATATCCATTTATAATTTGGAGAGAAGTAGCATGTTATTTGCTAGCTGTTATATGACCTTGCAAAAGTTTAATTATGCTACTTAGTCCCTGTATCTTGAAAAATGCGTTACATTGCATTTACTAAACTACAACTACATGAGTAGGTAACCTGTACAATCAGACCTATATGGAATATGCTGAGATGTCACCAGTTTTTTTTTACTTAAATTCCTGTTGAAATTCTGATATTTGAATATTGACTTGCTGGAGGGGAGAAGGCAGCAGTATTGCAAACTGTTGGTGGATTAAGGGTAAATGGATGAGGCATAGAAGAGCTGTCAACCTGTCCGGAGAGACCTGATCTTGCAAAGGCAGCTCTGGATTTAGAAAAAGCATCGACCCTGCAATGTTTGGTGAAAGCATACACTGAAGACCAAGTATTAGCTTCTAGAATAGCTCTCGAGTCTACCCCTTAAAAAGGCTCCAAATGAGGCCACTGTGCTAGTAGAATGTGCTTTCACTGACAAAGATCTACCATGGTCTTTCAGCTTTTCCCAGTTAGGGGTAGCTACAGCAGATCACCAGTCCACTTATGATTGGTAGTAGATTTTATGGTGTTGAGTTGCCAGCCAGGCGCCCAACCTTCAGGGAAGGCACACATACATGCACCTACCTGCATGTCTTTTTAAAGTTTAGTCGCTCACAGAGAGGACATGCAGACTACACACAGAAGGTGCTCCAGCCAAGAATTGAAGCAGAGAGCCTCTAGCTGTAAGGCGACAATGCACATCGCTGAACCACCGCGACCGTGTAAAGATCAACCATGGTAAATGTAACAAAAGGTGACTGATTTAGAAATCCAGTTAACTGTAGTTTATTTTGAAACTGGGTTACTTAATTTGGTTTCTTGGAATAAACAAGCAACTAGTCAGTCTTGTGAATTGACTGTTTTATGAAAGTAAAATCTGAGCTGTCTGTGCACAGCTACTGAGAGTAGGATTCACTCTTCCTTATTCTGTGGGTTAGGAAAGAAAGTAGGAGACTGATGGTCTGACTGAGGGGAAAGTTCATTGGCCACTTTAGGCATAAAGGAGGGGTTGGCCCTCAAAGACGCTCAGTCTTTTGGGAAAATAAGGAAGGAGGGGATGATATCAGAGCCTGGAGCTCAGAGATTAGGGTTTTCAAAGTACAGAGTCAGAGTAGTAGAGGCTGAAATGCAGAGGCTGCTGGTTCAAAAGGGGGAAGAGTGAGTTTTTCAAAAACAAATTTGATGTCTCAAGAAGTGGAATAGTTTTCTTAGGTAGTTTTAAGTGGAGTACAACTTTCAGAAACTGTACTACCTCTAGTCTAGGCAGAAGATGTGTGTTGAGAGGGAAGCAAACAGAAATAACAAAGATGTATGCCTTGAATGAGGAGAATGCTAGGCTAGCTTTAAACAGCTCACACAAATAAGCCAGGAAAATGGGGACACCTGACTGTACAGGGACCTGTTCATGAGCATGACACCAAATTGTAAATCTCTTCTATTTTGATATGCAAGATTTCTTGGAAGTAGGTTTCCTTGACACCTGGAGAACCTGTAACATCCTTAGAAACCATGTATCTGAAAGGGGTCAGAATACTATCATCCATAGTAGCAGGTTGAGAAATAACAGACTGGTATAATGAAGTGAGCTCTTGTGCTGCATGGAACTTCCCTGTGTGAGATAACTTGTGGTGATGACCCCTAGCTTGGTGGTAGAAAAGGGAGAAAGTACAGTTGTGTACACTTACCATAAATGTGGATGTTCGAGTGCATTAACTGTTGCAGTCATCAACTGTGGGTTATCCCTGCTGTGGTAGCCCTCGGCTGGTCAGAATACGAGAGTCAAATGTTTTTCTGCGTCAACTGCAGTCGCCTGTAGACTGACGTCAGGTCGTCAGTGCTATAAAGCAAGGCAGCCGACATCATTATATCAGTTTTTCTTGCCCGAACCCATCAGAAGCACAAGGAAATAAGGTGAAGTGGTCCTGGTGACTAAAAGTCACTGTGGGAAGCTTATGTCCCCCTAGGGGAAGAGGATACAAGTGGGATGGAGGGAGGGAAACCAGGACTGCAACAGTGAATACACTCGAGCATATACATTTATGGTAAGTGCACACAACTGTACTACGTTCTTCATGTTTCACTGTTGCAGTCATCACCTGTGGGAGGATTCCCAAAGCTGAGCAAAGGGGTGGAAGGATAGGTTAGAGCCCTAGGCATGGGTCTGCAAGCCCTGCAGAAATGCAAAGGCAAACCCTGCCCTAGACTTAGAAAACAGAGGTAGGTGGTAATGTTTTGCAAAGGTATGGAAAGAGGTGCAGGTGGCAGCTTCCAAGATGTCCCTGGTGGGGACTCCTCTGAGGAAGGCTGTGGAAGTGGAGGCTGCCCTAGTGGAATGGGTACAAATAGACTTTGGGGGGGGGGGGTTCCCATGCAGTCTGTAGCAGAAATGGATACAGTGTGACATCCATTTGGAAATGGTTTGCTCGGAAATTAGCTTCCCTTCTGCCCCTGGGGCAAAGCTGGCAAGCAGCTGGTCTGTTTTTCTGAAGGGTTTAGTACAGTCAAGATAGTATCCGAGTTGTCTGTGCACATCTAGCAAGTGCAGAATTCTTTCCCTCTTGTTTTGAGGGTTGGGAAAGAAGGTAGGTGTATGGCCTGGTTGAGGGTCACATCAGATATCACCCTGGGCATAAAGGAGGGGTTAGTCCTCAGGGAGACCCTGTCTGCATGGAAAATGATGAAGGGCTCAACAGCCATGAGTGCCTGAAGTTCTGAAACCCTTCTGGCTCAGGTGATAGCTAGCAGGAAGGCAGTCTTCCAGGAGAGGTATTTCAATTCTGTTGAAGCAGCAGGTTCGAAAGGAGGTAAGGTTAGTTTTTCTAAAACATAATTCAGGTCCCAGGCTGGCATGGGAGGCCTGATATTAGAAGCCCCTCTGAGGAATTGTTTAATCAAAGGATGAGAGAAGAGGGGTAGGTCTAAATCATAATGGGCTGAAATGGCTGAGGCATGGATTTTAATAGAAGAGAAGGAGAGGCCACTTTTGAGCAACTTGGCCCCTCTGGACTGAATCCAGGAGCAGAATCTTTTCCATTTTCCTGCGTAAGATATTCTGGTGCTGGGCCTTCTGGCCTCTGTGAAAACGTCTAGGACCTGTTTGCATAACAGGGACTCCTTGGTTAGCTTTTAAGGTACAAGCCATGCTGAAAGATTGGGGGTCTGCAAGTCTGGGTGCAGTATGTTCCCCCTCACCTGGGTCAAGAGGTCTGAGATCAGGGGAAACTGCTTGGGGGAGGGGCTGTAAGGTCAGTCTACACAGTAAAGGGTACCAATGCTGTCTGGTCCAATCTGCAGCAATGAGGATGACCTTTGGTCTCTCCTCCCTTATTTTGATTAGTACCTTGGGAATAAGGGACAGAGGAGGGAACGCATACACAAAGAGGGAGTTCTAGCGGAAGGTCAAGGCATCCACCTCCCACGCTAGGAAATGATACGCCCTGGTACAGAACTTTTGCAGCTGGTGGTTGAGATGCAAGGCAAAGGGATCCACCTACAGAGTTCCCCATCCTGAGTGATTTGCAGAAAGATTTCCGTGTGGAGCTGCCATTTGTGGGGGTCCATTAAGTTTCTACTTAGGTTGTCTGCCAGGGTGTTTTTGACCCCTGGTAGGTATTGGGCAATTAGATGTAGACCCATGGAGTCGGCTGTCAGACAGAGGCTTATGGCTAGCCTGCACAGAGATTAAGATTGGGCCCCCCCCCCCCGTTTGTTGATATACCACATTACTGTGGTGTTGTCTGTTTTTATAAGGAGAACACCTGGCCTGAGATGGGGTTTGAAGGATGTCATAGGCTTTTGAACTGCCATCATTTCTTTCTGATCGATGTGTAAGTGAAGGTGCTGGGTATCCCAAAGACCTTGGGTGCACCTGCCTGTTAGGTGAGCGTCACAAGCAATGTCTGAGTCATCGGTGGTGACGGTCTGGCCAGTAGGGCGGAAGATGAAGGGAAGACCCTTGTTGTTGGCACAGGCCTCTGCCCACCAGAGAAACTCGGCCCTTATACATGGGATCAGAGGGAGAGAGGTTTCTAGAGACAGAATGCTGGCACCAAAGGTTCTTCAGATACCACTGAAGCTTTTTCATGTAAAGTCTGGCCAGCCAGAGGAATTATAAGGATGCAAGATGCCATGTATCCCAGGGTTTGCAGGAACTTCCTCGCGGTGAGGTGACTTCTGGAAGCCAGCTGGGTAAAGTAGAGATGCAGAATGCTCTGTTTTTCTGGGGACAGGAAGGTCATTTGGAATGCTGCGTCTAAAAGACCTCTCAAGAAAATGATCATCCGGGTGGGGGGTTGCTTTGATTTCTTCTCATTGATGGTAAACCCTAGGCAGGTTAGGAGGGATTTGACAAAGAGAAGGCCCTGCAGCAGCTTTTCTTTGCACTCTGCCTGAATGAGGCAGTCGTCCAGGTAAGGGTAAATCTATATATTTCCCGGTCTGCAAAATGCTATGGCCGGGGCTAAGCATTTGGTGAATACTCATGGTGCAGTAGATAAGCCAAAGGGTAGTGCAGAGAACTGAAAGTGTTGTTATCCTGCTCTGAAGCACAGAAATTTCCTGCAGGACTCCCTTATAGGGATGTGGAGGTAGGCATCTTTTAGGTCTAGGGTCCCTAGCCAGGCATTTTTTGTTAGCATAGGCAGCAGCTGCTGCAAAGTCAGGATTTTGAATCTGGGGACCACCAGGGAAGGTGTTCAGAATGGACAGATCCAGGATAGGGTGCCAAGTGCCCTCTTTTCTGGGAACAAGGAATAGTCCGGAATAAAAGCCTTTGCCTGTTTGACCTGAGGGGATAGGTTCTACTGCCCCCTGGGATATGAGAGTTTGGACCGGTTTCACTGCCTCTGCCCACTGATTTGGACGTAAGTTTACCCTCTTGGAATTGGGAGTTTGCTGAAAGATAATTTGTATCCCTGAAAAATGATCTTTAAGACCCACTGGTCCTTTGTTACAGAAAGCCAATTTTCTTTGAAGAGGGAGAACCTTCCTCCTAGTTTTTGACGAGTAAAGGGAGGGCAGAGGGGGAGTCATTGCGAGTTTTTGCCATAGAAGGGTTGGTCAGAACTCCCTACCTTTGGAGCTGAAGTGTCCACTGTATGCTTCTCTGCTGGCCCTGGGAGAGGAGCCTGGATGGCCTGTCCCTGCGGGGCTTACCTTGGCCCTGTCTGCTAGCTGCAGGGAAGCACAAGTGCTTAGAGGGGAAAGTTCCTGCTGAATCTGGGAGGATGAACCTGAAAGAAATCTTTTACTGTTTGCATAGATTTTGCTTTGTCTTCCATCTTTTTAAGCATCTCTTCTGCTCTTACTCCAAATAAGCGCTCCTTATCTAGGGGTGCATTAATAAATTTAGACTTGACATGATCAGGGAGAGGTTGTTCCTTCAGCCATGCATGTCTCCTAATGACAGATCCTGTCACTGCTGCCCTGCTAGAGGCTTCTAGGGCATCATATTCACAGTGTAACGAGTGTTTTGCCACTTGACAAGCAGAGTGCAGTAAATCTGCTAACTCTTTTCAATTGGCACAGTCAGGAAAGGTAGAAATCTTTTGTTTTAATAGTTCCAAAGTGTGTTGCTGAAATTGTAACATATGAAACTGACAATTGAGTGCTCTGATAGCTAAGGTTGCAGAGAAGTACACTTTTTTACCCCATTTGTCCAGCGCTCTGGAGTCCTTGTCAGAAGGAATAGGATTCTTGACGGAAGTAGTCTTAGCTGGACATCCACCACGCCTAAAATAGGGGGGATGGCAGGGGTCTGTGCTGGGGTAGGTCCAGCGTCAGGGGCTAAGCTGCATTCATGGAAAACATCTTCCACCACTTCTAAAATAGGGGGGATGGCATCAGTCTGTGCTGGGGTAGGTCCAGAAACTCTCTAAGTCTTTTCTTAGGCTCTATACTAGGACCCTTGCTGTTCTCCATCTTCATTAACGACCTTTATACTGTCATCCCAAAAGTCAGCTGTATCCAATATGCTGATGACTCTACTCTGATTTGCTCGGCCACATCTCCAATAGAGTTATGGTCAGCTACCCAGACCACCTTTAATACAATAGAAAACTGACTTTCTGAACGTCGTCTGATCCTAAATCCCCAAAAAACTAAAATGCTGTTATTTTCACCAACATGTATGTCTACCGCTTTCACCTTTACCATAAATTCAAATGATGGCACAATAATCTCCCCTGACCCCTTTACAAAACTATTAGGTGTCATCATAGATAATAATCTAAAATTCGACCTACATGTTAACCAAACTATCAAAACCATCAATAAAAAACTAGGGTCACTTTACAGAATAAAAGCCTTCCTAACCCCTCCAGCTAAAATTGCCATAGCTCGCTCTCACCTTCTTTCAACCCTTCTGTATGCATCCCCTCTACTCTCAAATTTAAACAAGACTGTCCTTAAACTCTCAATTTGCTATAATCACATTGCCAGGTTTGCCACTGGGCTGCCATTTAGGACACATCATTGCATCAATCTAAACCAGCTTGGGTGGCTTGAACTACCCATCCTAATCCAGTATAACCAACTGATTATGGCCTATAAAATCCTCTATAACCCAGACAATACTCCTGCACTTAAAAATATTACCACCCCCTATAACAATCCTAGACCGATTCGATCCTCTAACAAATACTAGTTCAGACTAGCAAAATTAATAACACAGCCAATGACTCTCTTTGCAAACTGTAAGGAGATCCTGGAACTTTCTTCCAGCTGATATTACCTTACTTTCCACCTTAGGTCAATATAAAACTAGACTCAAACAACATTTGCCACTTAACTGGCTATGTCACTGTATCAAGCCTGGCTAATTCTCTCTAGAATGTGTAAAAATCTGTTAACCATCTTACTGTGTAATTTAATTTAATCCTGACTTACGCTCGGGATTAACTCTAACTTGTGGAACTTATTTAACTTGCTTACTTATGTAACTTCTGTAAATAGTCTGTTTGTAATATGTAATGCTGGTATTATGTAATGCTGTATCTGCTTACCCTTGGAGCTTTTCTCCCCGGGCCTCCGCTGAAACTGGACATGCATCCAGTCAGACTATCCCAGTCAACAAATGTAAAATAAAACAAAAATAAATAAAAATAAAGCTTCTTTAGGTCCCTGTGTAATGACCTCTCTAGTCCTTGGCAGGATTTCTGTACAGGTATTTGTGAAAATCCAGTACTCTGTAATACCAGTCAGGTTTACTGGGAGCACGTGGGAGGGTGTCAGGGGCTAAGCTGCATTCATGGAAAACATCATCCACCACTTCTAAAATAGGAGAGAAGGCATGAGGTCTGTGCTGGGGTAGGGAGTCTTTTCTTAGACTGGGGGAAGTCCTGAGATTCCCATTGGAAATGTTCCCTTAGGGTGTGAAGGGTTCCTCCAAAGGAAAGGTCCTCTGGAGAGGAGGCAGAAGGGATGGATTCTTCTGCATATGAATCCTCATAAGCAGTCAGAGGTTTTATTTATTTATTTATTTGTATTTTCAGTTTGACTACCGGGAAAGTCCACTGGGCCTGTAAGTGCCCATTTTCAGTGGAGGCCCGGGGAGAAAAGCTCCATAAGCAATACAGTAACGGCTACATAATTATAAAAGGTCCAGTAAATAATACATATACAATAACAATGCAGTAAGGAATGCATAAGTATAAAAAGTACTGCATACAGCACAGTTTACAGATATTAGAATACAGCACAGTTTACAGATGTTAGCATTCAGAGAAAGCATGAACAGCTGTCTTCATAGTAAAAGATCTAAGGGTTCTTACATTCTTATACTAGTAGAAAGGAGACAGTTTACATGCAGTTATTCAAAATAAGTAAGGTATACACTTTACATGCAGTCAACAGAAGTAATTTGCTATTTACATTATATACAAATTTGAAATCAAGTGAGAGTTGCTTAATCAGTTACCGAGAGCTTGAGTCCATTCCAGGAGAATAGTAATATGAGTTAGAAAGAGGTTAGGAACAAGGAGTATAAATAACTCCTTGGAGAATTTCCTTAATAGAATTTAGGTAGGGTGAAAGCAGGAATATTTCCATTTGGATGACAGGTATGAGAAAAGCTGGGTTTTGAAGTTTTCTGAGTCTGATATAGTCCTAAGTGAGGAAGGGAGAGAGTTCCATTTCTTGCCTAGTGAGAAAGAGAGGAGAAGCTGGCCGGCAGGTTGTTTGGGTTTGTGGATAGAAATTAAGTTTTGGTGTTCAGATCTCAGAGTTCTATTTGGGATGTATAGGGAAGGATGTTTGTTAGGGCTGGGTGAAATACAAGTTTGTGAGCAGTGGTAAGTTGTAGGTAGTCTCGATGATTAGAGAGTTCTTGCCAGTTCAGAGATTGTAGGGTAAGGCAATGATGGGCAGAGTTTTTTGTATTTGGTGGCAAATTTAGAGCTCTTATTATAGCAATTTTCAACTTTAGAGGTGATGGAAGAAGTCAGATTAGTTAGAAGAGGGGCTCCGTAAAATAAGGATGGCAGAAGGTAAGTAGTTGCCAGGGTAAGGAGAAAGAGATTATTCCTATAAAGCATACCTAATTTTGGTGGGTTTTCTTTATATTTTGTTGAATGTGGATATCGAACTTGAGGTGTTTGTCTTTAGTAATACCAAGAAGTTTTGCAAAAGGGACTACTTCTATAGCTGAGTTGGTTTGGCCAAGGGCTTTGAATGCATTTTTGTCATAAGAGAAAGTCCTGGAGAGAGGGAAAAGTATTTTTGATTTATTTGAGTTGAGAGAGGTGGTTTTGGTGCATCCAGTTCTCAGTGGTAGAAACTGCAGTTTGGGTTTTAGTCAACAGGTCAGGAAGGTTGGAGGCAGCACAGACTAAAGTTGAGTCATCTGCATATTGGATAACTGTTGCATCAGGGATGGCAGTGTGAAGGTTATTAATGAAGATGTTGAAAAGCATAGGACCGAGGATGGATTCCTGAGGTACGCCGGTGGAGTTCTTCCATCTGACTGCTTGAGATCTGTCTGACAGGTAACTGGAGAACCAGGATAAAGTATTAGGGGAGAGATGAAGGCTGGAGAGATGATAGAGAAGGTGGTTGTGGGAAATGGTATCAAATGCTCAAAAGTCCAGAATCTCCGGCTTGGTTGACTGTTTCTAGGAAGGACAGTAGGGCAGTTATGGTGCTAAAGCCAGGGCAGAAAGCCATGCTGGGTATGTGTAAGGAGTTGATTCTGGGTCAAGAAAGGCATAATTTGGTGGTGGACACATTTTCTAGAATTTTGGAGATTGGAGAGAGCAGGGCAATGGGGCAGAAATTAGAAATATTGGTGTTTTTGCCTCTTTTGTGAAGAGGAAGAATGTAGGCTAAATGCCAGAGTTTGGGTACATAAGATTATTTTACGGATCTATTTATTAGGATGCTGATTGGGGAGTGCAATACCATCAGCAGCACATTTTAGGAAGGAAGAAGGTAATATTATCAGGGACACTGGAGCATGGCTTTAGCTTGGACAGAAGCCTTTTTATAATATTAGTTGAGACTGGTTTGAGCTCAAATATAAAGGGAATGTTATTAGGGTTATTGGAAGGTGAAGAATGAGGGACATGTGGACTGTTGTTTGGGAAAGTTTTGGATAGGTCAGCAATAGTTTCTATAAAGAATGTGTTAAAATGTGAGCTTAGTTCAAGGTCAGTTATACTTGGGTCAGGGCAGGGATTATTCCTGGAGCCTGGATGGAGAATGGAATTAACTGATTTCCAGAACTGTTTGAGGTTTTTATTATTATTGGACTGGAGCTTACTATAGTAGGTTTTTTTGTCCATGGTGATTCATTTTTTTTACACGGTTGCGGAGTTGAGTGTATTGGAGCAGGGTAATGGGCATATTATTCTTTTGGTAAAGCTTCCAGGATTTGTCTCACTGACGCATGATTGGTTTTGTTTCTTTGGACAGCCAGGGAGCAGAATTAGCTTTGATTCTTTTGTTTCTTAGTGGGGCTAGGTAGTGGGGCTAGGGAGTTAAGAGCGTCTAGGAAGACAGAGTTGAAGTGTTCTAAAGCTTTGTCAAGGGGAAGGGTATTTAGGATTTGCCAGTTCATTTGTTTGAGAATATTTGAGAAAGTTATGGGGTTAAAGTTGCTAAGATTGCGAGTGGGAATGTAATGGTGCTGATATGGGGTGGAGGTAGTTGAGGATGAATGAAAGCAGAGAGATGTTCACTAAAGATGTCTGGGATAGTGCCAGAGTGAGTTATTTTACTTGGTTGCTGTTCCTAGCCAAAATCTGAATAGTCAGACTCCTCTGAATCCTGTTCTGTCATAATTTCTGGAGAAGGGTGCTTCTTCCTTTTAGAAGTTGTGGCCTGACTACCCTGGATAAGTGAGATGAGATCCTCCGCCATTTTAAGCATTTGTGCTTGGGTTGGTGCAGCAGGAGCAGGATGGTGGCTAGAAGCAGATTTCCTAGGAGTGGCCTGGCTTCTAGGTCCGAGAGAATCCGTCGGTCTGACAGAGATGGTAGTTGGATGAGAAGATGTCATTTTTTTGTCTACATTCGGTAGTTCAAAAGGCCTCCTCGGACGCCAGTGCCTGTGTTGCGGCTCTGGACCCAACCGAGGCAGAGACCGCCAAAGGCTCGGTAGACAAAGAAGATTTCTGCAGTGTACTGGACTCCAAAATGGTCTCAGTAGAGGCCTGCATAGATATCGAATCGGGCATGAGGGGCTGCAAAAACATCTCGATGAATTCCGGAGAACTGACTACCTGTTTAGTGGTAGTGTCATCGGAAGGCTTAGCCTTGTGTGGTTTGTCTCTATCTTTATCTATGCGTTTTTTCAGAATGTCCACGGATTTGTTGGCTGACGGACATTATATTGGAATGCAAAGACGGAACATGAAAATAACTGTCTACCAAAGAGTTCTACGGCAAATGGTTCTCGCATTAAAGAGGGCACAGAACCAACAATGGGGGACATCGTGGTCTGGGCCTAAACAAGTGATGCAGTAAGAATGGAAGTCTCGTTGTGGGATCTGCTTTCCACAGGTGAGACAATTGTAAACTTTTTCGGACATCGGTTAGTGCAAGAAAAAAGGGGCCCCAATGGGGTACTTAGCTTTAGACGTTTTCAGCTGAAATTAAAACTCTGGTAGCGACTGACTGGCACTCGTGTAAACTGTTTCTGCTACAGGCTCCATGGCAAGAAAGACTGATGTAATGACGGCTGCCTTGCTTTATAGCATTGATGACTTGACGTCAGACCACAGGCGACTGCAGCAGACATAGAAAAACATTGACTCTGGTATTCGGGCCAGCTGAGGGCTACCACAGCAGGGATAACCCACAGGTGTTGACTGCAACAGTGAAACACGAAGAACATCCAATGCTGCCTTGCCCAAAAAGAAGTCACCAGTAAGATCTTTGGTTTGTCTCTCCGGATCTTTAGTAATTACTCTGAGAGAAATGGAAGCCAAGGGAAGGCATAGAGAAACTTCTCCTTCCAGTGAAAAGGTGGTCTGTTCTCTGTATTTGAGGACAAGGAGTCCTGGTGCAAAACAGAGAAAGTTGTTTGTGGGGATGGAGGCAAATAAATCTATCTGCGAGATTCAACACCTGTGGACTACATCTCGGAAGACCTCCCTGTTCGGCATCCACTGGCAAGGCTCTTCCTTTTATCTGTTTAGAAAGTCTGCCAGGACATTGTCCTTCGAAGGGATGCAAACAGTTTGCAGGGACTGGTTTGATTTTGTGGTCTGATCACACACCACAAGAGCTAGTCTGCATAGCTGATAAAATCTGTCCCTCCCCCTTGTTTATGTATCACTTGACTGTGGTGTTGTCTTTGAAAATTCTATGTGGGCCTAGGGCCCAACATTGGGAGAAAATCTTTACAGCTTGAATTACTGCCTGCATCTCCTTCAAGTTGATGTGCTCAGTCCTCAGTAGCCACTGGCCTTGAACTTTTAGGGAGACCAATCTTGTCCCCATGCAATGTCAGCAGCATTTATGTGCAACTCCTGTTGCACTGTCTGCACTTTGAAAGGCAAGCAAGGCTTAAGGTTTACCTGTGATATTCACCACTGGACTTCTTTCTATAGACACTCAAATTCCTGTTCCTCAATGCTTACAGCATGAGAATGCCTGGACCAGATGGATTTCAGGTGTCATTGGATCTTTCTCGTATGGATTTTGGCTAAGGGGACCAGTATCCTGAGGCTTTCTCCTGCAGAAAGGGTAGCTGTATTAACAAGTCTTTTAAGTATGGAATATTTGATTACCCAGTGTCCTGCAGAAGGCTATGACTAAAGATAGGCACCATGCAAAGACCCTGGGGGCTGTAGAAAATCAAAAGAGGTAACTCAGAGAAGTGGCAGCGTGATGAGCAAGCTGAAAACCTCCTGAAAGTAGGGTGGATCGGAATGTGAAGGTAGGCATCCCTTAGATCCAAGGACACCAAAAATGCTTGTGGAAGAACGAAGGGCAGAAGAGTTTGGGGAGGCAGCATCTTGAATGAGGGAACTTTGAGGAAACTGGACCGATACAGGACAATTCTCATTCACTTTTCTTGGAACAAGGAAAAGTCTGGAAAAAAAACCTTTTTCTCCACATACTGGCATGGCACAGGTTCTGTTGTACCTTGTTTGATTGAGGTTTGAATGACTGAAGAAAAGAACTTTATCTGAGTGGGAGGTGAAGGAGGGAAGTCCTTGAATGGAGAGACTTCCTTTCAAGTCATTCTGTAACCATGCTGAATAATCGACAGGACCCATTTGTATGTGGTAATGAGCTGCCAATTTCCCACAGAAAAGAATCTTTGGACAGTGGGAGAGAAAGACTGGGGGACCGGACTGAGAGAAGGGAAGTCAAGCTGACTTGCTTGGGTAGGGAGGCCTTCCAGATTTTGAATCCCTGTTTAGTTTGTCTTGGAATCTTTTCCTAGGCATTTTCTTGGCCTTATGAGAGAGCCTAAACTTCTTCCGAAAAAAGGATGTGGGCTTTGCATGGTACTTTCTTTGGTATCGGGGAACCAAACTAA
The DNA here is from genome assembly GCF_019279795.1 of Protopterus annectens. Taxonomy (NCBI): domain Eukaryota; kingdom Metazoa; phylum Chordata; order Ceratodontiformes; family Protopteridae; genus Protopterus; species Protopterus annectens. The sequence goes on from NC_056751.1 coordinate 140,816,473, forward strand.
GAAAACTTGTCTGCAATCCTTCATTATTTTCCCCTATTCTTGCAAAGGTTTTAAACAAGTTGGCTGTATCAGTGCCAAATAAAAAATTCCTATTCAAAGGAGAATATAGTAGCTTGGCTTTCATGTCCTCAGGAAGGGGCTGAATGTAGCTATGCATACCTTCTGATAACAGAACCTGCAGCAGGTGGTCTGGAGAAAGCCTCCACTAAGCTGCATTTGATGCTGTACCTAGCCACCTATGAGGCCTGTTGCTTACTGTGTGGCCATTCCATAGAAGCCAAAGATTTATTTAAATTTCCCAAAGTAGACAGTAAACATTTAGTCATTTGGGTCTGGTATTTCAGGGCTCCGAAATCTAAAGCGGAATAGGTGCCTACCTTCTTTCTCAGTCTATTCATTGCTCTGCTATCTTTGAGGGAAGGGCATTACTAGCAAGTAAGAGTTTAGAAGTCTTGTCTGTAGCCATAGAAAACACAGAAGGGTTTGCCAAGAGATTCTTGTAGAGAAACTTTAAATCTTCAGGCACTTTGTAAAATTTATCAGGCCTCCTAGCGGCTGATGGCTGAAAGTTGGGAGCAGTGGAAGTAGATGCAAAGGCATTGAGAAAGACCACCATGACAGGAACTAGAGCAGGAGCGGGGCTCCTACCGCTAAATGATTATCATACCTATTTATGCACAGATTAAATCTGCCTGGATTCCCATTCAAAATGTCTCATCATTTCTGAAATGCCCCCCCCCCCCCCCCCAAAAAAAAAAAAAAAAAAAAAAACAGGGGAGTCAGGAAAGGGAGTCTTCATCATCACAGGCCACTTGGCCAGGAGAGTGGATCTGAGAAAAGTAGGCCATAGAGTGTTCTTAAGAATCTATCACCCCCCACAAAAAAAAAAAAAAAAAAAAAAACACAGACTCACTATGGTAAAATTGAGCTTTAAAAGCCATTTTAAGCTTTTCAACTTATGATTAAAAGTCAAAATCCAATACAAGTATCAGTGCAAACCTACCATGTTCTGCCACAGTAATGTCAGCATTTTTTACAACCTTAGCAGCCAAAGCTGAAAGGTTTAAAACGATCAAAATATTGAGAGCACAGCATACTGGATCTGATGCCACTGTCATTTCTTTTTCAAAGAACATATTAAAATACAAGGCATGTCTTTTACTCATTATTTCATACCGAACTGAACTTCTGCAGTCTCAAGTTGCACAGAAAGATTCAACATTTTAAGATACCTCAATGGTCTTCAAGGGCATTTAAAAAAGGGCACAGCAATACAATGTATTACTACAAACTCATATCTATGAGTTTCATAAAGAAATTAACTCTTTCATTTAATTAACTCTTTCATTTAATTAAATTATCTTAAATCATAGCCATTATCATACTTACGGATATCCAAGGAAGAGGAGATTGAGAACTGAATGATTTCGGAAGAGGTTTACAAGTGTCCAACACAGTACCCACCCACACATTGTGAGCAATATAAGACGTGATGTAATGAGAGCTGTGTACCGTATTATTGACGTCTTCCCAGTCTGAGATGCCTATAGTAAAGGAAACAATTGAAATATGGAAGAAAACAGTACTTCCAAGTGATGCTGACATTACATTACAGTTTTCCATTACTTTCAAAGCTATTTGCACACACATTCCTAAATATGCATTTAATTTTATGTATCTCATATAACTTAATTTTAACTTGAAAATATATTTGATTACCATTAGCAAATTCAAATCACATAAACTAAGCAGAATAGCACAGCTAGTGACACAGGACCATACATGCCAGCTGAAACAGAATATGCTACTGCTCCCTATGACTGGAATTTATGACAATACTGGATATCACAGCACAGCCTACACCACACATGACCAAGATCCTCTAGGGATCAAATCTCCCTACCTAGCAATGGATGCACTGAAAATACATAATTAGGTTACCCTGGTCACAGAGCTGTAGCTTCTGCTACACCTTTGACCAGTCTAGATGATCTGAACCTGTAAGGGAGGATTGCACAGAGTAGTGCTGGAAAAGTGCACATAGGTTCATAGGTGTGTACTACGCAAACCGCTCTGGAGCCTTTACAAACCTAACCCATAGATGTGTCCTGGCATCAGGCCGCCATTAGCTCCCGGCACTGGAGTGATCCCTGGGGTGAACTTTCTATTTCCCATCCACTCATCAATATTTCTCTTGAAAAGGGCCAGTGAGGTGGTCTGCTTGACATGTATGGGAAGTCTATTCTAGAGTATGGGTAGTCTCTGGGTTATGAACCTGTCCCTCCAGCATGTTCTGTTGATTGTGGTAATGAGGCTGAGGTCCCTGGAGCGTGTGGTGCGGAGGGATTGGGATTTGTTTAGGTGCAACATTTCTAACAGGGCTGAGTCAGACCTGGCTTTGTAAGTCAAGCAGAGATCGCCTCTTAATAGATGATATGAGATAGAGAAAAGTTGGAGTTTTTTTGAGTCTGTCCATGTTGGGCATGTGCTTAAGGCCTAGGATCCTCTTCGTGAGGTACTTTTGAGGCCTTTTCAGCTGTTGCAGGTGTTTAGTGAGGTACATGCCAAATGAGGCATTATATTCGATGATTGCTCTAATGAGGGAAGAGTAGAGAGAGAGGATGACCTCTTTCTTCCTGGATGCAAAACCCTTGGTAATGAGATGTGCCACATAGAAGGTCATTCTGACTACATTGACAATGTGGTGGTCGAAAGGAAAGGTTGCTGTCAACCTTTGTCCCCAGATCTCTTATAACACCTTCAGTGTTCAGTGGGCTACTATCAATGTGGTAATTAGTGGGAAGTGAGTTTTTCCCAAAGGAAATGATGATGCATTTTTTGGCATTAAGCTTAAGGCCATGGTTTCGACACCGGTCGTTCATCTCAGTGAGGCCTTTCTGTAGGCTTACATCACTTGGGGAGTTAATAATGTCTCCCAGCTTGCAATAGTCGGCAAACATGGTCAGCCAGAGTTCCTCCGTGTTGGCCTGGACTTCTAAGAAGCAGATGTCAAACAGGAGAAGACCCAGGACCATTCCCTGTGGGACTCCACTAGTGACTGGTTGGCAGTCTGACTTGGTGTCTGCTACTTTCACGCTGTGGGTTCTATCTGTGAGCCAATTTGTAACTCACCTAGTGATATAGGAGTTGATGCCTAGTATGGTGAGCCTATCAATAATTCCTGAGTGGGGAATGGTATCAAAGGCCTTGGCCAGATCGAGGTAGGCTGTATGAACTGAAAGAACTCAAAGAAGTCAACCAGGTTGAGCAGGCATGATCTACCCTTCACAAAACCAAATTGCGTGGGATCCAGAGTTTGGAGATTCCCTATATCCTTGTTAATCAGGTCCATGATGATGCGCTCCATAGCCTTACATATCAGACTCGTTAGGCTAATGGGCTGATAATTCCTAGGGTCTGTAGTCGCTTCCCCCTTTATGGAGAGGGATGACTAACAGTGCGCCATTCTGTAGGGACAAAGCCTGAGGTGGGGCTGTGATTGAACAGGGCACACAGGTGTGGTGCCAGTTCACTTTTTAGTTCACGTAGAACACAGCCAGGGATATTGTCGGGTCCCATGGAAGCTGTACTCTTGACCTTGGACAATGCAGCTTTAACCTGTGCTGCAGTAATGCCAGGTGCTTGGCATTCTTTCGGTATTGTGATTGGTCCTTTTGGGGGGGAGAGAGGGGTAATGTTGACACTGAATCTGTCAGCCAGTATGTTGGCAATATCTGCTGGCTCAGTACAGAAGGTACCATTGTGCAGTAACTCACAGCACATCTGGGTATTGCCGTGGAGATTCTTGATATAACTGTAGAAGGCTTTGTGGTTGTTTTTAGCATCTGCCGCAATTCTGCCTTTGTAGCTAGCTTTAGAGGTTTTGATGAGGGATCTCAACTTTTTGTTGAGGCTAATAAGGTAGGTTTTCCAGTCTTGGGACTTCACCTTTTTCTGCAACAGTTTCTTCCTTCTGTTGTAGAGTTTGCTAATGGCAGGGGACCACCAGATTGGCTTCATTTTTTTTTTTGGAGGAGAGCATCTTGGTTCTGTTGGGTATGGCTAGTTCCACGCATTTATGTACGTGTTCGTAAAGTGCATTGGTGTATGATTTGACAGTCATGCACCTATTTTCCATTTGCATGGGTGCCATGAAGTTAGCCACCTCTGTTTTTAGGAGCCCAAAGTCAGCTTTGGAGAAGTTTTTCATGGTGGTTACCTTTGCTGGTGGTGTGGGTGAGATGTGGATTTCCACAGTACTTAGTTTGTGGTTGGATCTAAACAGGAAGGAATTGACTATTGGTGTTTAGCAACAGTTGCCCATGTTAATAATACCCAGATCAAGGATGTTGCTTCTTCTAGTGGGGGGTAAGAATGAGCTGGTCCAGTGCATTAGAATTAATGAATTCCAGGAAGCATTGGCCAAGGGTACTGGTGCATGAGTAGTTTTTCCAGTTGATGGAGGGGTAGTTGAAGTCACCCAGTATGAGAGTGTTGGGTTGGACCTTAATAGTTTCCAGGGTGCTCAGGAACATGCAGTGAGAGTCTTGGGTCATGGTTAGGGACCTACAGCAGGCTACAACCTGAATCACCATCTCACCCATTGTTAGTTGTACCTGAAGTATCTCTGATGCATTACGCTGGGCTACTAGTCTGGAGGTTTACATATCCGTTATGAATATGGAGACGCCATTGCCTTTGGAGCTTCTGTCCATGTTCTGGGGTCGAAAGGTGTGGAATGAGTTATAGCCTGGCACTGCAGGGGGTGCTTTCTGCTGCTTTAAACCAGGTCTCCATTACAGCACAAATGTTGATGTACTCCATTTTGAGGAGTGCTGAGAGCAAGTGCATCTTGAGATTTAGACTTCTAGCATTGAACAGCATGACCCTCAGATTGCATTTATTTATAGCTGTTACAGTGGTAATTTGGTCTTTGGAACACCGCCTAAAAAAGCACTATAGAAGTGGCAACAGCTTTAGCCAGTATCCGGAAACCTAGGGGTGACAGATGCAGGCCATCTCTGGCAAAGCATCGAGGTCTGTCAATCATGTCATCCCAAGCAGACAGAAACTGGATCCCCTTAGAATGACACCAGAAACTTAGCCAATTGTTGAAGTCAATCATTTTCTGCTTGTACTGTGGTATCATTCTGTGCAACGATAGGATGCTAGTCAGGGCTAGGGTCATACCTGCCTGGGCCACATAATATGAGAGCTCCTCCATGTCTCTTTTCATGTAGTCCAGGGAGGTGCGTCTCAGGTCATTCACACCCACATGGACAATGATAGAGTCATACTTGTACTTGTTGTGGAGTGACCTGAGTGCGTGCATTATGTGTCGGATCCTGGCACCCAACAGACAGCTGACTGTTACCTTCTCCTTATTCACCCTAGTGAGTGGGACCTCAGTTTGCCTCACTATCGATTCACCTATGATTAATGTATTGGGCAAGCTGTTTTGCCTTACAGGCATAGGTTGAGGGCACACTGTATAGGTGAGCTGTGTGTCTTGTGATTTGTGCTGTGCTGTGGTGGTCAAGTGTGTTTCTGATTTGGAGGTCTCTGCTGTTTATGTAGATTTCTATTGAGTGCCTCCATGAAGGTGGATGTGTGGTTTGTGTTTTTATGTGAGAGCTGTAATGGTGGGTGTTCTGGAGGGCTATGTGTTCCATGTGGTGTGGTGCAGGTGCTGACCTTCTCCTCTTGACCAGCTATTCCGGTCTTGGCTGGAGAGTGCATGTCTTCCAGTTTGGATATACAAGTGCATCTCTCACAAGTCTGAGTGCTGGGAGGCAAGAGGAGAGGGTTGTCTGTGTACATGAGGCAGTTGCTACACTGCTTCAGAACGCCCAGGTTCACCAGGTTAATAGGAGAAAGCACAGGGAACTGACCTTTAAACATGCCAGGAGGGATGGTCATTATTAATAAGTACCACAGCTGTTTCCTTATAGGATGTTTAGTGCTGTTAGCACTTATGTGTGCTACAAGAAGCCAGATGAAGTGCTAGGTGAATAAATTAGTTAAATACAAGAGAGAAGAGAACTAGCGAGATCTAAGGGAAAAATTGAAGAGCAGACTTTCTGGCACCGGTAATAGTTTATCCTAGCTTAGTGGCACTGCACAGGGCCCAAACCTGTGCAAACACAGGCTTTTAAACCAGAAAGTTGAAGGGGAGCTAGAAACCACTTCTCTTGTGGTAGATAGGCTACCTAGTGCTTACCACTCCCACTGATAAGCTCAGAGGCTTCCCTCTAACAGAAAGGTCTGGGGATCTCAAATTACAATACAGTCCTGAATACCACCATGAAATGTACACCGTTTGTATCTACTGTCTCCCCTTCTCCATGATGATACAACGCAGTGCTCACTGTCTTGGGCTGACCTTTGCCACCACCAGTCCAAAGAATAAATGCATTCTTCACCATCATTCCCACCAGCTCATTCTTTACCAAATATATAATACTCAGTGTCCAAGGTCTCCCACTCCCCATACAGTTCAGTGTTGCTCACAGTCCAGGGGTACATACCTCCCAATACTACTACAGACAATAACCTGAAGGTTTTAGCACATTATGCCTAATCTTAGCATATTACAGCAAAACAAAAATGTTGCTTGTACAGCTATTAAGCATGCAGTTTCTGCATGTTACCAGGTTGTTGTGGGGCTCTGCAAAACCCAAAGGTATGTAAAGCTTGCCAGAAGCCCTGTTGCATGAAAAGGGGCAAGATTTATTAAAACAGGGCATCCAGAAAAATGTCAATCCCAACGCTTGACTTCCAACATGCAACTAAGAAAAATGACTGCAACAAAACCAGCACACTTTAGAGTACAGCAGACACTACGTCATTGTGACTATACAAGTCAGCCATCTGTCATGGCATTATTATATGCAACTGGCCCTGGTAGTATGCTTTTCTTCCTTTTGAGAATCTCATGCAGCCCAAGTAAACATGGCAGAAGGATTGCTGGCATTCCACTGTAGTCTATCTACATGAGGGCACTGTGCATACTAGCACTGATCTTATCTTTCAGCTTCATGCCACACTGCTCACACCACCAACTGTATAGCAAAGTGCAAAAAGGTGCAAGGGGGCTCAAAAAATTGCATTATGCAATTACATTTTATGAATGTCCCCTCTACTCCCTGCTTTTCTGCTCCCATATCACATTTTAACCAGTGACATCCCCCCCCCCCCCCCGCAAGTGTCTGTACTCTCTCAAGGGCTGGCATGCAATGGACTTTTGCAGACTATCTTTCATGCTTCCACTTGCGACAAAGCCAAAGCACTGCTATGGACCACACCCCCTGCAAGTCCTCTTCCTCCTCTAGGGATTGACAGCTATGGTGCATCTGAGCTTGTGCTTCTACACTATTCCTTCCATGTATGGGCATGCCCATTTTCCCTGCCTGTTCTTACTCAAGTGCCTTAACTGCTAACTGAAGGTGAGTCACCTGGGCTGCAATCAGTGTGTTACCCCGTTATGTCATCAGCAAAGGCTAGATCTCACAATGTTGCTGTAAGGAGTAGCTGTTATTCCAAGTTGCTTACAAAACTAGTTGCCAATAAACTGTCTAAACATTAATGTTAGTCATGTTAGAAATGAATGGAAGGATCTCAGAATGACAGCTCGTCTAACTTTCATGAAGAAAGTAGGCAACAGACTTGGGGGGGGGGGGAGAGATAACAGGACTAAAAGCTGCCAAAATACTGTTAGCAAACATATTATATACTACTTGGGGATGAAGAAGCTCTTGCACTCATCATGTACTGGTTATGCTTTGCAAAAATTGCAATGAACAAACCTTTGGTATTGGATATCACCATACTATAATACACAGCAATGAATGATACAGTTTATGATGCAAACAGTGCGTTATTTTTTTGTACTTTTATGTTGAGGAGGAAAGCTCCCAGATTTCTCTCAGAGCTGAAAATCCCTGCCACGATATCATGAAAACTGAACCACAACGCCTTACTACATAACTAATGTATAGGCTACTGTATTTTCATGATAAATGCATCAGTAGTAGTTTACCTCCTAAAAAGACAAGATATCAACTAGTTCTTGCAGGGAGAACATCTCATATTGAAAACTAACACATGATGAAATAGCAGCAAAACCACAATTCAAGAAGCTCCTCCTCTAAACAGGCATGTTATTTTTGCTTGCCCGTAATGCTTTGCAGTTGTATGTAAATCACTGCTCAATACCTACCATGACATCATTTTGAAGGCATGGTTATAAAAACAATGTAAACAGGGTAACTAAAAAAGTCAACTGCCAGACTATCACTTGCATTTCGTGCAAAATCACTTGCAACTTTAAGGAGTATAAAGGGAAATTAACCAGTTTGCAAAACAAAAATGCTTCCAAAATTGACCAATACAATGTTAACAAAAACAGGTGTGCAAATGAATCCAGTCACACTTCAAAGATATGGCTAAAGCAAATCCTGGACAAAAGTATTCAAAATAGAAAATTAGGTTGATGAGATAGTGAATGACTATTTGGATGCCAATTTGTTAAAAGGAGAATAAGTTACTTATTTAAAAATACTTATTTTCGTACTTTTAAGTGGATAAGTGAGCTGGTCCACAGACACTTTTCAACCACAACCTGGGTCACCAGGCTAAAATTTTATAGCTTCATAAGTGTTTACTAGGCTAATGACCCGAAGGGCCTTTTTAAGCCTAGCCATGCATCCCACATCTCTGACAAGTTCTGGTACCCTTGATGAGTGTAAGTAATGGCTTTGGAGAGGAGATATTTACAAGCAAGGGTCTAGGAGATGAACCATTTACAAGCTGCCTATGTCCATTAGAGGCATAGGTGGTAAACCAGGGATGAATTTCCTGTTCCCCATCCAATTGTCTAAATTGCACTTAAATTGGGTTAGTTAGGGAACAACTCTGCTTCACATGGATGGGGAGCCTGTTCCAGAGACTGGGTAGTCTCTGGGATACATACCTGTCTCTCCAGCAGGTGCTACTAATATCACAGGCAAAGTTTAAGTCTTTAGAATGGGTAATTCTGGTGCTGTTTGTTTTGTGGATATGCAGGAGGTTCATCAGAGTAGGGTCTGACAATACCGTGTATGCTAGGCATAGATCTCCCCTCATAGAACTGCAGGAGACAGAATAGAAGGATAAGGACTTGAGGTTTTCTGCATAGGACATGTTACTTACGCACTGTACTCTTAGTGAGTAACCTCTGTGGACATTCCAGTCGCTGGAAATGCCTACTTAGGTACATACCAAAGGAGGCACTGTACTCGATGCCAAATTCAGTGGAATAATGACTTCCTTGGACCTACATACCTTTGTTTAGAAGCTGCACAACATAGAATGATTTCCTCACTGCTGTAGACACATGATGGTCAAAAGCTAGATTACTGTCTAAAGCATTTGACATGGTCCCACACAAACAACTTATCTCTGTTCTCAATAACCTATCCTTCTCACAATCGGTCACCAACTGGTTTCAGAGTTACCTGTCTGACCGCCAACAATCCGTTGTATGGCAGAATGACATATCCCCCCAACTACCTGTCTCCATAGGGGTTCCCCAAGGATCCATCCTTGGACCCCTAATTTTCTCCGTTTACACCAATAATCTAGCCTCTGCCACCAAACATCGCACACTCATCCAATACGCAGATGACTCGACCATCATCTGCTCAGCCCAGTCCCTACCCAAACTGCAAAAAGTCACACAGGAAGCCTTTTCCTCTGTTGAAACATGGTTATCCGATGCCCAATTAATACTCAACCCAAACAAAACTAAACTACTCATCTTCCAACCCACCAAACATACTCAAAACAACTCTCACTTTAACATCACAGCAAAAGACAACACCACTATATACCAAACTGAACACACCAAATTGCTAGGAGTGGAAATAGACAATAAACTAAAATTTGACATTCACATATCCATGACCATAAAAAAGTCCACAAAAAACTAGGAGCATTATACAGAAATAAACAATTTCTCACCAAAGCAGCAAATATTTCAATAGCAATTCCCACCTTATCTCCACCCTACTTTATGCCTCTCCAGTATATACCATCCTAAGGCAATGTGATCTAAACAAGCTACAGACCTGCTACAACAAAATCGCAAAATTCGCCACAGGGGCATCCTACCGTAGTCACCACTGTCTCTCACTTGCTGAACTGGGCTGGCTTGAACTCCCTCACCTCCTTCAGTGGTATCAACTCTCACTCGCCCACAAACTAGTAAACCATCCACTAAATGTCCCATCCCTCCAGAATCTACTCCAACCCTATCGCACCACCAGACCACTAAGATCCAGCAACAAAAATCACTTGCAGATCACTAAAGCCAACAACTCTACTGGTGAAGCACTATTCTCTTGCGCCATAGCCAAATTATGGAACTCACTCCCACCCACAATTACCTCCGTACCATCATGCACTGACTTCAAAACTTTATTAAAAGCGCACCTAAAAACATGCTGGCTATGCCCTTGCAACTCCCACTCTAATATCATCCACCCCATCTAACTACTACCTTTCTTTCCACTCCACTAACTACCTTGATGATAGCAAGCTCAGATGCTCATAAGCCTAGTACTTATTATACAGCAGGAACTTCTCATTGTTACATTTGTTAATGCCTGTTATGTACTTCACAGATAAAGATTCTAGTTGTCTACTGATGTACTATGTTCTTCATCTGTAAATATGTTGTAAGTAATTTCTATGTTAAATTGTTAATCGCTATGTAATCCAATGTAACTACTGTCTGTTTATTTTACTGTGGAGCTTTTCTCCCCGGGCCTCCGCTGAAAATGGACCCACGTCCAGTCGGACATTCCCGGTCAACAAATTTAAATAAATAAATAATACACATAACACAAGGGATTATGTAGCACTTTCTCATACTATTGAGGACCAGATCCAGAATGCTGACAGCCCAGCTCAGTGTACTCAGAATCAGGTCCAGGGAGTTTGCGTTTCCAAAAATCAGGAATCTTTGAGCTTGTATATCTGGTGTCGTATATGATTTCCAGTTAATAGTGGAGTAGTTAAATTCACCCATGAATATGGTATTGGGTTAGACAGAGTGTTTCCAATAAGTTTAAATACATGGTATGGGTTTCCTGAGTCATACAGGAGGACATATAGTTTGCAAGGAAGTGGTACTGGACTTTGCCTATGATGACTTGTTAAATAAATGTACAAAATGGAGCGACCAGTGTTGACCAAAACCACTAGTATAAAACACACACTGTCAGCAGTCAGGAAATCTCGAAAAGGTCCTCCCGTGGAGTCAAACACAAATAGCAGCAACCAAAGAATTCAGCAATAAAATCCACTTTAATAGTAAAACTGGAAAACCACTGGATTGAGCGCTTTCATCCCGACTGGGGATTTCATCAGAATCAACACTCGTTTTTCATATGAACCTTCTCAGGTCTTCAGAGCAAAGCCAGTGATTACCTCTGTGGTCAATATGTTTTTATTTGAAGCACTCCAGTGAGAACTTGGCAGTATGAGTCATACTAAAGCTTCACCTCAGGATTCTAGACTCAAAAAGGAATTGCAGTCACTTGTGACAAATCTACAGGATCTTTCTTCACAAAATTTATATTATTTCCCATTCTCTTATTCTGGCAACATTTAATAACACTGATACTTTAAAAGTGCTCCTGACCCTGTTTAGAGATAAACATTAAAGATCCGTTCAAATTGTACTACACAAATACAGCAACTTCCTCTATTAAAGTGGATTTTATTGCTGAATTCTTTGGTTGCTGCTATTTGTGTTCGACTGCACGGAGGACCTTTTCGAGATTTCCTGCCTATAGTGATTTGTACTTGGAAAAGCTTACATGCATTGTCCTGTTTGACCAGCCATGAGGTACATTTATTTTTGATGTAAAGTGAAACACCTCCACCTTAATTCCCTGTCTGTGTAGTAGCTGGTTTAATTGTGTGGAAACAATTATAAACTTGACACTGTCAGTGTGCTCTCTACAGCTTTAAACCATGTCTCAGTGACTGCACAGACGTCCACATACTCTAGGGTAGAGAGAGCTTTAGGGAGTGGAGTTTTGTATTTAGACTTCAAGCATTGAGCAGTACATTTTCCTGGCTTTGACTTGCTATATCGAAAGTACTTTCAACATGGCATTGGCTAAAACAGGTACTACAAGGAAGAATAATGTTTTAGCTATTATTTGAAAGCCTAGACAGAGAGGTGCAGACTATCCCTGTCAAAGCAGTGTGGTCTGTTGACCATCATCTTCCATGCTGACAAACACTGCACCCTCTTAGAATGATAACAATAAGCTAAATTAATAGTGTAGTCATGCATTTAAATTCCCAGTTATTTCAGAAGACTGTCTGGTTAAGTGACGTGCTCTATGTCACACAGTAGGTAAATGGAGAAAAGATTCAAACCCTGAACCCTTGCCAGTAGAAGCAGCTCAAACAAGCCAGAGCGCATTAGCCCTCTGCACTAACTGCCAATTAACAAAGTATCTGTGCAATTTACCACACTGCCATGTCATCTGCACCTTGCTCATTGGTAACTACTAGTTAAACTGTCCTTGCAGGCTTTTTTAAGCCTAGACAATTTCCCTTTCAAAGGAGATAAACCCTGTACCTTGTGATTGTGAGGTAAATACCTTAACCATTATACCAACCCCCAACCTCATATGGGCATATCACATATAAAATGTACAGTTTTAGACTACTTAATGGACATTACTGTATTTTCAGTATGTCAAGAAGAGTAGCACATAGAACAAATGTCAGTCATCATCATCCCCCCCTTTGATTTTTTCCCAGGGTCTGGAATGTCACATTAACTGTTGCCACCTGTCCTGATTCAGGGCCAGTCTCCTACCATCTTCAACAGTCATGTCTGAATGTCCTAGGTCTTGTTACATGTAACCCATCTGTCTCTTGGCTGGATGTTCTCATCTCCTCTTGCCCTCTTCCTGTTTTTCACAAATCATCTTCCCCAAATCGTCTTATGCTTTCCTGCACATGTAACTGAGCCACTGTAATCTGTTCCCACTGACCTTCTCTACAACTGGAGATACTTTGGGTCCTGCTCTGAAGTCATTGCTTCTTTATCTGTTTCACAATGTGCATCCTACGGCATCCATCTTAGGCATTTCATCTCCAGAAATTTCTCTGTCATGTTCTTTGCCATTTCAACTGCTCTCTTATTCAACTTCTACCTACACTCCTTGTTTCTTTTGATAATTTCCAGAACTGTATCCCACCATCCAGTTTTAATATGTACTTTACTTCCATACAAAGCCTGGTTGTGAAACTGTTCAGTTTTCACACATGCTGTTTTGAGACACTGACATTTTTCTTTAGCTACTTCACAGAAACATAAGACGACAAACTCTTCTTACCACACGAATATGAGGCAGGAAATACACCACCAGGACAAATTCTTTATTACAACCGTTCTATTACCTCGGCTTCTCGCCTTTGGCTGGAACATTTACAACTACATAGTATGTCCCTTTATATACCATTTTTAAAATCAGCAATGAATCAATTACATTTTCCTAATTATATCAATTACATCATTAAGTGATGAACTATATTCACCATACACCCAGCTCTCTTAACAGACTGCAACCACTAGAAAGAAAATGATATTTGGCCTATAAACAATGTCCCCATATACTAAGAAATCATTCATAATAACATTTGAATACAGCTGTAATACCTATATGTAAATACATAAATGAAAAATATATATGCACCTTCACAAAAAATGTATAAATTCATTTCAAATACTTCCACATTTAAATACTTACAATATTAATATTTCAATATTAATACATAATTTACTACACACTTTAAATATAAATTCATGACACATTAATGCACATACTTATAAACTTGATTTTTAACTTGATTTAATAAACTTTATTGATCTTTAATGACAACATGTCAAATGTATTAAACTATATTAAATATTAAGATTATTTTCTAAATTCATTCCTTGGGGACATAATGTATGATAATTGATAATCATTCTACTTTCCAGTTTATTATTTTATTTACAGGTCAAAGTTTATTAAATCAAGTTTATAAGTATGTGTATTAATGTGTCATGAATTTATATTTAGTGTGTATTAAATTATGTAATATTCGTGTGGTATGAAGGATTTTTCTTAGCTACCCATATTTCCCCTTTTTCTTGCAGCACTAGGGTCTTGAACATTTCCTTGAACTACTGTGCTTTTACTCCAGTCAACCCCTTGGTTATCAGCCTAGTCCCACTGACCTTTCAATTTTCTCTGATAAGAGTTTTACCAGGAATTAATTTGCAAAACTCTGAATGTACCCCAATACTGTTTCCTTTACTAGGAAGAAGGCTACCAGTGTTGCATACTGACCACTAATGTATGTGATCTTGTGAATGTCTCTTTTCCTGAATCATCAAACAACTGGCCAGAGTCATCAAACAACTGGGCAGACAGAAGTCCAGAATGACCTCTCCTTTATTCCAGATGTCCCACCCATCTGGGCCCAGGCAGTCCTCATAACAGTTTCTTTCTGTCCTGATATGCGCATCTAGTTCCCCCATTAATAAACACACATTTTGTCCTGCTTTATCTAGCAGGTCCTGAAACTGCTGCCTGAATGCACTCATTTCCTTGACATCACAAGCCTAATATAGAGCACTGGCTTTGATTATGAATACTGCTCTATTTTTACACCAGAGTCTATCACTAATTCTGATGACTTGCCTCACTGTCATCAAAAGACTCTCTCTCTCTCCCCCATTTCCTCACCATTTCTGGTCTGTCCTACCCCTGAGTAGTAGATACAGGAATCCAAAGCAAAGTCACTTAGATGCACTGCCCCTTCCACCTTATTTCCTGGACACACATGATGTCCAGTCTCCTCGTTACATCCATGCTGTCCATTTCCACACTGCATCCTGTCGGTGAACCTATACTGAAAGTAGCAATCCTTTGTTCATTTTTGGCAGTTTGACTGGTTTTACATCCAGCTTTCATTCAACAGTGCTATCAAAGATAACCCAGGCAAAGAAAATGGACAGTACCTGGAAAACAGCATATTATCCCAGAGCTGCCAGGCTTTACGGTGAGCATAAATGCTCCTCCCATCATTAACTTGGATCCCTGCCATAGGTCGAAGTTGGCTAGTAATTCAACCCTCTTAGCACCAGCATATTTATTTTGGATTACGTCAATGTTAACAAATCCCTTAGAGCAGATTTCTACAACACTGAGTGGCTAGCCCTGACATAGTACACAGTTTGTGATCCACATTCTGCTATACAAGGATACTGAGTACTACAGTTAATGCCTAAAACAGCTGGTCTACACAACTCTTTTCCCCACAGATACCATCAAGAGTTTGATCTGCTGTCCACAGCTCCATTCAGTTCTGGGAGTACATGTTGGGATACCCTTGCTAATTTAGCTGGGATTTGTTCATAGGCGTTTACTATGCTAACGACCACAAGGGCCGTTTTAAGCCTAGCCATGCATCCCAAATCTCTGACAAGTTCTGATACCCTTGATAAGTGTAAGGACGGGCCTGGGAGATGAACCATTTACAGGTTACCTGTTTGCAATAGAGACATAGGTGCCAAACCAGGGATGAATTTCCGTTTTCCCATCCAATTGTCCAAGTTGTGGTTGAATTGGGTTAGGGAGCAACTCTGCTTCACATGGATGGGAAGCCTGTTCCATAGATGCGGTAGTCTCTGGGATACATACCCATCTCTCCAGCAGGTCCTATTTATATCAGGTAAAGGTGACTAGGCCTGGAGTGAGGCATTAGACGTGGGTCTGAAGAGATGGAAAGTACAGTTGTGTACCTACCATAAATGTAGATGTTAGAGTGTTATTCACTGTTGCAGTCATTACACTTGGGTTATCCTGCTGGTAGGCTACCCGCAGTCTGCCTGAATTCCAAAGTCCTGGTCCAGCGTCGGTTGCTGTCGCCTCTTCCCTGACGTCAGTGCGCCAGGGTTATACAAGATGCAGCCAATGCCATTTTCTTCAGTTTTTTCTTGCCCCAGATGTCAGGTGCCCCCAAAAGGGAAGGCTAAAAAACATTGCTTATAAAAAGCATGCACTAACATAAACAATACCTTCATCTACAAGCAAATACACCACATAGGTTGTATAGAATAGAGAAGTACAGATAAGTCCCAGCAAAGAAAGGGGGATGGTGGGTGGGTAACCTGGACTGCAACGGTGAATACACTCAAACATCTACATTTATGGTAGGTACACAACTGTACTATGTTAATCGTGTTTCATTGTTGCAGTCATTACACTTAGGTTGAATCCCAAAGCTGAGGTTCGGCGGCTGGGTCTAAATAGAATTAGGAGTGGCTATGAGGCCCTGCAGAACTGTAGTGGCAAAGCCTGCTCTGGATTTAGAGTAAAGAGGTAAGTGGCACTGCTTGGAAAAAGTGTGCACTGAACTCCAAGTTGCAGCCTCCAAAATTTCCTTGGTTGGTACTCCTCTGAGAAAGGCTGCTGATGTGGCTGCTGCCCTGGTCAAATGTGGCCTAATGCCCATAAGCACTGATATGCCATGCTGTGCATAGCAGAAATGAATGCAGTGTCCTATCCATTTTGAAATAGTCTGCTTTGAGATAGCCTTTCCTTGTGATCCTGCAGCATCTGCCACTAAAAGTTGCTCAGTCTTTCTGAAAGTAAAAGCGTAGCTGTCTGTGTATGTCCAAAGAATGCAGAAGTCTCTCCCCTTTATTCTGGGGATTTGGATAAAAAGTAGGCAAATGAATAGTTTGATTAAGAGGCAGACTGGATACTACCTTTGGCATAAATGGTGGGTTTGTCCTTAGAGAAAAAACACCAAAAGGCCAGCATGATAGTTCCACAGTTTAATGTGAGGTAAAAAACGGACAAAAATGTTCAACTCAAAATAACTCTCAGTAACTCAAACTAGTTTCGGCATACGCCTTCTTCAGTGAGTGTAAAAATGCAGACATGGACCACAACCAGACGTCAATATATATTACTACTAACCAATAGGAAAAGAGTCAATTTGATTCAGGCTCATAATACAAAAGTAAATCAACACAGTAGAATTAAAGAATATACATCCATGACACATGGATGTATATATATATATATATATATATATATATATATATATATATATATATACATTTAAACAGAATAATAATTCCAATAAAATGTACAAGATGATGAAAATGACAAAAATGTACAGAAATATATGACAATATAAATTGTATCTACATCTTACAATAATCTGGAATCAATATTCCTGATAAGATTATATATCCATGGCCACAAAAAATGAATAAAGAAGGTGTATTTATAACAAGATAAATCTAAGTATGTTATACTATATGTCCAAACCATGATACAATGACTGTCATATATTAATAGATCATAAATGGTCATTCAGACCAGGTGGAAATAATGCACCAAGATGTGTAATCCAGTATTTTTCTTTGTGACTTAATATTCCTTGCCAACCTGTTTGGTTGTGTCTATTTCCAGTGATTTTATCTATAATGGTAAACATAAATTTGGCACTTGGATGTTTAATGGTATGTAAATATAGAGCATTGGACAGTTTGTGATTACGAATATCACTCCGATGTTCCCCAATTCTGATTCTCAATGAACGTGATGTTTTGTCAACATAGAATGATTTACATTGGCATGTTGCCAAGTAAATAACCCAACTAGTGGAACAATTACCAAAGACTCTAACATCATATACTAGAACTTGTAAATTGTTTTAACTGGTTAACTTGAGCACATGAAATACAGTGTCCACATCGAAATGTTCCTAATTCATCCCCTGTAATGGTAAGTTGTTTATATTTCGCTCCACCACTTTCCCTCTGCTTATAATGTGAAAACAATGTCCCCAGTGTTTTACCTCGCCTAAATGAAAATGAGCACTGGTTGTCCAGGATACCCCTCAAAAATTCATTGGCTAACAGGATATTCCAATTATTATTCACTGCTTGCCTAACTGTTTTATGATTTTTGCCCAAAGTGGTGATGAGTCTGATGTTTTCACAATTAGAATGTTTACTTTTCTCCCTATATTCCAACAACGTATTCCTTTCCTGCCTGTCCGACCAAATTCTGGCAGATTCAATATCAAAAATGGAGTAACCTCTATCCAAAAATCTGGATTGTAAATCAGCCTTCGCATATGTGTAATCCTCATAAGAAGAATTAATTCTCCGTATTCTCAAGTATTGAGATTTAGGAATGTTGCGGATGGTGTGACGTGGATGCATGCTGGTTGCATGTAACAAAGTGTTGAACTGGGGATATTTCCAATGGATTTTGATGTTAAGTGTATGGTCACTGTTGCGATATACAGTGACATCCAAAAAGTCAATTTTGTCCCTATGTGATGTAATAGAGAATTCGATCCCCCAAATATTGTTGTTAAGATATTCCAAAAATTCTTGGAGATAATCTGCATCAGCACGCCACACCATACAGCAATCATCTAAGTATCTTCTCCATATGTCCATTTCTACCAGGTATATGTTGTGTAGGGGATTGTATATACGGCATTCCTCTAGGTAGGCCATAAAAAGATCTGCGTAAATTGGGGCAAAAGAAGCCCCCATGGCCGTACCCTGCAGTTGCCAATAACAATCCCCTTGGAAATAGAACACATTTTTGGTAAGGACATGTTCAGTCAAGCAGATAAGCAGTGTGTTAAAGCCTGGAGGATATAATTCAGCCTTGGTGAGCCAATGTTCCAAAGCTTGAAGCCCTGCCCAATGTGGTATGCTGGTATAAAGAGATTTTACATCCAATGTACACATCAACCATTCGGGCTCAAGCTGAGTATCCTCAATGATTTTCAAGAATTGTGTTGTATCCTGGATTCTAGCCCTGACTAATGGTAGTAAAGGTTTGAGGAATTGAGTTAAGAATGCAGAGAGTGGTTCAGTAAGTGAGCCATGGCCAGAAACAATTGGCCTTCCTGGGGGATGTGTAATAGATTTATGCATTTTAGGAAGCAAATACAAAATTTGTTTGTCTGGATCTTTGACCTGAAGATGTTGTACAGTTTTTTGAGTGATGATACCCTCATCCAATGCAGTTTGTAAGAATGAATCAATCTCTTGTTTAAATTTACTAGTGGGATCAATACCCATGTACATATAACAATGACCATCCGACAGTTGTCGTAAACCCTCATTAACATAGTAGTCCATGTTCAAAATGACCACTGCTCCACCCTTGTCCACTTGAAGAATAGCTATATTGTGATTGGCTCTAAGTTCTGATAGTGCCACCCTTTCCACAGTGGTGATGTTATCTACACTAATTGGACCTTCAAAAAGGGGGAAGTGTAAATCTTTCAACACAGCCTGTTGAAAAATGGCTACATTGTTATTCATAGGGGGCTGAAAGGTGGATTTATGAAATGTAAAGTCAGTAGATCTTTGAGTACTAGAAATATCCTGTTCAGAAAAAAACAGTTTAAGATTAAGTCTACGACAAAAGTCAATAACATCTAATGAGATTTGATATTCATCAGAGAAAAAACTGGGAACAAAGTTTAATCCTTTATTCAAAACTTGCTGCTGATCATCTGTAAGAACATGATCAGATAGATTCAGGACATTTTTAAAATCAGTAGTTGTTACTTCAGCAGAGCTTGTATTAATCCTGTCATGGAATCTGTGGATATATTTGTTTCTATGTTTCCTCCCCCCTCTGGGTTGCCTCCCATGCCTAAAGGGTGTTTGGTATTAGTTTTCTTTTTGAGTGGTGAGTTGGCTGTTGTTCCACATTCACTATCAGTGTAAGATGACTCCTCCCCTGAGGTACTGGTGTGAAATTGGTCTCTGTTTTTTAATATAGACCTGGGTCTTTTTCTGGTCCTACCTTTATTCACATTAGGGACATTATCTTGAAATCTCACAGTTCTCTGTGTTTGGAAAGGATGTCCCTTATCATAATCATTAATATCTCTATTGAATTTCTTAATTTTTCTATCTTTAATAGTCTTATCATACGTAGTCAGTTCCTTGGACAACCTGTCCAAAGATTCCAAATATTTAGGGTTGGATTGATATTTCTTACATTCATTACCAAGATCTTTCACTTCAGATAGGCAAAGGTCTATTGTTCTTTCGTAGTAGGAGGCTAAATTTTTTACAAAAACCATTGAGCCCTCTCTGAGTGCTGCATCCCATTCATCTGTAAGCCTCGGTTCAGATCTGCCTACAAGGGGATGAAGTTTTATACGTAGTCCTCTTGGTGCCATATTTTTGTAAAGGTAGGCTTTAAATAGCCTTAAATGCCAAATATTAGCCCTGAGGCCCTTCAATCCCTTCTCCAAATTTCGAAAGGAAACTTCACAGTCATCTGTTAGATTGGGGGCCAGTTGGTTAGAGTTGCTGCTTGGGGTATGGTCAAGACCAAAAATGCCTAAATCTTCCCTATCAGCACACAACCCATCCAAGATTTTATCTAAATCCATGATAATGGGGATCAGGTTGTCCAAGAGACTTCCTACAAAAGTGTCAAATGTATAATTCAAAAAGAGAAATGTGATAAAGGCAGGACCAGAAACTCTAAGTGAATATTGAACCCAAAAGTCAATAAGTGGTAAAAAATAAAAATGGTATCATGACCAGCTTCAAACCAATAACCACACTAGTCACAATATGGAGGATCATCAGATAGCTTCACATATAATAGAAACAGCTGTCACAAGGTACCCTATGTAAAGGGTATTTTGTTCTAAAACATATATAATGAAGATGGATGTTAACCCTTTCTACATCCACAGGTGTTGTATAACATAGGGTTCAACCAAGACTATCTGCTTGGAAAAATATACAATAAGTCTATGTGTCTATATATAATATACCCAAAAATTCGGGTATATATGGATCAGTATCAAAAAAGACAATAGGTCATTCAAACTACAAAAGGGAAAAAATAATATTGTCAATATAAGAAAAATGCCACTTCTGGATCCAAAAACAAATGAACCATCTTAGAATTGTTAAAAATGACACAAATATGGTGTCAAAAAGGCAAGTATCAGTTAAAGTTAGGAAAAAATTCACAAATATTGCTAAATCAGCTTACATGTATGGTCTAATCTAATATCGTTTGTATACAAACAAGTGTACATGACCCTAGGTCAGTAAACACCATATTGGGGGGGGAATCTAAATCATATGTAGTGTAAGTATCCCTTTTGTAAATGTGTCAAAACACAAAAACACGGGATAAAAAATGGTCTAACCTCAAATCTTAGTGTATATATTTTTGTCCTACTTTAGAAACAATTCCATGGGGAAATTACCCCAATCTATCCATACAAAGTGTGACCTCAAATAGTGATAACACAAGCACAATAGTCATGACACCAAACCATGTGTAGAATAGTTGTAACCAGCAATAATCATGCAAAAATGCAAAGTTCAAATACTATATGATCACAGATGGCATATATAAAAATATACACAATATAGCAAGAACTGACATGTATAACAATCTAAAAAGCTGGAAATTCAAAAAAAGACCCTTATTAAAGTATATAACATGCCTATAGCAATTTCCCTTTACCAATGAGTCTGAGCCAAAATTCTATATATATATATATATATATATATATATAGACATAATTCCAAGACCGGTGCTGAGGTATTGATTCCCAAAACACCTAAGTCAATGTATATGTCCCATATAACCAACAGGGGTTGGAGTCCAAGCAGGATAAAAATACAATGATAACATATAGTTAAAGTCCAATGCTCATAAACATGTCATGCAATATTTAGCCTCATGTAAAAATAATTACATACAAAACAAATCAACACATATAGAAATAATCCTGAGTTGAATAGAAATACTAAGTTTCAATAAGGACTTGCTAGCGAGCAAAATATCACTGACCTAAAAGTCAATGTAACCTAAACGCACTTGTAAAGATACGTAAATAAGCTCAACCATATGTTATATACCCCATATGTTAACAGATAAATTCCATAACTTATATCCAAAAAATATATAGAAAAGTTATAATTTCCCCTCATAAACCAGAAGAGGGAAAATATACTTTAAAGTTCCAGGTATGTGTCGATAATCATCCAAAGTCCAAAAACAGTTGTTCAATGACTCCGCGACCATCCAAAAGACGTAGTTTGTTCAAAAATTCGGTGCCATATAATCCACTCCTGTCTATAGTGTCAGCGTATATATCATATGTGACGAAAACCCTCGATACGCTATGTAGATAAAACAACCACTGTTGTATTGCAAATCGTAAGGCCAAAAATCAAAGTCACAAATCACATAGCCCAATCTCTAAATAAGCCCCGTGAAATATGCGGCATTACTTATAGCTCCCAATTAGCAATGCTAAACAGACTAGAAAAACCGGGGCCAATGTAATAAAAATGGCAGTACCTTGTAAGCGTTATATCAAACACATAGGCCATAAAAAAGTGATGTCCTGAATATAACACGATGCACAATAGATCTTGACTGCCAAATGGTAACTTGTCACAATAGTTTCAGATCTTCAAACAAACCGTGTTAGTATAAGCAGTCCTGAATCCAAAACGACGCTGGTAAGAGTCCAATAAACTACCTCAGGGAAGGAGCCCTCTCCTGCCAACAGTGGAACAAGAACGCCAACCGCGAAGTGGAAACAGTACAACGAAACACAAGTCCTCGCACGTACGGCATGCACGGCCAACTAAACTTCAGAAAAAACACCAAAAGGCCAGCATGATAGTTCCACAGTTTAATGTGAGGTAAAAAACGGACAAAAATGTCCAACTCAAAATAACTCTCAGTAACTCAAACTAGTTTCGGCGTATGTATATATGACAGTCATTGTATCATGGTTTGGACATGTAGTATAACATACTTAGATTTATCTTGTTATAAATACACCTTCTTTATTCATTTTTTTGTGGCTATGGATATATAATCTTATCAGGAATATTGATTCCAGATTATTGTAAGATGTAGATACAATTTATATTGTCCTATATTTCTATACATTTTTGTCATTTTCATCATCTTGTACATTTTATTGGAATTATTATTCTGTTTAAATGTATATATATATATACATCCATGTGTCATGGATGTATATTCTTTAATTCTACTGTGTTGATTTACTTTTGTATTATGAGCCTGAATCAAATTGACTCTTTTCCTATTGGTTAGTAGTAATATATATTGACGTCTGGTTGTGGTCCACGTCTGCATTTTTACACTCACTGAAGAAGGCGTGTGCCGAAACTAGTTTGAGTTACTGAGAGTTATTTTGAGTTGGACATTTTTGTCCGTTTTTTACCTCACATTAAACTGTGGAACTATCATGCTGGCCTTTTGGTGTTTTTTCTGAAGTTTGGTTGGCCGTGCATGCCGTACGTGCGAGGACTTGTGTTTCGTTGTCCTTAGAGAAACCCTGTCCGGATGGAAAATGATAAAAGGTTCCACTGCCATTAATGACTGTAACTCTGAGACTCTTCTTGCTGAAGTTATTGCTAGGAGCAGAGCGGTTTTCCATAAGAATTTTATCTCTGCTGTATTGGCTGGCTCTAAAGGAGGCAGTGTGAGCTTTTCCAAAACAAAATTGAGGTCCCATGTAGGTATCTGTGCTCTCCTTGGGGATCTTATGTTTTTGGCCCCTCTGAGGTACTGCCTTAGCAGTGGATGTGAAAAGATAGGTGGTTCGGTACTGTAATGAGCTGAAATGGCAGAGGCATGGATCTTAATTGATGAGAAGGATAGGCCCTTGTCCAGCATCTCAGTTAGGTATTGTAAAATCTGAGGAATATTTGGAACAAGTGGGTTAATTCCTTGTGCCTGATTCCAAGCACAGAATCTCTTCCATTTTTCCGCATAAGATTTTCTGGTGCTGGGCCTCCTGGCTTCCAAAATGACATCCATAACTGCTTTAGAGAGAGGTGTGTTCTGAGTGGTTATATTATTCGCCATGCAGCCAGATTTAAGGTTCTGAGTTGGCTGTGCAGGATCTGATTGTTTTGTTGGGTCAGAAGATGAGGAATTTGAGGTAAAAAGTCCAGTATGTGCCTTGAGACAAGCTCTTTAGGATTGCGTACCAGTGCTGGCGTGGCCAGTCTGGGGCAATCAGAATCATTTTTGGCTTCTCTTGTCTGACCTTTAGGAGTACCTTGGGGAGGAGAGGCAGTGGAGGAAAGGCATATACTGTCAGGGTTTTCCAGCTAAATGACAGAGCATCCACCTTCCATGCTTGTGTGTGATAAGTCCTTGTGCAGAATCTCTGTAGTTGGCAGTTGTGAGGGGAGTCAAATAGATCTATGTCTGGGCATCCCCATTTCCTTGTTAACATGCTGAAGACTCGTGGATCTAGTTTCCACTCGTGAGGGTCCATGAGGTTTCTGCTTAGTTCGTCTGCCATAGTATTTGTCTTTCCTGGCAGGAACTGTGCTTGCAGATGCACTTGATAGGTCAATGCTGTGTTCCCCAAAGTCATGGCTTGCATGCAGAGGGGGTAGGAATGTGTGCCCCCTTGCTTGTTTATGTCTATATATATATATATATATATATATATATATATATATATATATATATATATATATATATATAATTTTGGCTCAGACTCATTGGTAAAGGGAAATTGCTATAGGCATGACTGTAGTATTGTCCATCCTTAGAAATAGTTGTCCTGGATGGAGTAGATCCTTGAAGGCTGTCAGGGCATTCTGTACAGCTAGCATCTCTTTGATTGATATGAAGATGCATTTGGCTTGTGGGCCATGTGCCCCGAATACATTTTCCTGCCAGGTGTGCCCCCTAGGCATAATCCGATGCATCTGTTGTTAGCGTCTGCCTGGCTGTCCCTTGTTGTGGTGACAGGCCAGTGCCCACCATCGAAACTCCTGTTGTAGGCAAGGAATGAGGGTAATTATTGTTTCCAGGCTGTGGCAACGTTGAGTCCAAACACTTTTTGGATACCATTGTAGCTTTCTCATATGCAGTCTTGCATATGGAATTAACAGAATGCAGGATGCCATGAAGCCCAAAGCCTGCATAATTTTTCTTGCAGGTAACTGGGTTTTTGTTGCCATCATTTGGAAGTAATAAGTCAGTTGCCTTTGTATGTCTGGCATGAGATATGCCATCTGGGCAGTTGTATTTAAGCTTGCACCCAGGAATATTATCTCTTGAGAGGGTACTAGTTTTGATTTCTTTTCATTTACTGTGTACCCTAGGCAAATTAGTAATCTTTTTACAAATGCCAGATGCTTTAGTAGAATGTCCTTGCTCTCTGCTTGAATAAGGCAGTCGTCCAAGTAGGGATACATTTGAATTCCTCTTTGTCTGCAAAATGCAATTACTGGTGGCAGGCATTTTGTGAAGACCCTGGGCGCAGTAGATAAGCCAAAGGGCAGTGCAGAGAATTGGTAGTGCATTGAGCCAGCTATGAATCTGAGGTATCTTCTGCAAGATTGTCTGATTGGGACATGCAGGTATGCCTCTTTGAGGTCCAAAGTTATGAGTCAAGCCTTCTTGCCCAGCATGGGCAGAAGTTGCTGCAGTGTCAACATTTTGAATTTTGAAACGTTCAGAAAAGTATTTAGAATAGACAGGTCCAGTATTGGTCTCCAGGCTTTGTCCTTTCTGGGTACCAAGAAAAGTCTTGAGTAAAATCCTTGTCCCTGCTCTTGTTGTGGTACACACTGAATAGCCCTCATGTCCATGAGAGATGAAATTTGCTTTTGTGCCTCGGCCCATTGATTGTGTGGCAGGTCTGGCATACCTTTTGCCTTTGGGAGGGTGTGAAAGTGGAACCTGTAAGCCCTGATAAACAATATTCCGTACCCATTTGTCCTGGGTGATCATGTACCAATTTTGTGAGAAAAGTTCTAGCTTTCCCCCTAAGGGTGCTGCCAAAAGGTAAGTGGCTGGCATTGGCAGTGGGAAGTCATTGGGACTTTTTTCTATATGGCTGTGATTTGTCTTCTCCGCTTTTGGAGGCAGAAGCACACCATTGTTTAGGCCTGTATGAGCCTTGGGGCTGAGATCTGCCTCTAGGGCGTCTGTATCTGCCTCTTTGTGGCCTGTCTGACACTGGAAAGGACCAATTCCTAGAAGGCCAGTTCCTGCTAAATCTGGGTGGCTGAACCTGTAAGAAATCCATTACGGTCTGCATAGATTTCACTTTATCCTCCATTTTCTTTAGCACCTCTTGTGCCTTAACACCAAACAAAGTATCATGCTGTAATTGTTGCATCCAATAATTTTGCTTTAACATGATCAGGCAGACTCTGTTCCTTTAACCAAGCATGCCTTCGAATGACAGAGCCTGCAACTGCGGCCCTGCAAGAGGCCTCTAGTGAATCAAAACCACATTGCAAGGTATGCTTTCCCACTTGTTCAGCTGCATGCAATAAATCCTGCATTTCCTTGTTTTCTGGACATTCAGAGTTTATCAGCATTTTCTGTCTTACCAGAGACATTAGGTATTGCTGATATTTAAGCATGTCAAACTGGCAATTTAAACCCTTACAGCTAAAGTAGCAGAGGTGTAAACTTTTTTCCCCATTTGTCCAGTGCTCTAGAATCCCTATCAGAGGGAACAGGGTTTTTTGCAGTGGAAGCCTGGACTCCTTTGGGACCCTGAGATATAGTTTCTGGGTCAGCAGCTTAATTGGTGCAGGGGGTAAAGAATCAGGAGACAGACTGGACTCAGAAAATACATCATCTATAATGTCTAGTACAGGAGGAATAGCAAGAGGTCTGTGTTGAGGCAATAAAAGAAAGTCTCTGAGCCTTTTCTTGGATTCTGAATAATATTGGCTCTCCCAGTGGAAATGCTCCCTCATGGTGTGCAGGGTTTCCCCAAAAGAATAGTCCTCAGGAGGAGAGGCTGAAGGGATAGATTCTTCAGCATCAGAGTCCTCATAGGGAGGAAGATAATATCCCTGTTCTGAAGAGGAATCAAATGAAATAGAAACCTGATCACAGGAATCATAGTCAGTGTCTTGCCTAGGCCTTTTATCAGGAGGGGGATGGGAACACCTGATCAAAGTAATTAGGTCCTCGGCCATTTTAAGCATCTGTTTCTTAGGCATGGATGACTGTCCAGGAGAATGTTGTACTTGTTTCTTTGTGTTTAATGGTGTTTTAGACTTTGTCTTGGTTGCTGAAGTGGTCTTGATAGAAAGCTGTGTAGGTCTGAAAACACCCTCAGAAGCCGATGCCTGCTCAGCGGCTCCAGACCCATCTGAGGGAGTAGTTTCCGTAGGCCCAATAACTTGAGTTTCCAGAGGCCTAGTTGTCTCCACGTGGGAGTCGGAGGCGGCCTGTGGCTCTGAGGTAGCTGTGTCAGGGGCTGCAAAAGCGCCTCACTGAGAACCGGCGACTGGCCTAGAAGAGGCTTCATTGTCTGTTTTGGACCTCGGATGCCTGTCCTTTTCTTTTTCCTTGCGCTTTTTATGAACTCCGGTCGTCAGCTGTTCCGACGGCATTATATAGTTAAACCTTCGGCCAAAGCAATGGAAAGCAAAATCGTACCGACGCTTAATAATGCGTTGGTTAAATCTAGCACAAAACTGACAACTAGCAACGTTGTGATCAGGGCCTAGGCAAGGAATACAGTGTTGTGTTGTGTCTTTCGGCTTTTCCCGGTTAGGGGTCGCCACAGCGGAACTCAGGTCCGCTGATTGGCAGTAGATTTTTACATGCCGACTTGCCGGGCCTGACGCACAACCTTCAACGAAGGAATGCCCATTCACGCATGTCGCCACACAGAAGATGCTCTAACTGAGAATCTAACGGGACAGCGTCTTACTGTGAGGCGACAACGCTACCGCAGCACCACCACCACAGCAAGGAATACAGTAAGAATGAAAATCCTTATAAGGTATTTGCTTCCCACAAGAAATATAATTGTTAACTTTTACTGACATCGGTCTGGAGCAAGAAAAAGTTTCCCCAACAGGGTACTTAGCTTTATTGAAGACTTCGGATCTGAAATTCAATTTTGAAAATCTCAGGAGTCCGCTGACCGGCACTTGCGAACTGCTTTTGCTTCGGGCACCGCGCAGCAAGAAATACTGGAAAAAATGGTGTTGGCTGCATCTTATATACCCCCTGGCGCACTGACGTCAGGGAAGAGGCGACAGCAACAGATGCCAGACCAGGACTTTGGAATTCAGGCCGACTGCGGGTAGCCTGCCAGCAGGATAACCCAAGTGTAATGACTGCAACAGTGAAACACAATGAACATCACAAGTATATGCAGTGCTCTACATTAGTTTGCGTGGTTTGTTTGCATAGTTTTTGTTGTATGTAGCTTACGCATAAAAATAATGATGCATTGTCATGTATGTTAAGGATTACACTTTGAGAACATTCCTTCTACAGTAAAACTGATTTGACAGTGACTCACTATGACAGAGCACTGTGTACTACAAGCAGGAAGGCTGAGAATGGTTGCATACTGTTGACACCGGATGAGACTGCTCACGTAGAATGCTAATGGGATAAGAAACCTAGCTAGGAAAAGCCGAACAACATATATGAAGAAACTGTGCCTTTGAATCGTAAAATAGTAACCAAGGATATCTGGTCAATGGGAGTGGTACCTACTTTTCAAGGAGCTGAATGTATGGGGGATGGACCTCTTC
Source organism: Protopterus annectens (assembly GCF_019279795.1). NCBI lineage: Eukaryota > Metazoa > Chordata > Ceratodontiformes > Protopteridae > Protopterus > Protopterus annectens. The sequence continues at coordinate 140,845,157 of NC_056751.1, forward strand.
ATTTTCAGAACATATTCCCTTACAGTCAGAGAACCATGAACAGATGTTAATGGAGTTATGAAGGAATTAAAGGTTTCTTGGGGAGAAGAAACTAAGTTGACTACTCTCAGTGTGCAAATTTGTTCAGGTAGTTCACAGAAAGAATTTAGTGGGAAAACTTGGTTATTGGCATTTGTCACAAAGGGATAGGTTGGAGTGCAGAAGGGACCCTTTGTTTTGTGTTAGAAGGTCCACATGCTGAGGAAAAGGCCAAGGATATAAACTGAAAAAAGTGCCTCTCCCCACTGCAAACCTGAGAAACGGTGCCAGTTTAATTTTTCCAAGTCTTTTGGGTTTTAATACCATGACAGGAACAGACTCCATTCCTCAGTCAAAGTATGAATAAAGTTCATGAAATTAGTATTGTTTCAGTCTCTGGTGTTGGTCAATATTGCTCTTTGCAGCATCTGCAATGTGCCCAGAATTGACCCCTCCTTTAATCCATATGGAGTTGCATGTACTGGTAGCATATCTAAGAACAAATGTAAATTCTTTTTGTCAGACCTGTTTCTCCTACTACTACTAGAGTTATATCAGTATCTTTCTTCCATATTTCTATTGTTTCTACTTGCAAATCTTGGTATTTTATGACTTTGTCTTTCGCTGTATGCAAGAAAATGTAATCACTGGGTGTCCATTTTAAGCCTAACCAATTTCTCTTTTTGTGCAGAAATTAACTATTCCATTTGGTTAGAGATTGGCCTTACCCATCCCATGGTCAATAAATTATATAGTACTCCTTGTAACAAAGGGAAATACTGCTAGCCCATACCCATCCCATGGTCAATAATTATATAATACTCCTTGTGACAAAGGGAAATACTGCCAGCCTAGCTAGCTGCAATTTTGTAAATAATTATATGTCATTTGTGAATATTAATATGATCTATACAGAAATGTAACAAAAAGAGATACCACCAGCCGGCTTTGTGGAATTTTGTAAATAATTATATGCCATTTGTGAATGTTAATATGATTAATATAGAAGTGTGACAGAAGGAGATACTGCCTGCACAGCTATCTGGAATTTTGCAAATAGTCATATGTCATTTGTGAATATCAACAGGATTCATATGCTTGCCTTACAAATGTATTAGAACTGTATGCTATATGTATATTAAACTGCAGGTACAGAAGTGTGTGTGTTGAACAGGGTTTGTACAGTACTGAGCCTAAATGTGTGACCACAGTGTACCCTGCTGGATTAGAATAGAAATTTATATAAACTATTGTACCTGTATAAATGTATATGTTTTAACAGTGGGAACTAGAACAGAGAGGGTAACTTGCAAAACGTCAAGAAAATAGTTGAAATTAAATTGTTTTATGATTGTGCTATAAAAGTTAGTTTCAATACAGCAAGAAGACAGGATGTCTAGAATTAGGGTGCCTTCTGCATTGTTTTGTTAGTGTTTTACTGTTTTATGTCTTCCAGCAGTTGCAACGATCTGAGAGATATGTATTTTTCACAGGGAGATGCTAAAATGCTGGCAGTTTCTAGCAATTTGGGATTTCACCTGGGATAGTCAGATGACAATAGTAATGTCATCCTGCAAGTATCCCAGCGGCAATAACCGAGGTATTAATTTAAGAACAGAGAGAGAGAGAGAGAGAGAGAGAGAGAGCATTTTGTATTTGACCTGAAAACATCCACTCACCACCTCTGCACTTGCCTTGCTGTAAGCTAACTAGTGTACAGTAATTTCTCTTAGATACAGTTAGGAATATAGTGAAGTATAGCTTAGAAGTTTTCTTTATTTATATGAGACTGTCTTGCAATGTTGTTTTAAATATTTCCTGTGATTTTGAACTCTGAAGTTACTGTGATGATTTACTGAGTATTTTCTTGTTCTTTTATTATTTATTATTAAATACATTTAAACCTATCATTGTGGCCAGTATTTGTGACCCATATTTAAGCTCTTAGAGTACTTGCATAAATATTTGGTGACACTGTGGGCCACTCCTACTAGCCTTGTCTCTTGGTCAAACTACCATTTGGATTAATAGTAACATTACACAGTAAGATTGGACACCCTTTGCGAAGGATCTTAAAATAGCTGATAAGGAGCTGGCTGGTGGCAGTGAAAACTACCTTATAGTCTGGGCAGAAGGGGCATAGCTAGTAAACCCGTGTCAGCCTTTCTCAGGTGTGTGTGCGTGTGTGTGTGCGTGTGTGCGTGTGTGTGTGCGTGTGCGTGCGTGTGCGTGCGTGTGTGTCTGCGTGTGTGTGTCAGTTACTTGGGCAGGGACATGCACTGGTTGGACAGAGAGGGTGCTGGAGGTCTTAGACTGGCCACTTAGCTGAGATCTCAACTCTACAGCTGTGCCAGTGGGGAGTTTTATTGGGGATCTAGAGAAAGGAGGAGAAACCAGCCCCAGGTTGTGATATCTGTGTGCTCTTAAGGGAAATTGCACTTTACTGTGTGTGTACTTGTCATACTCCCAGTGTGTATGTTCCCCACTGCTGCCTGTAGTGAGGATTGAGGTTCCTTGAATACTGGGCCAGTGTTGGGGCATCACACTCCTAATGAAAATAACTGGGCGGTAACCATTTGAAATATCAGGACCTGCTAAAGCGAGTCCCAAAATACGGAGACCGAATGGCTGAAAGACCGGCCTTACATATACAAAGTCCAGTGATGCATTTTTCTCAGAATATTCTCTCTTCTCTGAGATATGGCAAACCAGGAATGGGTATATACAAGCTGAGGGAATGTGGGGACTTGTCCCCCCTTCAAAAAGAAGTTTTAAGGAGAAGAGCAATTTTCGAGATTTGCTATTCTCCTGTGTTTTTTTTTTTTTTATTTTTTTTTTGGGGGGGGCCTTGTTGGCAGTCTAAATTTTGAGTGCAGACATTTTAATAGGGAGCCATACTGGGATCATATCATAGATAACTTGAGGGGACCGATGCATGGGATACAGCATTTAGAAGCTGCCTCTGCCCATTAGTAGTACTGGGAGCATTTCTGGGGTAAATCTTCAGTTTCTCATCCATTAATCCAAATTGCACTTGAATATTCACAGGAAGGAACTTTGTTTTATGTGGACAGAAGTCTGTTCTAGAGCAGCGGTATCCTCAGAGATATACTTGTCCCTCAAAACCATCACATCCAATGACTGGCAAAATAAGGGCTGAGTAAAGGGGGCAATGACATCCCTAGATCTAGACACAATCCCTTTTGTTTATAAGCTGTGTAGTACAGAAGGTCATTCCTACAATTGACGTGTTGGTCAAAAGTTAAGACACTGTCCACATAATCCCTGGGACAACTCTTAGGGGTGTATTATCAATGTGGTAGTTTTCTGAGGTAGATGATTTCCCAAAGGATACAATAATGCATTTTTTGGCACTTGGGTTCAGTCCATGATTTTGGCACCAGTTATTTACTTGTGACATGGGATTCAATGACTGCTCCTAGCTTGCAATCATTTGCAAACTTAGTCAGCCAGAGCCCTTTGGTATTGGCTTGTACTTTAGAAAAGTTGATGCCAAACAGGAGAGGTCCCAGCACAGAACCCTGGGGGACTCCACTGGTGACTGGACTCCTTGTGGAGGTAACTTACACTATTTTGATTTCCTGCATCCTATCTGAGTCTGTTGGCAATCCAACAAGTGACAATCAAGTTTATTCCCAATTTATCTTTTCCACTATGTCTGAGTGGGGAATACTGTAAAAAAGCTTTGGCCAGGTGAAGTATGTGGTGTGTACAATCTTGCATTCATCTGTTACTTTGGTGAGCTTTTCAAAAAATCCAACAGATTATGTAAGCATGGCCTGCCCTTGACAAATCCAAAGTGAAAGTGGTCCATTGTGGCTCCTTATGTCCTGATTGATTAGTTCCACCGTATTTCCTTGGCTGTGCAAATAAGGCTGGTCGGACTTGTATAAACTGCCTGGGTCTGTGGGAGAACATCCCTTACATGAAGGGGAATGACGGTTGCTGTTCTCCATTCAAAAGAAAGATCCAGAACTGGTCCTCCAAGCATCACCACAACCTGTATGGAAGTAGTGACTGAAAAAAAAAACTGTGCTTTTCAGTATACAGGCCCTCCGCCATGTCTGTATCACACCCAGCAATGAGATGTGTAACTATTTCCAGTATTTTTTTTTTTTTTTTTTTACAGAATCTGCATTTATCTCTCTTTCTCACATGTTTACTGGACTTTGTAAGCTAACATGAACACAGTCCACTGTCCCAGACCTCCATTACTAGCCTTATATCTTTTGGTTTCAATCCACCTCTCCTAAACCTTTCCTGCATCAAATCTTATTCAACATGTGGTTTTCTCTGGGAGATCGCTGTATTTGCCACTTTTTTGTGGATTTTTTCCAATCTTCTATCCTTCTCATCTGATCTTTTTCCTTATATTCTTTCTTTTGCTTTCTGGCACATTCAGTTGCTGCCTTACTTTTTTCTATTTCTGATACGATTTCTATTCCCACTTCACACTGAAATGGTTCTGCTGAACTTGTTTTAAAACATTCACTGTGTTTAGATCTGGTGAGGTCAAGAGATATGGTCCAAAAAACACCAAACACGGGAGGCAGGAGATGAGATGAAAGGAAGATTCCTTTAATCCAACACAATGTACGTTCTGGTACCTCGGCAATTCGCCTTCATGGAACATTTACCATGTAAACACATCTTCCTTATCTATATTCATCAATCAATTAATCTATTCCACATTATCAATTATATAATAATTCAATTGATTTAAATCTTATGAAAAAACTAAATAAATACAATGTTTAATACACTTCTAAATGTGTTCACTAAATACAATCATTAAATAAAATCATTAAATGCTAACATTTTCACGAACGTTTCCCCAAAAAATGAAATTAATGCTCACATAAACATCAATATATTGCTGCTGAATGTGTAAATTTAATATATAAATAACAATAAATATGTCCTCAAATTCATTTTTCAAAAAATTATAGTGACAAATGTCACTACAATATCAAAAATTAAAATAAAGAACTCTATTTTATATTACTAACCCACTCTCCAAATTCATTTCCCTAGGAGATCGTGTCTGATATCCCAAAATCATTTTATGTTCCAACCTACATAATGCGGTCTTAAAATTCTCTGCACCAACATGAGGTCAAGAGATATTTATGCAGTCCCATGACTGCAGATCTATATATGTAATCAATTTTGAGGAAGCTCATACCTCCTTCAGAGTGAAGAAAGTACAGTTGTGTAAGTAAATTACCATAACAGCCGATGTTCAAATAATCACTGCTGCAGTAGCCTTAACTATATGGGTTATATCCTGCCAAGTATACAACAGCCAGCTTACAAAGCATAAGGGCACCTTCTACACACATTCAAAGCACAAAAACAGTCAGAATTGTGAAAGTGAATACTATGATGAACATCTAGAAATTAAAACTAGGAAGAGATATGTCAAGTGTCAAAAAACAATACTAAATCAAGGAAAATTGGAATGCTTGCCTGAAGTGCTTGCATGACTTTTTTATACTATGACAAGGATGCCAAGGAGGTTTCCTCAAACAGATCCAATATGTTACATGTGGGACATGGGAATGTTTTTTAGGTTTGTCGGAGGTTAAAGCAGAGCTGCAGCAATTAGTAGAGAAAGTTTAGATATTACAGAAGACGTAAAAAATTGGGAAAGCAGAACTGTAATATAATTATTGTAAGAATGTCCAAAATGTCAAAATACTGAACACTAGAGATTAGCAAAAACATTTGAGCAATGTCATTACCAAATACCCTAAACACTGAACCTATAAAAGATAATAAAAATAAAAATTTAGTAGCAAAGAAGAAACAGTATGTGGTGCAAGCAAATGGTTCCACTAAACAATAAAAAACAATGCACTGAAAAATACAGTAGAACCAAACCACAGCCAGTATCCAGAAAAAAGAAACTTTTAATGGTGAGCACTTTCGCAACACATTTTGCCGCTTCGTCAAACACATCTCTTTACTTTAGTATGTAAAATATATTCCAACCAATAAAAACTCCTATGTAAGTAAGTCAATTAAAACCATTAACAAGGCAATTAAAGATTAAAAACATAAATACAAATTGTCATCTTACTACGTTCCTTGCCTGTAAAACTGGCTTTAAAGAAGCCTTATCATTGAGTCCCTTCCCCATTGTAGCTCTCATCCTGATTATCAATTCTAATTCAGCTACTTCTGTCCTATTGGCAACATCCCCTCTCCTTTCATTGTTTCTAACTATTTCTATAGCCATAAATCTAAATGTGTGTGTACTGTCATACTTGGCCACATGTTTGGCCAAAGCATTATTACCTGGTTATAGAAATAAAATATAAAATATACCGGATGGTTCCAATAGAATCCTCAGCCAAAATGAAGGACGATGTAGTATGAAAAACACTGACGGATTCAACACCCAGGAAGCAATGACCACTTCAATCTTCCATCAACGAACTCTTTTATTAGTTAAAGTACAGACAGACAAGCGCTTTCACGCACCTAAGTGCGCTTCCTCAGATCTTCACATTTAAACATTTGCCATGGAGTATATATACCCAGTAAAATTTAATTAAGCTAAATTGAATTCAATTAATTATTCAATTAGTATAAGAGCATAGATAGTGGTGTCGGTTGTATACATAAAGAGCCAGTGCAAGACAAATTCAGCGTAACATTTCTACAAAGCCATTCAAGACTTAAAGTTTCATCAATAGACATAATAGTACATGTTACAAAAATATTAAAATACTAAAGTGTATTGCTCAAGAGCGTTAAGAAATCATACAATGTATAACAAATCATTAGTGCTCATAAGAAGAATGTATATACTAAATGCATAGAAAATTGTAAGTGGGACTTAAAATTCTCAATAAACATATATATATATATAAGGTATTCTACTATATTTCATTTTAAAAACTTACAAATAGAATATAAAGTATATATAAAGACTATTTCTATATGATTTATGAATCTAAAAACCTTAAAAATGTATATATACATGTATTAAGTGCATGTAGTAAAAAATATATATCTATATATGTATGCCTTATTACATTTATATTAAATAGTAAATAAATAAATAAAATCCGAAGATGTACATAACTGTTGATTTTAAAAGTATATATATGAATATATGTAATATTATATCTTGATAAATATATAAATATTTAAATATTAAATATTCTAATATAAATCAATCAAATCAACTTTATAAAAATATATGAAATGTATATATTGACACCATTATAGAATATATTATATAATGCATTTGCAAAGAAACCAATACCCTATCAAATAAATATGGTCTTCATTAGTGAATGCAATATATATTTTTGAGTAGCAAATCTGTACAACGCTTTTGAATCATGTAAAAATAAGTATAAGTAAGAGAATGTATATAAATATTAATGATTTCATTATTTATATATCCTCCTATCTAATACTGGTTTGATGCAAATACTTTGATTCAAGCCTGGATGTAAGTGAGCACTTAATCTTAAAATCCATGACAGTTCAATATTTGCTAGAGTGTTCACATTGTCACCCCATCTTTTGTTTAGGCCTACCAGCTGTAGTACTCTGAATCTGAAACTATGTTCTCTAAACTCATTTATGTGTTTTGCTAAGGCATTCTTTTCATTGTTCTTCTTTGTTTCATAAATATGATTATATATCCTCTGTTTAAATTTTCTCTTTGTTAAGCCAACATAGAATGCTTCACATTTTGTGCATGTCGCTAAATATATCAAATTCATAGAGTTGCAGCTTGCATAAAATTTAGGTTTAAATATAAAATCCATTTTGGGGTGTTTATATATTTGTGTATCACTAATGTGTCGACACATGTTGCATCTTGTGCATGGAAAGGTACCTACAGTCTTAAAATGTGTCTGTTTATTTATCGTACCCTTACCTTCTTTAAAACATAATAACCGTTTTAAGTTAGGCGAATTTTTATATACAAACTTCGGTTGCTCTCCTACTATATTCCTAGTAGCTTCATCTGTAACCAGGACTTTCCAGTTATATTTAATTATGTTCCTTAAATCAAGGTTATCATTTGTGTATTGCATTATATATGCTACTCTATTGTTATCACTTGATGTTGCCCCTTTAATCATCTTGTGTTTTCTAAATGTTATCTTATTGTTCTGTGCTGACTCAACTGCAATATCATGTGTTGAAAGAATTTCATTCTTTATATCTTGCACCAATTTCCTGTTGTAACCTCTCTCTAGAAATAGCTTCTCCATATTGTCTGCTTCCTTCATTAACACTTGTTTGTTGCCACATAGCCTCCTTATTCTGATATATTGACTTTTAACTATGCCTGGAAACACATGTCTAGGATGCATGCTGTTATAATGTAAGAGGGTATTCCTCCAGCACGACTTCCTATATAAATTAGTTTCTATCTGGTTTCCATTGATTATGATGTTAATATCTAAGAAACTACCCTGAGTATACGACCACTCCATGGTAAATTTTAAAAACTTGGTAGTAGACTCTAGATATGTTAAAAACTCATTAAAATCATTCAAGGTACCTTCCCATAAAATCAGAATGTCATCTACAAATCTTCTATACATTCTGATGTTATTCTTATATCTTGCATCATTAAATAAAATATTTTTCTCCCAGTTGAAAACCACTAGGTTAGCATAAGTGTTCGCAACAGGAGTGCCCATGGCTACTCCCCATTGCTGTAAATAGTATTTGTCTTTAAACATAAATACATTATTTTCAAGAACCATTTGTAGGAGAAAAGACAACAGAATTTGTTCATCTGTATCAAAATCTGAATCTAGGTTAAACACTTCTCTCATGGCTTGCAAACCATCTCCATTCGGTATGCTGGTGAAGAGGTTTTTAACATCTAGAGTTATCAAAATGCAACCATCCAATACATTTGTACAATTCATATTGAACTTTTTGATATCGTCCAATAAATGATACATATCTTTAAGAATGGTAGGGATAGAGTCAACTATGGGTCTTAATATAGTTTCTAAGTATACAGATACATTTGAAGTGACCCATCCCCTACCTGAAACAATTGGGCGCATGGGAAGTGGAAATATTCCTTTGTGTACCTTAGGTAAACCTTTCATACAAGGTATCAATGGTAAATCAATAACTAAAAAATCATATAGTTCTTTATCAACTTGTCTACACATTAAGAGATCATAAATATTGTCATGTACATTCTGTATGATCTTGGATACATCAACAGCAGATATAGCAGTATATGTTTTTGTATCATTCAAAAGTATGTACATGCTTTCTATATAGTCTAGTGTATCCATAAGTATTATACCACCCCCTTTGTCAGCTGGTTTTATAGTTAACATGTCATCTTCTTTCAATTTGGTCAATGAATTGATTTCTGAGCTGGTCATATTATAGAATCTATTTCTCTTTTTGTTGCCTTCTGTATAATATTTATAAAAATCACTCTCACAGATTCTAATAAAACATTCAACATTACTGGGTGTGGGTGGAATAAAACTACTTTTCTTTTTCAGAGATACATTTGCACCAGCTTCAAATGTTCCTGGATGTGTGTGAAAATGCATTTTTAGTGCTACCGACCTACCAAATACCCTTAGGTCAGTCAACGTATTATTTAGTTTACTACATTGTGAGGGTATGAAGCCTAACCCTTTATTTAATATTGTTAAATCAGTTTCATTTATTACTCTACTGGAGAAGTCATATACCAAATTATTTAGTTCCTTACATTTTTCCTTTGTCCATATCTCTCTTCTGAGAACTTTCTCTTTCTGGGGCCTTTGCTCAACGAGCGACCTCTCGTTTGGTATGTTTGTCTTATGGGGCAAGGTAAAAAACGTGCATCTTCCAAGTTCACTGTTTTGCGACGAACAACTTGTTCCATATCTTTAGTAGCCCCTCCTAACGCCTGTTGATTAGGAGGTGGTGTGGATAGATCAGCATCAGTTCTATTTCGATTCCAGGCATTTGAGTGCGATGTTTCATTCGATGCAACATTAGAATTCACTTCCCTTGTTGCAGCATCTGTGGCTGCTTGCGTTTCATTCGGTTCCCTTCTCCGACTCATTCGGCCCTCCGCGTGTGTTCTAGGCGTCATGACATCATCGGCTCCTCCTTCCACATCGATAGCTGCACTTGGTTGTGTGTGCTGTTGTACTCTCGGCCACACAAAAATATTACCAGTTGAAAAATCGCTGTGATCCCTACACAGTTTACGTTGTTTAATCAGCTTGAGTTTCTCACTGTATATATTCAGCTGAGAATGGAGACTTTCTAGTTTCCTTGTACAAAAATTATTGGATGTAAAACGCTCATAGATATCCTTCCGAAGTGACTCTACCTTTTTCTGTAGTTCTACTTCCAGTGGCAAAAAATATTCCAATATTAGATTGATATAACTGAAACCAATGTTAATATTTAAATCTTGCCATTTCTTAAGGAGAATGGGATGTTGTTCTCCATAAGTTGGCATACAAAGTACTCGCATACCTCTTGGTATTACTTTGAAGTGTACGCAAGCCTCCAAGTGCTTGAGCTGCCAAGAGTACCTTTGTAGCCTATACATGTCATTCTCCAACTGTTTTAATAGAACATTAAATTCAGTCATGTTGTTAGTTTCAACAGTGGAAGTAGGTACATCAACAGATACCTGTAGATCCAAATGTAGTAACGGATTCTCTTGTGAATGTATCAAATTCTCCCATATATGTTGACTCCCCCTGGAAGCCGGAGTGCAGTCAAGCTCTATTGCAGTACCTTCCATGGTGTGGTCCCTCCGGTAAAACAGACAGTGGTTAAAATATAAAATATACCGGATGGTTCCAATAGAATCCTCAGCCAAAATGAAGGACGATGTAGTATGAAAAACACTGACGGATTCAACACCCAGGAAGCAATGACCACTTCAATCTTCCATCAACGAACTCTTTTATTAGTTAAAGTACAGACAAGACAAGCGCTTTCACGCACCTAAGTGCGCTTCCTCAGATCTTCACATTTAAACAACATTTGCCATGGAGTATATATACCCAGTAAAATTTAATTAAGTTAAATTGAATTCAATTAATTATTCAATTAGTATAAGAGCATAGATAGTGGTGACGGTTGTATACATAAAGAGCCAGTGCAAGACAAATTCAGCGTAACATTTCTACAAAGCCATTCAAGACTTAAAGTTTCATCAATAGACATAATAGTACATGTTACAAAAATATTAAAATACTAAAGTGTATTTCTCAAGAGCGTTAAGAAATCATACAATGTATAACAAATCATTAGTGCTCATAAGAAGAATGTATATACTAAATGCATAGAAAATTGTAAGTGGGACTTAAAATTTTCAATAAACATATATATATATATAAGGTATTCTACTATATTTCATTTTAAAAACTTACAAATAGAATATAAAGTATATATAAAGACTATTTCTATATGATTTATGAATCTAAAAACCTTAAAAAATGTATATATACATGTATTAAGTGCATGTAGTAAAAAATATATATCCACCTCTCCTAAACCTTTCCTGCATCAAATCTTGACATGTGGTTTCTCTGGGAGATCGCTGTATTTGCACTTTTTTGTGGATTTTTTCCAATCTTCTATCCTTCTCATCTGATCTTTTTCCTTATATTCTTTCTTTTGCTTTCTGGCACATTCAGTTGCTGCCTTACTTTTTTCTATTTCTGATACGATTTCTATTCCCACTTCACACTGAAATGGTTCTGCTGAACTTGTTTTAAAACATTCACTGTGTTTAGATCTGGTGAGGTCAAGAGATATGGTCCAAAAAACACCAAACACGGGAGGCAGGGGATGAGGTGAAAGGAAGATTCCTTTAATCCAACACAATGTACGTTCTGGTACCTCGGCAATTCGCCTTCATGGAACATTTACCATGTACACATATCTTCCTTATATATATTCATCAATCAATTAATCTATTCCACATTATCAATTGTATAATAATTCAATTGATTTAAATCTTATGAAAAAACAAAATAAATACAATGTTTAGTACACTTCTAAATGTGTTCACTAAATACAATCATTAAATACAATAATTAAATGCTAACATTTTCACAAACGTTTCCCCAAAAAATGTAATTAATGCTCACATAAACATCAATATATTGCTGCTGAATGTGTAAATTTAATATATAAATAACAATAAATATGTCCTCAAATTCATTTTTCAAAAAATTATAGTGACAAATGTCACTACAATATCAAAAATTAAAATAAAGAACTCTATTTTATATTACTAACCCACTCTCCAAATTCATTTCCCTAGGAGATAGTGTCTGATATCCCAAAATCATTTTATGTTCCAACCTACATAATGCGGTCTTAAATTTCTCTGCACCAACATGAGGTCAAGAGATATGTATGCAGTCCCATGACTGCAGATCTATATATGTAATCAATTTTAAGGAAGCTCATACCTCCTTCAGAGTGAAGAAAGTACAGTTGTGTAAGTAAATTACCATAACAGACGATGTTCAAATAATCACTGCTGCAGTAGCCTTAACTATATGGGTTATATCCTGCCAAGTATACAACAGCCAGCTTACAAAGCATAAGGGCACCTTCTACACACATTCAAAGCACAAAAACAGTCAGAATTGTGAAAGTGAATACTATGATGAACATCTAGAAATTAAAACTAGGAAGAGATATGTCAAGTGTCAAAAAACAATACTAAATCAAGGAAAATTGGAATGCTTGCCTGAAGTGCTTGCATGACTTTTTTATACTATGACAAGGATGCCAAGGAGGTTTCCTCAAACAGATCCAATATGTTACATGTGGGACATGGGAATGTTTTTTAGGTTTGTCGGAGGTTAAAGCAGAGCTGCAGCAATTAGTAGAGAAAGTTTAGATATTACAGAAGACGTAAAAAATTGGGAAAGCAGAACTGTAATATAATTATTGTAAGAATGTCCAAAATGTCAAAATACTGAACACTAGAGATTAGCAAAAACATTTGAGCAATGTCATTACCAAATACCCTAAACACTGAACCTATAAAAGATAATAAAAATAAAAATTTAGTAGCAAAGAAGAAACAGTATGTGGTGCAGGCAAATGGTTCCACTAAACAATATGCACTGAAAAATACAGTAGAACCAAACCACAGCCAGTATCCAGAAAAAAGAAACTTTTAATGGTGAGCACTTTCACAACACATTTTGCCGCTTCGTCAAACACATCTCTTTACTTTAGTATGTAAAATATATTCCAACCAATAAAAACTCCTATGTAAGTAAGTCAATTAAAACCATTAACAAGGCAATTAAAGATTAAAAACATAAATACAAATTGTCATCTTACTACGTTCCTTGCCTGTAAAACTGGCTTTAAAGAAGCCTTATCATTGAGCCCCTTTCCCCATTGTAGCTCTCATCCTGATTATCAATTCTAATTCAGCTACTTCTGTCCTACTGGCAACATCCCCTCTCCTTTCATTGTTTCTAACTATTTCTATAGCCATAAATCTAAATGTGTGTGTACTGTCATACTTGGCCACATGTTTGGCCAAAGCATTATTACCTGGTTATAGAAATAGTTAGAAACAAACTTTAATTGCCTTGTATGATGAAGTGGCAAAATCTGTCGCAATAGCACTCACCATTAAAAGTTTCTTTTTTCCTGGATACTGGCTGTAGTTTGGTTCTACTATATTTTTCAGTACAAAAATAAAAATTTCCTTTTTACAATCTAAACCAAACCCTGCATGTAAACACTCAGACCTAATTTGTCTGAATAGTTGGTAGTGTTACAGAAAGGGTTGCTGAAGGTAAGGTGTAGGGCTTAGGGTTTTTGCAATCATTACTAAGGCGGGAAAGGGATCATTGCCAGGTTTACTAAGAAACTACCAGTATTTTAAAAATATTTCTGGATTTATCTGGAATTTTCCCCACTGACTTTCATTTGACATTTTTGGATTGGTTGTTACTATTTAAATTCCTAAACTCAGTATTTTTTAACCTGTGAAGGTCACTTTATATTCTTAATTTTATGATAAAAGATATTTTAAACCTGTAAATCGCTGTGACCTTTTGTTACGTTAAAGAAAAGTTTAAATTGTTCCCTACTATGGTCCCTGGACATTTAGTAATGGTGTCCTTTTATGACCTAACCATTTAGTTTTGTAATCAAAATTCATATTTTTGCCAAGTCTCATGATTCTACATTAACAGACATTAAAGGGAAGGTTATTCTTGCACCATGTGTGTATTTTTGCAAACCCCCTGAGAAAAGTCAGCATTTTTCAATGAAGTAATTATGTTACATGGTTTACAATTATCAGGACTTTTGGTTATCAACAGCCCTTTTCCACTTTTACATACAAAATAATTGTCCAAAAAAGAAGTGGCTCCAATACAGTCATGTGGGACAGCACTGTTAATCCACCCTTGTTGTTGTTCCATGTTGCTTAACCATTGTTTTATCCACTGAAATGCAGCTTGATAAACACTTTTTATTTGTCAATTATTCCCTTCTATGCAATAGTACTAAAAGCCTTAGCAAGGTCAAGGTACGCAGTATGCATTGTAAGGCGCCCCTCACTAAACTGCTTCTTTTATCCCCCCTGAAGGAATGCTGCAAAATACAAAAGACAAGAAACCCCCCTTTTATAAGCCTATACTCTTCCATATTTCAAAAAATCAGGTTCCATGTGTCAGAGTAGATAATATCCATTATGACGCATGATTTTACACATAACACTGACTGTGCTAATAAGGTTCAAATGTTTTTAGTCTGATGTGATCTCACCCCAGACAGTTTCCACCCTAGTCTGTTCTTGAATCTCTATAAGAACCAACTGGGTATGCTGTCTGGTCTAATGCAATTTGACTTTTTTCTTTTGTTACTCATTTTTTTGACTCCTACAGTTGACTATCAGGGATACCTGGTGCCTCGTCTTGATGGCCAGCTCTACCTAGCCATCCTGGTTTCTCCTGCTCTTGCTCCAATAAGTGTCAGGGGCAGCATGGAGGTCAAGGCATCTTGGGTGCTGATCACACTGTCGAGAGTCCTCATCATTCTCATAATTCCTTTTTCCCATTTTCCAAGAGGTTGAATTGTCATATCAACATTAGTCAATGTGACCAATCAATCTCCAGCCAGTGATAACACTGTGGAGTGAACAGCCCTAACACAGTGTTTTCCTGTTTTCTTCCTACCATGTCATGTGCGGTACTGCCCTGGGGGTGGGGCATGCTATGGGCTGAGCAGACTGTGCCAATCTGCTCCTCAATTCTGCAGGGAGCTGATGTCAGAAAGCTGCACCACCCACCCTCAAGAAGCACTTTGAGGTTGATTACCCAAGCCTCTGCCTTGGAAACCTAACCATGTTGTCTGCCCCATGCAGGTGCATTCCCTCCTTTCCCAACCTGGATGGGCATACCCTTTCTTTTCCTCCCCTGCCAACACCTCAGATGCCATAGCAACTAATCAATTCAGCATCACCTGCATCGTAGTCAGGGTTTTATCCTTTACTCCATGGCACCAGCTTTTAAGTTTTATTAGTAAGAAGCAACTAAGTCTGGAGTTATTATAAAGAACGTCTCCCCCTTATATTTATAGTCAGACACATTTCTTGGCTTACAGTGAAGTTGGCACAACATTTTTATGAAAGAAAACCTGATACATCCTGTGGGTGGGCGATTCCCTTCCACTGGTTAATGATAGCAGGTTACATGCACAATTTTTGTCATTCAGTTTTTTGATATAATTAAACAATACTGTAATACTGTTTTCAATCTGTGACCAAAATGAGCACATACACGGATCTAAAAAATGTGATAATAAAAATAATTTTCTGTATTTCATTCAATGTACATTTCGTTTTAAGACTAAGGATATTTTCAAATAAAGAAGTTACCTGTTGTCTATCTTATTTTGAGATTCCAACATTCAATTTACCTGCATATTTCTCTTAAGGGTCAAGATGTAGTAGCAAGTGAGCAGTGCATAAAATGAAGTCCTGTGCTGTCTTGCTGGAGGGGGAACAAGGTTTTCTCCTCCAGTGCCAAATACGGGGATGTAGCTAATGGCTTGACTGGTTGGCCAAAGCGGTTTGCTTTCCTTTTTCAAGAGAGAGGGTGTAGAACAATCTTGTTGTCCAACTGCCTCTTGGTGCACACAGAGAGAACTGACAGCACACATACTTTATAGAGGGAGTAAATTCTTTGGTGCTCCATGTACACTACTACCATATGCACAGCTTGCTGAAATCACTGCACACTCACTTGTGTGGACGTTTGGGTCAAATAACTTCTGCAGCTGATATATGATGGATTTCGTCTTTCCTCCACTTTCATCATTGTAATTAGTGATCTTCCTCAAAGGTAGATTAGCCAAGCAAAAGTATATACAAAGGTGACAACAGCAATAAGCATTAAGGGGTTCACAGGAAACTACAAGTAATATGGCAGATATCAGTGAAAAAGCCAATAAGTAAATATATTACTGTATCCTAAAAGGAACAGGAGGTAATGAGTTTGGTCTTTGCAAGACAATTTTATGTCCTACACAGCAACAACTATGGTGTACATCAGTTTTTTAGGTCCACCTGGAAGGAATGTATAAGACAGCAGAAACAATACTGCTGGTCTAGCAATTTGCTTCAAAGTACCAAGCAGCATGTGTTGTATTTAAAAATGAGTCTCAGGTGTCTGGTCACATTAAAGTACTGATACTGTCTGTGACAGATTCTGATGCAGGGAACTTCTACAGGCTCATTAGTCAGATCTTCTTTGGTCCACTAGTCAACACACAAAATGAACCAGCTTGAAGATGAAGTAAGAAGTAGCTTGTTCTCTTTCAGTAACAAGTCAAAATGAGGTGGTCCCAAATCCATAAATGGGTGGAAGTGAAGGCAAAGCAGAACCAAATCATCTGCATTACTGCACTGTGAGACTGACTTCATAGTGTTGCCACATTATTCGCTGAAACTGAAAACAAGGACAGTCCAATAAAAAGGGTCCTCAGTACATATGACATCAAGGGAGCTGCAGTAGACACCATATCAGTCCATCTAATGTTCTGGGCATGGACTTGTAAATTTTTACTTTATTTATTTGCAGTTTGTTAACAGGGAGAGTCCACTAGGCCAAGATGAGCTCTTTTTCAATGGAGGTTCGGGAAGAAAAGCTCCATGTACTTGGATATAAAACTAAAATCAACATGAATTAACAGGAATAATGCAAAATATTATAAAAGTAGGATCATCAGAAATTAGTACAAAAACTACACAACTCTAATGTTATATGACTGTAATATGAACAAAAATCAAATTGAAGAAGTGATAACAGTAACAATGGATCTTTACAGTTCACAATAATAATAGATTTTGAACAACCCGAAATGATGAGTATTTTGTTACGAATGGATTGCTAGTGCATACAATATGTAAAGCATAAAAGGGAGTAAATAATGGTGAGAGAGAGAGAGAAGTGAAAGAGGAAAAGCAACATAGTTAGAGTTGGTAGAGTTATGGGTGGGAGAGGTTAGGGGAAGAGGGGTAGTTGGGAGGAGGTTAGGAGGGGTGAGAGCAGGAGCATTCCCAAGTTGAAGAGAGCGAGAGTAGTGGAGTTGAATGATGAAAAAAAACACAAAAGACTATGAATGTTGATGTTAAGTCTCAAAGAACACTTTAGGGAATGCTAGGATCAAGGGTCTATTGATTGTGATGTCAGTGGGAGATGGAGTTACCACTGTAACTGATAGTTATTAGACTAATAAAAGTCATCCACAGACAAATGTAACTATACATCACATCAGAGGCAGCTCCATGGCACAGAGTCATAAAGCCTAACCATGACCTAGGTGACTCAGGTGTGATCAGCAGCCCCAGAACTTGAACTGTCAGCCAGGTTGAGACAGGAATGAAGTCACGGCACTTACTTGCTTCACTCTCATGGAGATTGAGTAGGAGTGCGTATATTGAGACGCAAATTACAGGTGTGATTTCTTCTGTGGAAAGACTGGGGAAGCTGCCAGCAGTGTTTTCCCAGGAGGAGGACAGCACAGTCATGATGGCTTATACCCCTTGTGGAAGTGAGGGATAGCCCAGCTCAAGATGCATCTAGTAGAAACCCATCCCTCAGGGTATTGTAAAATTGAGTGTGCAAAGCAAACCTTTAAGACGTACAAGAAATCCCCAGATGACTGCATGATGGATGGCTTACATGACAGTCTATCAGGGTTGAGAAGGAATACTTGATAACAGAAGCTTAGTCAACGGACAGAAAAAAAAAATTAAAATTGTAAGTCATTCCAGTTTTAAGCTAGAGTATGACCTAGTAGTTACCCAACACAGCATCACATTAAGGACTTTTTAAGTCAGTGACAAAACTTTATTTTTAAGTCTAGGTACAAGTGAAGACTTTTCACTTCAGTGACAAAACTGCATTCTTAAGACTATGAGACTATTACTCACTTGGACTTATTCTGTGCTGTTATAAAAAATTTAAACGTTGATAATCACCGGTGCAAAAGAAACATTTTTATTGAGGTGAAGACATCATGCTAGTTTCATTGTTAGTGCCTTTACTAGTAGTGGAAATGGAAAACCAACAACGTTACAGATATTAAGTATACAAATTTTATTTATTTATTTTTTTTATTTTACATTTGTTGACCAGGCTAGTCCAGCTGGATGTATGTCCATTTTCAGTGGAGGCCCGGGGAGAAAAGCTCCAATGGTTATTGCAAGTTTAAACAAAAACATAAAAGGATAGAAAGATAAAAGGATGAAAACAAAGATGAAAAGATTATGTACAAAATTGAGTTAGTAGATTGTATACAAAATTGAATTAGTACACGTAAAACACATATAAGAGGAAATAGCAATTACAAGATAGGATTAATAATCAAATAAGTAAATACTTGCAATACACAAGTGATAAAACATAGCGTGAGTAACAAATTGACAAACACTGATAGACTTTTTTGAGATTAAAGAGGGGAACAATCAGGATACAGGAAAAAGAGAAGGAAGAAATTATGGTAGTGGAAAGGAAGAAGGAAAGGTCAATCAGGGTTGGTACAACAACAAAGCCAGTATTTATTAAGATGCATTTCCAGTTGTTTTTTAAATAGTGGAAGAGTGGACAAGGATGAGATATCGGAAGGAAGTTTGTTCCACATTTTTCCAATAGAGTTGGAAAAAAGGCAGTCACCTGCAGAGTTATTGGGTTTGGTAATATTAATCAGCAGTTTGTTTGAAGAACGTAGGTGTTTCAGGTTATTATAAGGAGTAATGAGGTTAGAGAGTATTGGTGTTTTGGATGGTTGATATAGAATTTTGTGAGCTATTAAGAGCTGTTGATAAATAAGCTGGTTAGGAAGTTCAAGCCAACCTAGCTGTTTTAGGTTTAGACAGTGGTGAGTTCTAAAAGGGGATTCTGTAGCAAATCGAGCAATATTATGGTAAGATGTAGCAAGTTTGTTAAGGTTATTTTTAGAAAGATTAGTGTAAATAGGGGAAGCATATAGAAGGGTAGAGATAAGGTGAGATCTAGCTAAGGTGGTCCTAGCTTCAGGTGTAAGGAAGGGTTTGATTCTATAAAGGGATCCAATCTTTTTGTTAACTGCTTTTATTGTGTTGTTGATGTGAGAATCAAAGTTAAGATTGTTGTCAATAGTTATACTTAGTAGCTTTGTAGTCGAATCAGGAGAAATAAAAGTGTTATCAGTGGCAGTGAGAGAAATTTAGAGGGGAAGATTTACGGGTAGGTGAAAACAGTAATAATTTGGTTTTCTTGGGGTTGAGGAGTAGGCAACGGTCAGAGAACTACTGTTCAACAGTGTTAAAAGCTTTTTGGGTAAGAGACTGGAGTTCAGTTTGAAAGGAAGCAGTGCAGATTATAGTGGAATCATCTGCATATTGTATGCAAGTAGCATTAGGAATAGCTGATTGGAGGTCGTTAATAAAGATAGAAAATAGAAGGGGACCCAGGATAGACCCTTGAGGTACTCCTACAGAGATAGGAAGGAGATTAGATGGTGTATTTTTCCAACATACTGCTTGCTGACGGTTTTCTAGGTAAGATGTGAACCATGTTATGGAAGAGGGATGAAGTGCGAGAGATTGTAGTATATGCAGAAGTTTGTGATTAACCATGTCAAAAGCTTTTGATAGGTCTATGAAGAGAGAAGATGATAGATTATTGTTGTTATGGTAACAGTTGATGGAGTTGGTAAAGGAAAGTAATGCAGTGGTGGTGCTGTGGGAAGGTTTAAATCCATGTTGACAGTTTGCAAGTAGGTTGTTATGGAGAAGGTGGTTAAGTAGTTGTTTGTGGATACATTTTTCCATGATTTTAGCTATGGGTGATAGAAGTGCGATAGGACGGAAGTTTGAAAAGTCATTAGAATTGCCCCCTTTATGTAGGGGAATGATGTGAGATATCTTCCATATGGAAGGGAAAATTCCTTCCTTTATAGATCTATTTATTAGGATAGAAATAGGATAGGCAGTGGCTTTGGCTCCTATTTGCAAGAATTCTGCAGGAAGCTTGTCAGCAGAGGGGGTGGTGGGTTTAATTTTTTGGAGTAGAGATAAGATAAAGGAGGTAGATACTGGTTGTAAGTGAAGGGGAGGAAGAGTATCTAAAGTGGGTGAGACAGGTTCAACATAAAAACTTGACAGGTTCAATATAAATCACATCAGGTAACTAGACTACCCCCCTTCAGACTGTTTAAATATTAGAACCAGACTTCCTGGTTCTGTAGTATAAAGGGATAAAACCCCAATTATTACTCAGACAATTTCAGACCGATTAGTTACTTGGATGCAGGAAGACCCGAGTGCAGAAAGACGGCAGTGAGTGGCCAACACCAGTGGTCTCATCCTGTGCACAAACACTCCCCATGAATTCTGTAGCATAAACACAACTTAACAGAGCCAAGCAAGTCTCCAGTCTTTACTTCAGAGAACTCTGCCAAAGTATGAGACCTCATGCCCAGACAGAATTTCAGAGCTGAGCACACTTCCCCAGTGGCCAATCAGATGTAATATTTTACCTTTGTTCTCTCCACATACCTGGTAAAAAAGCTGGCATCCATCTGGCCATCTCTAGCTCCTTATCTTCCTAGGAGAAAGGGTTGAAAAGGGAACTCGCAACCCCTTGTTCAAAACTTTACCTTCCTAATGTGCATTAAATTACTTTAGCAGGTTTCAGGATAAAGTGAACTGATTTTAGGATGAAATGCTAACTTGGGATCTTGGTCACTGATTCACAAAGCAAGAAATAAAAGCTTGTGTGTATATATTGTCTGAAATGTAATAAGTCACACAACCTTGTTCTTTCAAAGTGGATTACCAACAAACACAAACTCCATGCGACTGAAAAACAAATCAAAAAAGGAAAAATATTCCTATCATGATCAACAGGTATTTTACTACAAAAACTGTACTTCTGTAGCATGGAAACTGCTAATGTAAAAATGAAATGAAGCATTAATGTGCGTTAGAAGCATACCTCAGATATTAGTGCCCATACCAATCTCCGAGCCAACATCACAGCTATAAAGGATGCCAAGTGGTAATCAATCAGATGGAAGTTCTAGCAAAAAAAAAAAATCTTGATTATCACCAAAGAAAAACAGCATCGTTCAGAAGACAATAAAAGCTGTAAAATAATGCAAACCTGTTGCAAAGCTTGTTTTAACTGTAATCTATCAAATACAACCTGTCTCTCACAAGGCCACTGACAAGTCATTCTGGTGGTGTAGATGGCTGAGGTAATAGAACTGCCATGATGACTGGCAAATTACAATGAGAAAGTTCCTGCTGCTAAAAGCCATTGTGAGCAGAAGCAGGTAAAACATTAGAAGGCCTCCACGACCAGAAAAGACAGATGATATACCAAACCATGCACTGTCATCATCACAAGACAGCACACTGCATAGATGTGTGTGGGGTCTGCTGGGGTGCTGTAAGACTCAAGAAGCAAACAGCTACCTGTACCACTGTACAATACACACAAGGTCTACAATTCTCCCAAAGGAAAAAAAAAAAACACTTATGTTTCTCCACCAGCAATATCTCACCTCCATCCTAAGCAATAAATATGCACAAATGTACCCACATGACCTTCAACCTTTAAAATGCTACTTTGAATTGGCACATATATTTTTATTAGAGTGTACCTCCCTCATGGATTCTGCAGATTCCCTCCCTCGTTCCAGTCCTTATGCAGATTAACACTTGTACACCTTTTCCCGGCCTGTGGTCACCATATGTACTGCCACAGCTATCCACTTTAGATTACCACAGAATGATCCTCACCATATTAGGAAATCACCATCTTGTATATAAATGGCAATAGCTATTAACTGTGCAAGTTAACATCTCATTTTCTTAAACTTATTAACAATATTTGCCTATGTTTAGGTTATCTGCTACAAACAGACAAGGTTTCTTTCTAATGTAGCTATTCTAAGTACAGCCGCCCACTTTGGGTATTCTTAACCAGAATGTTTGTTTCACAGATGTGTGATACAGAACATCATTGAATTGAACCAGTGCTGTAATAGGGCTGAAAAAAAAAAACTTCAATTACCCTAGCAAAGTCCTTTTTCATCGCACTTTCAGTTCTCCTCCTTGTCACACACCTCTGTCTCTTCAGCAAAAAAGTACAGGTATGAAAAGACCACATATATTTGCGAATCTTTGTCTGGGCCCTTTAAAGTCTGAAGAATGCTTGGTATTGCTTCTTGTGTCTTCTTCCATGATTTCAAATTTCTCTCCATGTTCACTGGGCTATAACCCCACCCCCCAACACCAACATTCCAGTACCTGGGATATGGCAATGTGAACTTTACAACAGGTCTATAGTAGTTCAGCGAAAGTCATCAATTACCAGCCACTTCACTTCAGCGAACTGCAGAAATGTTCCCACAGTTCGGAAACACTTGGCCATCATCTCAACTTAGCCCTTTTCCCCACTGTAGTGGCGAACCCCCCCCCCCCACCACCACCACCACCACTTGAGTGGATTTGATTTAGTGTGTTGTGTGTTCCAGGCAGTTGGTGGGTGAGTGTTTCCGAACCATGGGAAAAATTCCACAGTTCGCTGAAGTGAATTTCGGCAGCTGGTGATCGATGATGATGTAGTAGAATACGTCTTTCGCTGAATTAATACAGACCCCTTTGCACTGACCACAGTTCCTCAATACCACCTCAAACAAAATTTAAAGTACTGTACAATGCAGGATGCAAACAACATCCTATCAGGAGACCTACATGGTTCAGTACAGTGGTTACTTATTTACTGTAGCTCAAGACCAGACAGTCTCAAAACAAACATTTAGTTTAGTTTCTTCAATTAAAGTCCGTCTCTACCTTCTAACTAATAAACTTGCAGATATCCACAAATAATAGAATACCACAGAATCACAAAGACAGTCACTAATCTAGTAAACATAGGAAGAAAACTGTTCTGACGAATTTTATTAAACAAAGCAAGTTAAAATAAGTGCTTTCGTCTTGTCTTTACAAAACTTCAGATTAATCTTTCTTATGTAAACCATTGTCTAAATACTCTTACATCACTTGACATATCCCCCCAAAAATGAATACGTCAACATCCCTTACAGAAATATGACCATTAACTGACATCCTTTTAAAACCACAATTTGTTAAACATAAATGCATAAGACTAAATATGTAATAAAACTTCTTTCATACACACAAACAAAAACAATTAAAATCCAATTTTAAGTTGCTAAATATTAAATGATAATTATCAGGTTAAAAATAATCTAGTTAATGCCTTTAGTCTCATCTCAAGAAACAACCAACAGAGCAATGTTCATTTAGCCTCTGGTATCTGCATGCATTAAAGTGCAGTTGCCAATGCAACTCCCTCTTTTCAAGGGTTAGTGCCCATGGTCTCTCCCTCTTATTCAAAGGTACCTTTTCTATCACTGTCAACTTAAAACTGTGTCAAGAATTATATAGGATGTGTTTAAACAATGCATTTGTATTTTTTTTTCTTTTTTCATATCATATAGATGTTCATATATGAGTTCCAATATAAAATCCTGGACAAATTTGACATGAGACAATGTAAATTACACCTCTTACTTCACAGTCAAATCTCCCTCACAACATATTTGTTTCCATTCACTTCAAATGTGTTACCCGTTTTATGGGCTTACAATAGTTGCAATAACCACATTTTTTCATGTCAGCATTCCCCTTCCTAGTACTATTTTTAATGGATCTTTTTTCTTATATAGCCTTCGAATTAGTACCCTTTCTGTATACTATAATGGGGTTCACCCCATTTTTTTCTTTTAAGGTTTGCTCCTCATTCAAAATTACCCAATTCTTTTTAGAATTGTCCTAATTATATCTCTAAGTTGAACGTAGTAATGAGAGCATGCCTATAAACTACCTGCTTCACAATATTTAGCCTTTCATTATTCATAGTAGTCATTCCTCAGTGACGTTCCATGTTTTGAATTTCATTAGATAAAATGGGAACAAAGTGTTTTTATCTCTTTTGTTAACCACGTCATACATCAGACTGACAAAGCCTTCAGGGTATCCTCCCCATTTGAACATTCTCTTTAAGTTTATATTCTTCAATAAAGTGCACATCCTGGGTGGTCATACATGCAGCTCTCATGAACTGGCCCTTGACCACTGCTCTTTTTTGTGTTACAGGGTGTGCACTCTCAAAATATAGGATGGTATTGGAATAGGTAGCTTTTCGATATATATGGGAGTTGTATCTCATGTTAGTCCTATCATTTTATAATAAAACATACAGGTAAGCTCTGTATTCCTAGCCTACTTCCTGTGAAAATTTCAAAAAAGTGGTACTGCTATTAATATATTCTAAGAAAGGAGAAATGTTTTCTAATTTATCCTTCTAAACTATTCAAATATCCAAACAACAGACATACAACCTACTGTAATTTTTAAATTCTTCTGTGAACAGAAATTGGTTCTCCCACTGAACGATAACTATATTTGCAAAAAAGGAACCACATGAAGACCCCAGAGCCACCCCCTTTTTTTGCAAATAGTTTCCTTCAAACAAAATGTAATAGTTCTTAAGAACTATTGTCAGAAGTTCTTCATATGAGTTTATTTTACTTTGTTCTAAACCCCTTTTAACCAAGTATTCACAGAACCACTGAGTACCCATGTCATATGGAATGACAGTATACAAAGTTTTAATGGCCACTGTAATGAGAATATCAGAATAGTACAGTTGTGTACCTACCATAAATGTAGATGTTCGAGTGTATTCACTGTTGCAGTCATTACTCTTGGGTTATCCTGCTGGCAGGCTACCCGCAGTCGGCCTGAATTCCAAAGTCCTGGTCCGGCGTCAGTTGCTGTCGCCTCTTCCGACATCAGTGCGCCAGAGGTATAAAAGATGCAGCCGCCATTTTCTTCAGTTTGCCTTGCCTCAGATGTCAGGCGCCCCCAAAAGGGTAGGCTAAAAATCTGCTTATAAAAAAGCATGCACTAACATAAACAATACCTTCATCTACAAGCAAATACACCACATAGGTTGTATAGAATAGAGAAGTACAGACAAGTCCTAGCAATGAAAGGGGGATGGTGGGAGGGTAACCTGGACTGCAACAGTGAATACACTCTAACATCTACATTTATGGTAGGTACACAACTGTACTATGTTCATCGTGTTTCACTGTTGCAGTCATTACTCTTGGGTTGAATCCCAAAGCTGAGGTTGGGTGGCTGGGCCTAAATTGAATTAGGAGTGGCTATGAGGCCCTGCAGAACTGCAGTGGCGAAGCCTGCTCTGGATTTAGAAAAAAAGAGGTAAGTGGTAGCGCTTTGTAAAAGTGTGCACTGAAGTCCAAGTTGCAGCCTCCAAAATGTCCTTATATGGTACTCCTCTGAGGAAGGCTGCTGAAGTAGCTGCTGCTCTGGTTGAGTGTGACCTGATGCCCTTGGGCACTGTTTTGCCATGTTGATAATAGCAGAAAGGAATGCAGTGGGCTATCCATTTGAAAACTGTCTGCTTTGAGATTGCTTTTCCTTGAGAATCTGCAGCATATGCTATCAAGAGTTGTTCAGATTTTCTGAAAGCTTTAGTTTTGTCCAAGTAGAAGCGTAGCTGTCTGTCTATGTCCAAAGAATGTAGAAGTCTCTCTCCCTTATTCTGTGGGTTCGGATAAAAGGTAGGCAAATGAATTGCTTCATTAAGAGCCACACAGGACACTACCTTAGGCATAAATGTTGGGTTTTTCCTCAGAGAAACCCTGTCCAGATGGAAAATTATAAAAGGTTCAACCGCCATTAGTGCCTGTAACTCTGAGACTCTTCTTGCTGAAATTATTGCTAAAAGCAGAGCTGTTTTCCTTGATAAGAATTTTATCTCAGCCGAATTAGCTGGCTTAAAAGGAGGCAGTGTGAGTTTTTCCAAGACAAAATTGAGGTCCCATGCAGGTATCGGTGTTCTTCTTGAGGGTCTTATGTTTTTGGCCCCATCTGAGGTACTGCCTTAGTAGTGGATGTGAAAAAATAGGTGGGTTCGTATTGTAATGAGCTGAAATGGCAGAGGCATGAATTTTAATTGAAGAAAAAGATAGGCCTTTATCCAACATCTCAGTTAAGTATTGTAAAATCTGAGGAATATTTGGTAAAAGCATGTCAATTCCTTGTGCCTGGTTCCAAGCACAGAATCTCTTCCACTTTTCTGCATATGATTTTCTGGTGCTGGGCCTCCTGGCCTCCAGAATAACATCCATAACTGCTTTGGAGAGAGGTGTGTTCTGAATGGTTACATTATCCGCCATGCAGCCAGATTTAGAGTTTTGAGTTGGCTGTGCAGTAACTGATTGTTCTGTTGGGTCAGTAAATGAGGAATTTGAGGCAATGTCCAGGCTGGGCCTTGAGACAAGCTCTTTAGGACTGGGTACCAGTGCGGGCGTGGCCAGTCTGGGGCAATCAGGATCATTTTTGGCTTCTCTTGTCTGACCTTTAGGAGTACCTTGGGGAGGAGAGGTAGTGGAGGAAAGGCATATACTGTAAGATTTTTCCAGCTGAATGATAGAGCATCCACTTTCCATGCTAGCTTGTAATAAGTCCTTGTGCAGAATCTCTGTAGTTGGCAGTTGTGAGGGGAGGCAAATCGATCTATGTCTGGGCATCCCCATTTTCTTGTTATTATGCTGAAGATTTGTGGATCTAGTCTCCACTTGTGAGGATCCATGAGGTTTCTGCATAGTTTGTCTGCCAGAGTATTAGTCTTTCCTGGCAGGAATTGAGCTTGCAGGCGTACTTGGTAAGTCAGTGCTGTGTTCCACAAAATCATGGCTTGTCTGCAAAGGGGGTAGGAATGTGTGCCTCCCTGCTTGTTTATGTACCACATGACTGTAGTACTGTCCGTCCTTATCAGCAGTTGTCCTGGATGAAGGAAATCCTTTTAAGCTGTCAGAGCATTTTGTACAGCCAGCATTTCTTTTAGACTGATATGAAGATGCATTTGGCTTGTGGGCCATGTACCCTGAATGCATTTTCCTGCCATGTGGGCCCCCAAGGCATAATATGACGCATCTGTTGTTACTGCCTGCCTGGCGGTGGCTAAAGTGAAAGGCTGTCCCTTGCTGTGGTGACAGGCCTGAGCCCACCATCGAAACTCCTGTTGCAGGCAGGGAATGAGTGTAATTGATTTTTCCAGGCTGTGGCAATGTTGAGTCCAAACACTTTTTAGATACCATTATAGTTTCCTCATATGCAGTCTTGCATATGGAATTAACAGAATGCAGGATGCCATGAAGCCCAAAGCCTGCAGAATTTTTCTTGCATATAACTGGGTTTTTGTTGCCAACATTTCGAAGTAAGTAGTCAGTTGTCTTTGTTTGTCTGGCGTGAGATAAGCCATATGGGCAGTTGTATTTAAGCTTGCACCCAGGAATATTATCTCTTGAGAGGGTAGTAGTTTTGATTTCTTTTCGTTTACTGTGTACCCTAGGTAAATTAGTAATCTTTTTACAAACGCCAGATGTTTTAGTAAAATGCCTTGTTCTCTGCTTGAATGAGGCAGTCGTCCAAGTAGGGATATATTTGAATTCCTCTTTTTCTGCAGAAAGCAATTACTGGTGCCAGGCATTTTGTGAAGACCCTGGGTGCGGTAGATAAGCCAAAGGCAGTGCAGAGAATTGGTAGTGCATTGATCCGGCTATGAATCTGAGGCATCATCTGCAAGACTGTCTGATTGGGACATGCAGGTATGCCTCTTAAGTCCAAAGTTACAAGCCAAGCCTCCTTGCCCAGCATAGGCAGAAGCTGCTGCAGAGTCAACATTTTGAATTTTGGAACATCCAGAAAAGTGTTTAGAATAGATAGGTCCAGTATTGGTCTCCAGGCTTTGTCCTTTCTGGGTACCAGGAAAAGTCGTGAGTAAAATCCTTGTCCCTGCTCCTGTAGTGGTACTCGCTGAACGGCCCCCCATGTCCATGAGGGATGAAACTTGCTTTTGTGCCTCTGCCCATTGATTGTGTGGCAGGTCTGGCATGCCTCTTGCCTTTGGCAGGGTGTGAAAGTGGAACCTGTAGCCCTGAGACACTACAGTCAAGACCCATTTGTCTTGGGTGATCATGTGCCAGTTTTGTGAAAAAAGTGCAAGTTTTCCCCCTAAGGGAGCTTGTAAAACATAAGTGCTTGGTCCTGGTAGAGGAAAGTCATTGGGACTGTTTCCATTAAGGCTGAGATTTATCTTCTCCACTTTTGGAGGTAGAAGCACCCCATTGCTTAGGCCTGTATGAGCCTTGGGGCTGGGATCTGCCTCTAGGGTGTCTGCACCTGCCTCTTTGTGGCCTGTCTGACACTGGAAAGGACCAATTCTTTGAAGGCCAGTTCCTGCTAAATCTAGGTGGCTGTACCTGTAAAAAAATCCTTAACTGTCTGCATAGATTTCGTTTTATCCTCCATTTTCTTCAACACCTCTTCTGCCTTAACGCCAAATAAAGTATCATGCTGCAATGGAGCATCTAATAATTTTGCTTTAACATGATCAGGCATATTCTGTTCTTTTAACCAAGCATGCCTCCTAATCACAGAACCCGTTACAGTGGCCCTACAAGAGGCCTCCAAACAATCAAAACCACATTGCAAAGTATGTTTACCCACTTGTTCAGCTACATGCAATAAATCCTGCATTTCCTTGTTTTCAGGACATTCAGAGTTGGTCAACATTTTCTGTTTTAGTAGTGACATTAGGTATTGCTGATATTTAAGCATATGAAATTGACAATTTAAGGCACTTACAGCCAAAGTAGCAGAAGTGTAAACTTTTTTCCCCCATCTGTCCAGTGCCCTTGAATTCCTATCAGAGGGGACAGGGTTTTTAGCAGCGGAAGCTTTGACTCCCTTAGGACCCTGAGATATGGTTTCTGGGAAAGCAGCAGGGTTTTTATAAAGAAATTTATGGGAATCCGAGACCATGTAGTATCTGTCTGGCTTAGCCGGTGCAGGGGGTATAGAGTCTGGAGACAGGCCGGACTATGAAAAAACATCATCTACAATGTCCAGAACAGGAGGAATTGCAAGGAGCCTGTGCTGAGGAAGTAAAAGAAAATCTCTGAGTCTTTTCTTAGATTCTGAGTAATCCTGGCTCTCCCAATGAAAGTGCTCCCTCATGGTATGCAGGGTTTCCTCAAAGGAGAAATCTTCTGGAGGAGAAGCTGAAGGAATAGATTCTTCAGCATCAGAATCCTCATAGGGAGGAAGAGAGTATTCCTGATCACAGGAGGAATCAGAGGAAATGGAAACCTGATCTGAAGATTCATATTCTGTCGCTTGCCTAGGCCTCCTATCAGGAGGGGGATGGGAACCCCTGATCAAAGTAATAAGGTCTTCGGCCATTTTGAGCATTTGTTTTTTAGGCATGGAAGCCTGTCCTGGAGAATGCTGTACTTGTTTCTTTGTCTTTAGAGCTGCTTTAGTCTTTGGCTTGGAAGCTGAAAAAGAAGTTATGTTCTTACCATAAAGTTCCATGTGAATTGTTCATCTCGCCTTTGTTCTTACACACGGGTTCGGAGCCGATCCTCGGCTCCGAGTCGGCCGCATCACAAGCTCTGCAACTAAGAGAAGCTCAAGACTCGGTCTATATCCCATGATCCTCCCCTGCTATCCCTCAGATCTAGTTTGCAAGAGACCATCCCGCTCCAATACCAACTGCGTCTAACACCTACGCAATCACACACCTAAAACTGAGATATTAGAACTATAACACATATAGGTGTAAAGGTGGAATGCAACCCAGCAATGAGGGAATAATGTAATCACTCAGAACTAGACCAATCAAACTCTAGTCATACCAGTTCTTCCAGAATGTGGTGGGGGAAGGAGGGAGGGAATGTAAGAACAAAGGCGAGATGAACAATTCACATGGAACATTATGGTAAGAACATAACTTCTTTATGTGAAATTGTTCAATCTCGCCGTTTGTTCTTACACACGGGAAGCGTCCCTAGCTCCGTTACCCTGGGTGACTCATGGAAGAATGTTCCTGAGCACAGTGGAACCAAAGGATGTCCTGTCCTTAGAGGCCTTGTCCACTTTGTAATGTGTGATAAATGTATGAGGCTTTGCCCACGTCGCTGCCGCACAGTGTCCAACGGTAAGCGAGCTGCATGGGCTAAGGAAGTAGAAATGGCCCTAGTAGAATGAGCCTTAGGCTTGAAAGGCAGTGGTTGATTTGAAGCTGAATGAACAAAATTTATGCACTCCGAAAGCCATTTGGATAAGGTACCTTTTGTTACTGCCATGCCCTTCCTACTGTCTGCGAATGACACAAACAGCTGATCAGACTTTCTGTAATCTTTAGTTCTGTCTAGGTAAAATCTTAGCTGCGTATGTACATCCAATTTGTGCAGCATGTATTCCAATTTGAATGGTTTTTGAAAAACGCAGGGAGTTCTATAGATTGGCTAATATTTATCACAGAACAGACCTTGGAGAGGAACGACGGGTTTGTGCATAAAGAATCTCTGTCTGGATGGAAAGTCATGTAAGGTGGTCTCACCGACAAGGCCAGTAGCTCCGAAATTCTTCAAGCTGAAGTAACAGCAATAAGAAAAAGAGTCTTCCATGACAAAAACTTAAGCAGACACGATGAAGCAGGCTCGAAGGGTGGTAGCATAAGCTGGGACAACATCAAGTTCAAATTCCATGGAAGAATTGGCTCTCGAATGGGTGGGCAAAGGTGAAAAGTACCCTTCATGAAGGCCTTACAAAGCCTGTGGGACATAATCGTAGAACCCCCTTCACCTACATGGAAGTTAGATATGGCCGCTAACTGTACTCTTATGATGGATGTAGAGGCCCCTTCACGAAAAAGTATAGACAAAAATTCCAATATTTTGTGTAGCGGGGCTACCAATGGATCAATACCTTGATCTGATGCCCAACACACAAAACGCTTCTATTTGATCCTGTATAGCTTTCTGGTGGAGGCTTTATGGGAAGAAATTAGAATGTGTTGTACTGCAGGGGACAAAAGGTTCGACCTGACTAAACAGGGAAGCGGAGCAACCAAGCTGTCAATTTGAGGGATTGAAGGGATGGATGAGGAACTCCCGACGAGTGAGTCAACAGGTCTGGCACTGGGTCCAGAATCCAAGGTTCCTCTATCAGATGGGATCGAAGGAAGGGAAACCAGATCTGCCAAGGCCAAAATGGTGCTATTAGGATGATCGTCCTTTCCAGGTTCCTGGCTTTCTGAAGAAAGTTGGGTATCAAAGGAACAGGGGGAAATGCGTACAGGAGACCCGGGGGCCAATCGTGCACTAGAGTGTCCCTGGGGACACTCCGCGGAGAGGGAAGTAGGGCAAAGTAGCTTCTGCATTTGGCATTCAAAGGGGATGCAAATAGATCACAGCAAGGCTGGCCCCATCTGTGGAAAATCTTTTCCGCCATTTGAGTTTTGAGGGACCACTCGTGTGGCAACAGGATGGCTATGCTCAACCTGTCCGCAATGACGCTGGATGACTCCGGGATGTGCGTTGCTATCAGAAAGCGACCCGTGGACGCAGCCCATTGCCAAATTCTCAGGGTCTAATGGGCAAGACCTGGTTCCGCCTTGTTTGTTTATGTACCAGACCACTGACATATTGTCCGTCTGAACTGCTATTGTTACCACAGGCAAAAATTTGTGAAAGTGTTGCAACGTCAGAAACACTGCTCTCAACTCCAGGACATTGATGTGCAGATTGTACTCTGTTTTGGACCATTCTCCTTGGACTGTTCTTCCCTGAAAAAGTCCCCCCCACCCCATCAGAGAAGCGTCCGTGGTTATCGTGGCTGTAGGGATGGGCAGGACAAAAGGACGACCCATCGTCAGATCTTGACTGTCCATCCACCACTGAAGATCCCGCTTGCAAGACTCCGTGATCAATAGGTTGTGTGACAAAGGAAGTTCCTGGAATGACCACTGCACAAAGAGCTGCCACTGGAGGACCCTCATGTGCATCCTGCCCAGAGAAACTGCAATAAGAGAAGCTGCCATCATGCCTAGGACTTTCAGCACTTGCGCGGCAGGAGCTTTCTTGCTCCGAAGAATAGCGACCTGATCCCTGAGGGTTGACACTCTTATCAGGGGAAGCTTTATTATAGTTGAAGTTGTATCTAACTCTGCCCCTATTAATGAGACACGCTGTGAGGGCGATAAGGCAGACTTTTTGAAGTTGACAGAGTCCTAAATGGGAACAGAGGTTGACTGTGCAGTCCCTGGCTTGTACAAGGCGATGCTCAGTGGTGGCAGTAAGGAGCCAGTCGTCTTGATACGGAAACATCCGGAATCCTAGCAGTCTCAGGTGAGACGCTACTACTGCCATGCATTTGGTGAACACCCTGGGGGTTGAGGTGAGACCAAAGGGCAGCGCTCGAAATTGGAAATGACTGGCCCCCTTCCGGAAGCACAGGTAATCTCTGGACGCTCTGGCCATTTTGATGTGGTAGTATGCGTCCTGGAGATCTATAGAGCACATCTAGTCGTCCTTCTGTATAAAGGGAAGGATCGATTGTAGCGTGACCATCCGGAACTTTTCCTTCCTCACGAAGGTGTTGAGTTTGCTGAGATCCAATATTGGTCTCCAGTCCCCTTGCCTTCTTTGGAACTAAAAAGAACCTTGAGTAAGTTCCGGATCCTCTCTGTTCCGTCGGGACTGGTTGGATGACTTTTTTTCGAGCAGCTTTGCAATTTCTAAGGCTGCTGGATCTTGCAGATGGGGTGGAACATCTGGAAATCTCTTTTGTGCGGGGGGAATGGACATAAAAGGAATGTTGTATCCTCTGGTTATTATGCTTTTTACCCAAGAATCTGAGATAAGATTTAGCCAGGCCTCTGGGTATAAAGCCAAGCGACCCCCGACTGCCTCCAGAGTAGGACAGTCGGGCCTCCGCTCAGGAGTGCTGGAAATGCTTCCTAGGGACAGTATATCCCTGTCACCTTGATGCTGCGGACCCCCCTCTGCCACCTGGGCGGCGTCTTGCATTTCTCCCCCCTCCTCTGCCTCTGGAGGGGGCATCACTCTGTGTGGCCTGGAAAGATCCCAAAGTCTTACGGAACCACATTTTTCCGCCTCTCTGCCCTTTGGGGTATGGTCTAGTCGGGGCAGAAAAACAGACCCCTACGGTAGACAGGGTCTTACCTTCTAGCTCGCACCGAGTGAGAGTCTCCTTTACTTTGGGCCCAAACAAGGTGGCACCATCAAAGGGGGAGTTGGTAAAGGAAGACTTGAAGACTTCCGCAAAGGAGCACAGCCTCATCCAGGATCGTCTATGTAGAGCAATCGCTGAAGCTGCCTCATACGGGATGAGCCTCATGGATGAGTTGACTATTGAAGTGAGGGTGTTAAGCTGTGCTGTCACCTTTTCTGAGACAGCAGCATCTGTGTTACCCTGGCGGGCATCTCCCAGCTCCTTAATGAGATCCCTCTGAAGTCGCGTAAAATGCGTCAGGTAGTTCAGCGAACGGATGGAAGAAGTCGCTGAACTAAAAACGCGCTTCCCATACCTGTCCATAGTCCTAGAATCCTTGTTAGGAGGATGGACAGAGGAAGATGCTTCAGACATTTCCTTTTTCGTGGCTGCCGCTACCACCATAGCATCGACTGGGACTCCCTTGGTAAGTCTTGTCCTGGGGGACTGTGATGTACTTGTTCAGTCTCCGAGGTACTGGTTCCACTGCATCTGGTGTCTCCCATGCCCTTCGAGTTATCAGGTCCATTAGCTCATCGAAGGGCGGGGTCACCCAAGAGGTAGAAGGTTGAGCCCCAAACGCCTTCAGCAACACCGACTCGTCCTCAGTGGGGGCAAGTGACTGCCAATCACTCCTCTGTCATAAGATCTCCAGGATGTCAGCAAACGAGACATCCTCAGAGGGGGACCGTGGGGACCCCTCTGCCTCATCCAAATCGGTGTCAGATGTTAGTGATTCCTGAGGGGAATCAATGTGCCTCCTCTTGCACAATCTTTTTCTTGGAACTTCATCAGAGGGGGCATCTGTTGAAGCCTCCGAGGAACAGGGGACACCCTCTGAGGTTGGCTGAGGCATTGGGACTCTACGCTTGGGAGGGATCGCAGGTACAGAAGTAGAACGTGGCCGTTTGGGGGAAGGAGAAGATGACTCCGATGAAATAGATGTCTTCTTAGACAAGACCTTCCTCATAAGGTCGAAGGCCCCCGAGCCCCGGGCCGAGGATTCCTCCAGATCCGAAGAACACGGAAGCCTCCCAGACACCGGAACCAGGGGCTCCAACCCAGAGGATGGAGCCAAACTGATCTGCGCCAAGGCCCCGAGGGGGAGAGTTGGAACCGAAAATTCGGTACGGCTCACGGCCCCGGAACAGAGGAGAGACCGTCGGCTCCACAACTCCTTGACGGGCTCCGAAGGCGTCGAAGTCAGTGGTGCCGATCGCACAGTGGAAGGCTTCAGCACCGAGGGTTCCACCATCATCGGTTCATCCTCTCCCGGCTCCGAAGACTGGATAGGCCTCGAAGGAGGAACTGTCTGAGACACAGGGAGGGCTTCCAGTTTCGACACCAATTGGGACGAAACCGCAATTAATTTGGACAGAGCCTTGTACTCCATGAGCTTCTGTACCACACGATCCACGTCGGTATCAGACAAAGGCCTGGAAGAACGGGTCGAAGGGGCCAAAGACGGTGGAGGCAGCTCCAACACCGGTTCCAAGACCTGGGGCTCGATCAAAGGTAATCGTTCGATGCTCGGCCCCCCGAGGTCTGTGGAGCCAGCGAACGAACTCTGGAAGAGGTGCTCGGAGCTGATGACCTGGGCTCCAACACCTTCGACGTCTTCAACCCCTTCGAAGACCTAGAAGTTTGATCAGCCTTCTCTAAGGCTTCCAAAAAGTCTGGCTTAATTAAGCCTCTGTCGATCAGCTTCCTGCACCTCTCCATCATGACCCTTCCACTAAAGGAATGACAAATAGAGCAGTCCTCCTGCAAGTGGAGAGGGCCAAGACAGTAGATGCAGGAAGCATGATTGTCAGTGATGGACATTTTCTGTCCACACAGACACCTCTTGAATCCGGATTTCGCTTTTTCTGACATGTCTAACCAGAAATAACACAGTCAGCAACAGTTCAAAAAACAAATACACTATCTAACTGTATAAACAGTAAATATCTGAATATATATATATATATATATATATATATATATATATATATGAATTATAGAAACACTGCACACGAAGTTTAAATGCAAATCCTAAAATACTACTAATTATCTAAGCTAAGTACTAATTGCAAACAGGCATAATAAACTGTTGCCAGAGCCCTGACAGGAAAAAGTAGGCCTAAACCAACTATAACTAAGCCTACAAACATATATATATATATATATATATATATATATATATATATATATATAAAAGAAAAAACTAGCTAACTACTAGGAAAAACACACACACGACTAACTACAGACTATATTAATGATAGAACGAACTCTTATCAAAAGGGTGAGCAAAACAGAAAAAAATTCTACTGGCCCGAGCTCTCTCGACGCGATCTTGTTGCAGCGGCAAACTAGATCTGGGGGATAGCAGGGAGGATCATGGGATATAGACTGAGTCTCGAGCTTCTCTTAGATGCAGAGCTTGTGATGCGGCCGACTCGGAGCCGAGGATCAGCTCCGAACCCGTGTGCAAGAACAAATGGCGAGATTGAACAATTTCACATGATGGCTTTACATATAATTGAGTTGGTCTGAAAACACCCTCAGAAGCCGATGCCTGCACAGCGGCTCCAGACCCATCTGAGGAATAGTTTCCGAGGATCCAATACCTTGAGTTTCCAGAGGCCCAGTCGGCTCCACGTGGGATCATCGTCTGTTTTGGACCTCAGATGCTTGTCCTTGTCTTTATCCTTGCGTGTTTTAGAGATTCCGGTTATCGGTTGCTCCAATGGCATAGTATAACTGAATCTTCGGCCGAAGTAATGAAAGGGAAAATCGTACTGATGCTTTATAGTGCATTGGTTAAATCTAGCACAAAACCGACAACAAGCAACGTCGTGGTCAGGGCCTAGGCAAGTAATACAGTAACAGTGAAAATCCTTATGAGGTATTTGCTTCCCATAAGAAATACAATTGTTAACTTTTTTTGACATCGGTCTGGAGCAAGAAAAAAAGTTTCCCCAATGGGGTACTTAGCTTTAATGAAGACTTCAGATCTGAAATTCAATTTCGAAAATCTCAGGAGTCGGCCGACCAGCACTTGCGAACTGCTTTTGCTTCGGGCACCGCGTGGCAAGAAAGACTGAAGAAAATGGCGTCGGCTGCATCTTTTATACCCCTGGCGCACTGACGTCAGGGGAAGAGGCGACAGCAACCGACGCTGGACCAGGACTCTGGAATTCAGGCCGACTGTGGGTAGCCTGCCAGCAGGATAACCCAAGAGTTATGAATGCAACAGTGAAACACGATGAATATCATGGTATTCCAACTCCTTGACTTTAGTCCCAGGAGTCCATACATATATGGCTCTCTTGTAGCTAGCAGTAGATGCTTCAGTTTTGTGTCTAAACATTTAGCACATGCACCAGTTATTGAGTCCCTCGCATCAACTATAGTTTGCATATGGATCACAGCTGTTCTTGTAAATCTTGGTGACTCAAAAGATGGTGGGTGACATAAGGGAAACCATGTGCAAAAAAATTGAATTTGTCAAGATCTATTCTTTTATCTATTGACATATCCTTATTTTGAATGCTGATATTCCTATATGCTTTATTAAACTCATTTTCTGATACAATATCATAGGTGTCCTCGTGTAAGATATTCAGCATTCATTCAACATATTCATCATGATACATAATCACCAGTCCCCCCCCCCCCCCTATCAGGTTTCATATACCTACATTCACTATTCTTAATTTCATTCAAAAAATTGCTGACTGGAAAATATTAGTGTAATGTACTGTTTTTCTTTTACTGAACGTATACCTTAAACTGACTTCACAAACGCCTTAAACTGACTTCACAAACGTTTTCAAATATTTGTAATAGTGGATGCAGGGAGGGATTAAATATACTGGGTACCCTAATATCCAAATTTCCATTATTAATGTTGTTAAACAAGATATTAAAATTTACCTGCCTGGTATACTGTTTCAAATCGGTCAACACATTAGCAATGCTAGCTTGCTGAGATATAACAAAGGACATACCTTTTGCAAGGAAACCAGCTTTTTCCGTGGTGATACTAAAATCAGTGAAATTATAAATTTTAAAGTCCTTTCTGTTCATAAAAATGTGACAAAAACGTGCAGTGTTTAATGTCCGATTGTCAGTCTTCAGAATTGGTTCTACTCCCTCCATCCCTGTATTCCCAACCTGATTGGCTGTGCTGTTGGTTTTTAGTTCCTCTCTGGTCCTTCCCTTGGTTCCCTGGTGGGGGTGGATTGTGTTCTCTACACTGGATCCCAATGTTCCTCTCTTTTAGCTGTTCAGAATTCCGAAGAGCTTGCTGCCCTAATCGGACATTCTCCACTACTGTGGAATCAGTAGTCACATCATTGTTAAAAGTATATTCGGTGGTTCCATTAGCATTCATATTAACATCAGTTTATTAAAAGGTCATTACTGGATCATGTTGTGTGTGTCGCCTGTGCTGAAAGTTCTTATTACCCTATACTTGCAATGCAGGCAGGCTAGGATAGGTTATCCCATTTTCATATTTGTGCCTATCCCGTTAAAATTTTTTTGTCTCCCTCTTTTTCATATATTGAGTCGTTACCTCAATACTTTTAAAAGTCTCAAATGCTGGTGCCTATCCTGTTCATATATCAAATCTTAGGTAGTGAGGTTATCTAAGGAGTTTAATTCAATTGCAAGCTGGACTATGACTTTGGAGTTGTGTTTCATCAATAATTCCATAAACTCCAAACCATGCCTATAAAACAGGCTTAATAAATCTCTGTGTTATAACACAAGCTTAATAAATCTCTATGTAGTGGAAACTCTTTTCTAATCCCGTAGGATACCTCCACATATGTAAGACTTTTGGCACTCTCACAGTTTGAATGCATTCCAAAAAATATGTATTCTAGAGTTTAATTTTTTTTCTAAATTTCAGCAATTTGTAATCAAACTTGGCAAGTTTTTCATTACCAGAGCTATGATTCTGCAAAAGCTGAGAATTAAATTCGATATTTCATTGGAGCCATTTGCTTAACACTGGAATACCACTGACTGTCGGTGGTGATTGTACTCTGCCCCACTCGCTGAGGCTAATGCATTATTAGAAGGCAAACTATTATTAAGGCCTCCCCTCTGATTAATTTGTGTTATTGGTACCCAAACAGCTAGGAGAGAGGAACATAGGGAACCAATGCAGAGAAAACAATCCACCACCACCGAAGAACAATGGAAGGATCAGAGAGCAGACAATAACTAACAGCATAGCCAATCAGGTTGGGAATACAGGGGATGGAGGAAGTAGAACCAGATCTGAATATTGATGATCGGACACTAAACACTGAACGTTTTTGTCACATTATTATGAACAGAAAGGAGGACTTTCAAATTTATAATTTCACTGATTTTAGCATCACCACGGAAAAAGCTGATTTCCTTGCAAAAGGTACGTCCTTTGTTATATCTCAGCAAGCTAACATTGCTAATGTGTTGACCGTTTTAAAACAATAATCGAAGTCGACATTTACAGTCACCACACTTCAATTTTTTTGCTGTTCAGTGTTATTAGTTTCGAGGATTTCCCTCGACATAACCACGATTTGCTGTTGTTGGATCCGGTTAAATGATAGTAAACCACCAAAACTGAGAAAAACACACTTTATAATAGCAAAGCTTTGGGATAGTAAACCAAGAAACCCCAATCCCTCTGAGCTACACACTCTAGGGACCTAAACCTCGTCACCACAATAAACAGGACACGCTGGAGGGATAGAGTCCTGTCCCAGAGACTTCCTATACTCTGGAACAAGCTACCCATCTATGTCAAGCAAAGTTCTTCATTAGCACTCTTCAAGAAAAATCTTGATGAGTGGATGGGAAATAGGAAATACACCCCGGGGATCACTTCTGTGTCTCTGCTTGACAGTGGCACAGGAAAATAACATTCTTCTCTGGCGTAAGCTATGGAACCTTGCTGGCTAGGCATACGTAACCCTTAGGTCAATAGCCTAGTACCTACCTATGAACCTACAATTATTTCCTTAGTTATAGCCCTTCACTCACCTAATATTTCTCAGACAGTACTCCACAGAGAATTTTTAAAATCTGCCAACTCATTACACTCCCAAAAAACACATGTTCCCAGTTACTTTCTTTCCAATCATACCTCCAACATTTGCTATCTACCTGAGGGGTATAAATTACTAGTACAAACACTTCCAAGCAAAAATCCTAAACCTTCTGAAATAAACTCTGCTGCAACCTTAGGAGCCACACCATTCTTCGCTTGGAAATTGTTTTTCTAGTCTCTCTCTCCCACCATTTCTAACCTGAAGTCATCCTGCAATATTTTATATGCCCTACTAATTATCCATTTTTAACAGCAGATTCCATCCTAGATGCAACTAAAAAATATATTAGAGCAGGTCTTTCACTTAGGATCCCCAACCCCTTCTCTTTGCCTATACTCTAATATCAATCCCTGGTAGGGAAAGAGGTCTCTAACCTACAGTCCAAACTTCTGCTTAGCCTTATTCTACTCTTTACCACTCCTGCAGTTATTTGCTAACAATGCCTTGGTACCTTTGCCAAGTTTTCTCCAGTAAATTCCAGTTCCTTCTTGCATATTTTCTGTACCCCTCACTTAATCATACAACTGTCAAAATCTCGTTTCTCCATTCCTTTGTGGGCTTAGTTCTTAGAATGCTTTCTGCAATTTTATGAATATAATATTCTGTATGGTTGTTGTTATTCTTCTTAAAGATTGCATCCAAAATCATACCCGCTCATTTCTTGAACCCTCCCCCCACTTCAACATCACTGTAGCAGGATAACAGTTTCCTCTACTGTTAAGTGACCCAAGTGCCCAATACCACAACCTAAGATACAGACAATGAAGATAATCACCGTCCTTCTCCGATTTCTACAATTAGATATAAAACCATATGGAATGACAGGAAGGCATACACTCTCTCCTGCTACAAGAGGGAGAATGTTTTCACTGTCATTTCCCCTTACCCTACTGAACTAAACTGAACACAAGGATAGCTACATTCTTCAAAGTGTTGAAAATGTTATTTCGGACTTGCCATGGTAATGAAGACCAAGACCAGAATTGACTCATGAAACCTCAATTCCAGCAGTAGAATAGAGGTGCAGCTCAAATGGTACACCCCCGTGTTTACTTCCATGAGGATGCGAACAGATGTAGGGTGATGCCTTTGTCTATAGTCCACTTACAGACAGTATCACTCCAAAGTCCAGTGACAGGGGTTCTACATGAACAGGAGAGATCTGTGAACTTGTGATGACCCAGCAGCTGCAAAAACTTCTCATTCTACTTCATCATCAGCCACCATCCTGAAGTTCAAGGTATTTTCACTTCAAAATCTTCTACCTCTGATTCCTCATCTAGCTCTCATAGAAAAGCGGGACCTAACATATATCTATAATCACACTAGTATTGCCAATCATTTCAAGTGTTTCTTAACACAATGATACCTCAAGATCAGTCTGGACTTGGCATCAACACCCTTTGACTTTTCAGATTGCAGTTCTGGGATTTGTAAAGGGAGACCAAATAGCTTTCTATCTAGGTCTTCCATTCTCCTTTCAGACACCACTCCAGTCATTCACCACATACACTTTACACTGGGTGTGGGAAGCAGTTTTAAAATAGGTAAAAGTCCAAACTCTGTGGGACCCAGTGAACAGGCAAACACACAAATGTCAGACAGAGATTGGCGGTCATCAATGCTTTGAAAGCCTTGAAACATCTCAGGTCCACAGGACCTCTGCAACTGTATGCAGGCAGCACCACAATGATGTGGTGCATAAACTGGGGGATACCAGATTCAACCCTTTTTGTAGACTAGCTATGGCAGCCTGGGAGGTAGCAATTCATTTCACTCAGACTCTTAAGACTTCATTCATTCCATCAGAAGAAAAACTCTACTGCAGACAAGTTCATCAGAACCAGGAGAGATTGCCAGGTTTGGAAATGTCATCCCTGGGGTCTTCCAAGAACTGATCAGACTGTGGGGAGAACCTCAAGTAGATATGCTTGCCTCCTTTCAGAACAGACAACTAAAACAAAATTTGTTCCGGGATTTCTTACAGTCAGGCCTGGAAGACAGATGCTTTGTCATTCTTGTACACCTTTCCATTCTATTCACTGATTACCAGGGCCCTTTTAAAGATCCAGGACAACTCTAAAATTTCTGGTGGTTCCTCCTTTCTGGCCAAACCAACAATGGTTTGCCCTACTTTTCAATTTGGCAATTACGACAAGCTTCCCCACACATCAGATTTACTCACACAAGACAAGGAAAGTTTGATATACCTCAGTCTGGAAACACTTGAACTAAATGCCTGGATGATGGCATTTTCATACCTTTTAGGCACCATTTGTTTCCTGAAGAAGTGCAGAGGTATCAAGGAAGGCGAAAAAGCCTGCTGCTAGATCATATATGTGCAAGTAGAAAAGACTTCCTATTTGGTACCACTCAAAGAACCAGGACCCTTTTCAAGACAAGTTACCTCTGGTTCATGATTATTTATGTGAGTTACTACCCAATGATTTGCATTACTCTATCAAGGTACACTTGTCAGCAGGATTTCCAAGATGGCTGCACACTAATCAACAGCTTATTTTTAGCTCTCCCAGTGTGAAAAAAGAAACTCACAAATAAGAACCAGAGATAATGTTATCCTGTGTAAAATCCCATTACTGGCTATTAGATACACTGTCTGGATTCCAACAAAGAAGGCATTTAGAGGACCAGAAAAAAAATAACCAGAAAAAGTGGAGAGATAACACTGCATGGGGGGTGAATCCTGTAGCTGATCAGCAAAAAGCAGTTCAAATGTCAGCTCTGGTACAAGAGACAGCTTCCAGTAATTCAGAGGAAAAATAAATCAGATGTACTCAGAGGTGATTAAAATAAATGAAACAATGAACAACTATTGGTATAACAAAAGGCAGGCAAAACAGAAAAAAAGTTTTAACTAGCTATTCAGATGAACTGATTAAACTGCAAAAATCAGAAGGTAAAATGAAGAAAAATGCTGAGTGTGGCACTTCTCAAGAAGAGCTGCTTCAAAAAATGGTAGAGTTAGAAGACATCAGCAGAGAAAAACTGAAATTTTCTGTTGTATCAGAGAAATTGGAAGGAACAGACTTTAATAATTTTATGAAAGCACAAATAAGCAACTGGACTGGTACTCCAAAGCAAGATTTGTTATTTGAAAGGGCACATTGTGTACATGCTTCAAATGTCTCCATGAGAAAGCGGCAAAGGCCTGTATTACAAAAGATGCAATCATACCACAAAAAAATTGAACCTGACAAAACTGTGGTAGAAGTAAAAAGCATTAAAACTGTTGACAGCATAATGTTTGTGGAAGTGATTAGTTATTGTACACCAGGCAGAAGAAAATCAAAATTATCCCAGCAATCAAAAAATGTTGAGAGGCAGAGCTTGTTCTGCATCAAAAAACAAGTTTATCCAATGCAAATTGATCCAGTAAATATAAGGACAGACTGCAGCTCTTCTGACAATAAAGCTCATAGACAAACTTTGCCAGTGAAACTTTTTGTAATGTTTCAAAGGAAAATGCTTGAAAGAAAGAAAAAAGCACAGCAGGTACCTAGAAGAATCAGGAGACCCTTGGACTTGACCAGACTCTGGTATTTGGAGATGAAGATGTACGGGAAGAATACCTTGGACTTGACCAGAGTTTGGTATTGGGAGATGAAGATGTACAGGAAGAAGACCAGCAACACTGAAATTAATGAATAAATGGGAAACTATAAAGCATCAATCATATTGGTGAACTATGGCTTTCCAAGAAAAAGTAGCAGAGAAAGACTGGACTTTTGTTGACACTGTTAAACTTGTGGGCAGACTGTAAAACATACACCCCATTGTATATCATTACTGTTTTAAAGGGCATTAAAATGAGAAAAAGTAAAGTAAAAACTATTCTTATTAGCATTTGTATAAATATAAACTGCATGTTATATACAGCAAAGCAGTTTTGTGTAGTATGTAGTTAGGGTTATTTCAAATGTGGGGGAGTCTCTTCAGTGAATGTTGCATATACTAAAGTTATTAGAGTACTAAATACATTACATGTACAATTAAAATATTTTTTTTGTATTTTTACAAGGGTGAATTGCTAGATTAATGCAATTGGCTTAAGCAATAAGCAAGTGTTTTTGTAAGCAAGTATTTGAAAAATAAGGTAAAATGATGAAAGCCATGAAAAATTCCAAGTTTCTTTCATCTTCAAAGATATCACTGCCTTTTTATTTTATCAAGCAAATGCTCACTGGGAGTCAAGTAGTCTACAGCTAAAGGTGTACATTCTGTTCAGAGTGAAATTTACAGATTCATTGCTGACAACTTTTACATGCAGATGAACTGTCTGCATGTGCAAGCAATTCATTTTCAGAGTTATGAACATTTTTTGCTGAGGGAAATGCA
Organism: Protopterus annectens; assembly: GCF_019279795.1. Lineage (NCBI taxonomy): Eukaryota > Metazoa > Chordata > Ceratodontiformes > Protopteridae > Protopterus > Protopterus annectens. The sequence goes on from NC_056751.1 coordinate 140,889,359, forward strand.
ACATTTAAAGGTACAATGCCAAGTGGTTCAGTAAAAAATTAAGTTTGGAATTATGAGATGTGAATAAAAGATAGCAGCTTCTCTACAGCCTTAATACTTTAATGCATTTAACAGAAGAGTGTACAATTTACTTTTATTTAAAGATAGTCAGTGCACTTTTTCTTAGGGTTTAATGTTTTCTGAAAGTTGTTTTTTCCCCATAATTGGGAGAGGGATACTGCTAAGGAAAGAACAGACACCAATCAGTGTAAGCTTGAACACAGGCTGTACCTTGCACTTTAGTATGGGAAACCCTAACCTTACATTTAGGTAAGGTAATGTCTGTGGGAGCAGCTTTCAATTTAGGGCAGTTTTTTCCTATCTCCAGGGTTAAACTTCATTTTTGATAATGCATGTAGTTTTGTGTTTGTTCTACGTGTATAGGGGATGGGGTTACTTTGAAAATGTATTTCTTTGTTTTTTTGGAGGGTGTTCATTAAAACAAGAAGTCTTGAAAAAAAGACATGGGTTTGAATGGGGAAGAGAAGAAACAAATGCATAAAAGATCAGCCTGCCAAAATGTTTGTGTATGCATGCAACACAAAAGTTGGAAATACAAGTTCAAAAAACCTGATATGTATAAGTGATGGGAATGGCAGCTTTTTATCATAATGGTTACACTATCCATATTACCCTAGAATACAAATAATCGGAGATGTACAGACAAAAAAGAAAGAGTACTGAATTATATTAAGAAGTGCAGAGTACAAATGGCAATGCTGCAGGAAACATATTTGTAAAGAAATTAGCATGTGAATTTAACAAAGAAAGGATTTCAGGATAGACATGCATCAAAATATCACGGATAAAGGAAAAAGAGAGTAATTATACAAACTGCTAGAGGGGCTCAAAAAGTTATCGAAGAGGGAAAAAGACAAGACAATAATGGCAGATTTGTGATAGTATTGGCAAGGGAGAAATATTATGCTGGCATGTATTGATATTCCACCAAAAACTAATATATTAAGAAAATAACAGGAGAAATAATCAGCTTTCAGCAGGGAATAGTACTTACAGCTGGGGAATGGAACATGATTTACAATAGTGAGGATGTATCAGGGGGAACCTAGAATGGAAAATATAACAAAAGAGGGCACATTTCTGACTAAATTTATTAAAATATTTTGTATTGAGGATTGGAGGATGTCAATTCAGTAGTAGTAACTTGGACAAACTTTACACATCATTCCTCATGGTACAATAACTTGGGTACACTAGAGAGAAATTATATTTTACAGGACCATATGCATTTAATTAAATGCTTTGGCACATATCCAATGACTGTTTCAGATCATGCACAGATAAAAACCAAGATAAAAATGTAGGGTCATGAAATAAAAATGAGACACTGGCACCTTCCTACCTACCTGTTAAAAGAGAGGTATTTAAGGAAAGGGTAGTGGAAATTATATGAAAATTAAGGAAGATAGAAATATCTTCTGTAGTTATAGTTAATGAGTGGGATAAAATGACCATGGAGTTTAAAAATAGGGAAGAAATAAAACTGAGAGACACATGGCTAAAAGAAATAACAGGAATTACTTAGGGCTTACAAAGCTTAAAGTACTACAGAATGTAGGAAATCTCGTAGCAGAACAAGAGGCGCAAATGCAGAGGGGGCTAACGAGAAAATAAGGGAGTATCTGGATAATACGCACAAGTTTAGAAAGATTGCCGTCAAAAACTATTTTTTTGCTAATAACTTCAGAACACTGACACTTTCAGCACAATGACTTAGGCAGCAGAAAGGGTTGTCACCAAACGTAGGGAGCCTATAACAAGAAAAATAACTAGAGATCCTGTACAGGTATTAGAGATATTTTGTAAATGTTATAAAAATTTGCATAAAGCAAAGAAATGTGGAAACAAAGAAAGAGTACAAATTGAAATATTTCTGGAAGACTTAATTATGCCAAGGTTAGAGGTAAAGGAGGCTCAACAAGTAACAACTAAAATAGGAGGAGATGAGATAAAAGCATGATGTATAATCAATCTTCAGGAAAGTCTCCAGAAACTGATGGTATTGCTGTGGAAGTTAGGAGGGAAGAAATTAGATGGAAGACTTTATTTAATAGTATTTTAAAAGGAGGGAATGCACCAACATCTTGGAAGAAAGCTGTGGTGGATGCATTACCCAAAGACCACAAATACCAATCAGACCCATAGACCCATTTCAACTTTAAGTCATGATTGTAAAGTAATGTATGACTATACTAGCTAAAAGAATGACAAAGGTGTTGTCAAATCTGACAGAAATGGATCAGTGTGGTTTTGTGGAGGGGAGGCAAACATTTGAGAACATCAACAAAACAATGATATTATGAATCAACTGATGAAACATAGGAAAGCTGACTGTAAGAAAAAAAAACACTGTTGTTAGTGGGTCTTGATGCAGAGAAGGCATTCGATAGAATAAACTAGGATTTTACAAGTAGGGCAATGGAAGTGCTTGCATTCCATGATACAATAATAAGATTAATTAAGAGAACATATGCAGGATCAGAGGCAAGAATTAAAGTGGGAGCATACCTCTCTGAAAACTTGTGTTTGAGCAGAGGAGCCAGGCAGGGATGTCCTTTTCCTTTTATTTGCTTTATATTTAGAGCGAATGGCAAAGAAAATAAGAGCTGCAATGCAAAGATACAACTGTTATGGTAATCAAGAAAAGTTGGCTTTATTTGAAGATGAAACTATTTTGTACCTGATAAATCCAGAAAAGGACATTTCAGTGTTGTGGAACATTTTGTGACAGTAGAGTCTTTTCGGAATGCACGATAAATGAAGATAAAAGACTATAGTCATAAATTATGTAGTCACACATTAATTGGTTCCGCACTACCCATATTCGTGGGTATATGATAAGATGAAGTATTTGGGAGTATGGATTAAAAAGGTTTCTGTTATGGCAGCCAAGGGATATATGGGAAGAGACTAAACAAAAGATCATACAAAACTAAGAAATTGTAAGTTCTTATTTATGGATATGGATAGTAAGATTAAAGTGGTGAAAATGTTTTTACTCCCTTAAAAATATGTCTGACCCACATATAAAACTTATCAACCAGAGGAGGAGTTCTAGACAATAATGAATAAAATGTTGAAGGAAATTATCTGGGAAGGGAAGAGGGCAAGAGTTAAGTGGGATAAGTTGATCCTTCCAATAGAACAAGAAGGTTTAGGATTATCAAATTTAAAGGGATATTTTAGAGCTACACAGTTAAGGCACATATACATAACCCAAGAAGAAGGTTAGAATTCAAACTGAAAAGGGAAGATGATGAAGCAGGAGGGAAATTCAAGAAATAAAGACAGAATGGTATTTTTGGATGCAGACACTTAAGGAGAATAACCACCATAGAGAATGTGGGTGAAACAGATCTTGTAGCTAGGTGCGATATACTCATGGCAGACTGCCTGTACACTGAAAGGCAAATAATATGGCTAGACTGTTGCACAAAAGATTGTACAAACACTAAAATATTAAAGTAGTTGAGAAGCACTAGAAAGAAACTAAAAAGCAATGCAGTAAATGGTGAAGTTCATATCACATGGGGTTACCCATTACCAACAATTCAAAAAACAGATGCAAGAAAACCAGATATAGTAGTCCAGCAAAAAAAAAAAAAAAAAAAGACAAAGAAATTGGTACACCCAATGATTACAGTGTCTTACATAGAGAGAGACAAAGTCATAGCATACTAAGCAATTCACAAAGAGATAATGGGAGGATATATGTATATCTCCCAAATATGCAGCAAAGTCTAGAAGATTTAGGATCTTTGCCTGGAAGTGTTTACATAGGTATTTGTATACCATATGAAGACTCCAAAGAATTTTTCCTCAAGTGGATAGCAAATGCTGGAGGTATGATGGGGAAGAAAGAGGTAGCTGGGAACATATTATTTGGAAGTGTGATGGGCTGGCAGAATGTTTGGGATTTCCTGCAGACCACTCTGTTGGAGATGCTGGGTGAGCAGATTGGGCGGACTGGGGAGTTGATTTTTTTTGAGTTATGCTACAGAATCGGAATTGGCTAGACAAAGTAAAGCCTTACTGAATCTACTTATAGTGGCTGCCAAAAAGGCAATTACTAGAAAATGGAAATCAAAGACTAGACCAACTTTACTAGAAGCAGTGAATATAGTAAACAGAGAAAACAACTGGAATTGGGATCTTTAAAAATGGGAAGGAGCAAACCACATAAGAAAAAAATGGGAACTGTGGGAATAATATATGCACAGCAGGAACAAGGTTTACGACACAGGATTTGAATGAGCTATATAATGCTTAACTGACAATGACTGGATGGTTTATAAGTGATGTATAATGTTTACAATAGTTGTTTCAATGGTGTCTGTGATGTAAGCTGTCTGCAACTAAAGTGATATTTTGTATGTTTTTCAATTATAAATGTAAGATTGCCTTTGTCATGTGTGCAAATTTAATGTTTGGTGCAAAAAAAAAGTCATAGCATACTAATATTTGCAGCCAGAAATGAGAGCAATGTGGAAGAAGATAGTAGTTGGAGCAGTAGGTCTAATAAAAAAAAAACAATTTACAGTCATATTTACATATGCGTCCAATACATGCAACTCTGTATGAACTGCAGGAAAAACTCAGTCCTGGGCACATTGCAGGCATACCTCTTAGAGCAAAACATCTGGACAAAGCCATAAATAAAAGGGAGACAAAGGCCAAAACAGAATTTTTAAATATTACTATTACAAACTTTGAAAGTGGACAGAACAGATTTTGCATTAGCATGAATTTTCAGAAGGGCATGAAGTCTGAAACTCAAATGTCTGTCATTATCTAACTCCAGTCTTTAATGATCTGTCTTTAATCTGCCAGAAAACCACACTTTTATGAAAAAATGGACCAAAAATATAAGGCAAAAATCTGGACATTCTGTGAAAATATACACAGTTGAGAGGTATGATTGTTGGTGCTGTGAAGAGCATCTGGCTAATATCAAAGATTAAAACAATACTAATTTGATGAACTTGAATCATGCTTTGCCTTAGGAATGGAGTCCATTCCCAACATGGCATTAGAAACCCAAATGATACTGAGAAATTAACCTGCAAAAATATTATATTCATAAAGTAGCAGAAAGTATTCTAAGAACCAAGCCAATATGAGAAAGGAAAAGGATATTTTTACCAATGACACTGGCTTCATGAAGGGGTACACAAAACAGACAAGAGGGGGCAGGAATTTACTGAAGAAAATTGGCAAAGGAACCAAGATAATGGGAGCAAATAATCAGACAGAAAAAGTGGGATAAGGCCAAAAAAGACATTCCGACTGCAGACTAGAGACTGCCTTCCTTACTAGGGACTGATATCAGAGTAGAAGCAAACAGAAAGGGATACGAGAGCCTTAAGTGAAAAACCTTATCTGTTAGAGAAGCTGCTGTTAAAGAAAGGGCAAAATTAACAGAAAATACTGCATGATAACTACAGGAATCAATTAGAGGAGGTTGGAGAAGATTGGGAAGACAGACTGGAAAAACAATTTACCACAGAACAATGACAAGACATATGTATGGCTCCCAAGTATGAAACAAAGTCCAGAAGTTTTTTTTTTGTTTTTTTTTGTTTTTTGGAAATGTTTTGCATGGGTATTTTTACTTCAAAGAATTTTCCACAGGTAGATAAAAAAAGTTGGAGGTGTGATGGGAAAGAAAGAGGTAACTGTGCCAGAAATATTGAAATTATTCTTCTGAGCTAGGACATATGATCTGAATTGCCTAGACATAGTAAGGCCTTATTAAGTTTAATTCTGATGGCTGCCAAAAATGTTATTAAAAATAGAAATCAAAAACTAGACCAACTGTAGCTGAAGTACTGACCATTATAAGAGAGAAAAGCCATGGAACAGAGATTTTTTTTTTAGAAACGTGAGGAGCAAATTACATAGAAATAAATGTAAACTATGGGAACAATACATGCAGAATAATGTTCACGAGGAGAAGGAGGAGGAAGAGTGAGGTGTAAAGGAAGGCAGGACTTGAGCAAATTATGTTTTCTTGTTGTAGTTGCCAAGGTGGGTTTGTTTGCATCCCTTTGTAGATAGATATGACTCACTTTGTTTCCTAGCACAATTATGCAGGGCTTTAGACTCCTCCTTGGGCAAAAAAATGCACTGGGAGTTAGAATACGCAATCAGTGTGCACAAAACGACCCAACAAATACCAAACAAAACCAAAGATCATCCAGCAGACAATACTGTGAAAAGAAATACAATATCCACTCAATCCAAAGTCAATTTATTCATGCATAAAAACAACAATCCACAACAGGTACGTTCTTACTTTCGGTTTTATCCACATAAAAAAGTGATATTCTTGACAAATAACCACATACACTATCCCTTTGGTACCACAATTACCAGTAAAGTACAGTTTTGTACCTACCATAAATGTAGATGTTCGAAGATCCACATTGCTGCAGTCCTTACATATGGGTAGTCCGCTGTCCTCGGTCGGCCCGAATACCAAAGTATTAGGCTGACGTCGGTCATGGGCGCTCAGATCTGACATCAGAGCGTCAGGGTATAAAAGCGCATGACCGACGTCATATCCTCAGTCTTTTCTTGCCCCAGATGTCAGAAGGCCCTAAAAAGAAAGGCCACAGCCCAAAAACAGGATACCTCCCAAAAACATGCCCAACAACAACCATCACCCAAACCATATAACCATGCCAAACTACAGAGGGGAAGGAGGGAGGGTAAATTGGACTGCAGCAATGTGGATCTTCGAACATCTACATTTATGGTAGGTACAAAACTGTACTATGTTCTTCATCTCACATTGCTGCAGTCCTTACATATGGGTAAAATCCCAAAGCAGAGGTAAAGGGAGGATGGCAAAATCATAAAGCATTAGGGGCTGCTAAAATGCCCTGTAATATTGCAGTAGCAAATCCAGCCCTAGACTTAGAATAAAGAGGAAGGTGGTAATGCTTGGAAAAAGTATGTACTGAACTCCAAGTGGCTGCTTCCAAAATATCTTTTGTAGCTACCCCCCTTAGAAAGGCAGAGAAGTGGCAGTAGCTCTAGTGGAATGAGGTCTGATTCCAGCCGGAATCTCCTTACCATGATGGGAATAACAGAAAGAAATACAAAACCCAATCCATTTAGAAATAGTTTGTTTTGAAACAGGTTTTCCCTGAGAACCCAAAGCAAAAGAAACAAACAACTGCTGAGACTGCCTGAACCCCTTGGTTCTGCTCAAATAATAACGTAACTGCCTGTGAATATCCAAAGTATGCAAAATCTTTTCCCCTTTATTTTGGGGGTTTGCATAAAAAGTAGGCAAATGAATAGTTTGGTTCAAGGCCACACTAGAAACCACTTTAGGCATAAAGGAAGGATTAGTACGCAAAGATACCCTATCCTTATGAAAAATCAGGAAAGGTTCCACTGCCATAAGGGCCTGTAATTCAGAAACCCTTCTTGCAGAGGTAATGGCCAACAAAAAAGCAGTCTTCCATGATAAATACTTTAACTCGGCAGTAGCTGCAGGCTCAAAAGGTTGTAGAGTAAGCTTTTCCAACACAAAATTGAGATCCCAAGCAGGAGCAGGAGCTCTACGTGGGGGTCTTATGTTCTTTGCCCCTCTAAGAAATTGTTTAAACAAAGGATGGGAAAATAAAGGAGGGTCACAGTCATAGTGAGCAGAAATGGCTGCAGCATGAACCTTTATCGAGGAGAAAGACAAACCCTTGTCCAATAACTCAGTAAGATATTGAAGAGAAACACTTAAATCAGGCTTGGAAACATCAAAGTCCTTCGCTTTGCTCCAAAGAAAAAATCTCCTCCATTTATCAGCGTAAACTTTCCTTGTACTAGGCCTTCTGGCCTCCAAAATAACATTCAAAACTTGTTGTGGAAGCTGAGACCCTCCAGGGCCTAAAACAGAATATGCCAGGCTGTGAGATGCAGAGACTGAATCTTGACATTGAGGAAGTGATTGCCCTCCTGAGACAAAGATGCGGAATCAAAGGCAGAGGCCATGGAGGCTCCGTACCAAACTCCTCAGTAGTGGGTACCAGTGCTGTCGAGGCCAATCCGGCTATCAGAATCATGGATGGCTTGTCCATTCTGGCCTTCAGGAGTACCTTGGGAATGAGAGGCAGAGGTGGAAAGGCATAGACATGAAGATTGCTCCAACTGAATGATAGAGCATCCACCTTCCAAGCTGTGGGATGAAACATTTTTGTGCAAAACTTTGGCAACTGGTAATTTAGTGGAGAAGCGAACAGATCTATGTCTGGAGTCCCCCATAACACTGTCAACTTTTGAAACACATGAGGATCCAGTTTCCACTCGTGAGGATCCACAATTTGTCTGCTCAACACATCCGCTAAGGAGTTCCGTGCTCCTGGTAGAAACCTTGCCTGAAGATTGAGGTGTAAACTGAGAGTAGTCTCCCACAAAATCATCGCTTGCCTGCAAAGAGGGTAAGAATGGGTTCCCCCTTGCTTGTTGATGTACCACATGACAGTAGTGTTGTCTGTTTGAATCAACACCTGTCCTGGGTGAAGTAAATCCGTGAAAGCCATCAATGCAAATTGGACTGCTAACATCTCCTTTAAGTTGATATGCAAATGTTGAAGTCTGACAGGCCACGTGTCTTGCACCCATTTTCCATTGAGGTGTGCTCCTCAAGCCTTGTCTGAGGCATCTGTCGTTAGAATCTGACTCGCCTCTGGTCGGGTCACAGAGAGTCCCTTGTTTAGGTGACATTCCTGAGCCCACCACAAAAATTCTTTCTGAATGCAAGGTATTATCTGAATGACAGTGTCTAGATCTTGGCAGTGTTGTGTCCATACATTGTTGAGATACCATTGAAGCTTCCTCATATGCAGTTTGGCATTGGGAAGCACCAGAATACAAGATGCCATGAACCCCAAGGCTTGAAGGACTGTCCTTGCAGTCAGCCTGGACTGTAGAGACATTTGATGGAAATAAAGAGAAAGGCTTCTTTGTTTGTCCGGGGTCAAAAAGGCCATCTGGGAAGCTGTATTCAGTCTCACACCCAGAAAGCACATGTCCTGAGAGGGTACTAGACTGGACTTTGTTTCGTTCACAGAATACCCGAGGCATCTTAACACTACCATTACATACTGTAGATGATGCAGAAGTTCGTCTTTGTGTTGTGCAATAATCAGGCAATCGTCCAAATAAGGATAAAGCTGTATTCCTCAACCTGAAAAAGGCTATCACTGGAGCCAGAACCTTTGTGAACACTCTGGGCACAGTAGATAAGCCAAAGGGCAATGCAGAGAACTGATAATGTAAATTTCCAGGCCCAGAACGCAGGTACCTCCTGCAACTGGGCCTGATAGGAACATGAAGATAAGCCTCTTTGAGATCCAGAGTTACCATCCAGTGATCTTTTCCCAACAGAGGTAAAAGCTGTTGTAACGTTAGCATTTTGAACTTTGGAATGTCCAGATAAGTGTTGAGGATAGATAAATCCAAAATTGGTCTCCACGTGTTCCCTTTCTTCGGTACTAGAAACAGGCGAGAATAAAATCCTAGTCCCACTTCTGACAGAGGAACTGGCTGAATAGCTCCTATTTGAAGAAGTAAAGAAATCTGCTTGTGAGCCTCTATCCTTTGCCGAGGAGGAACGTCTGGCATGCCTCTGAAAGGAGGCAATGTATGGAAATAGAACTTGTAGCCTCGGTTTATAATGTCCAATACCCATTTGTCTTGGGTGACTAAAAGCCAGTTTTGCTTGAAGAGTGGTAACTTTCCTCCCAAAGGAGCTGCCAGGGAAGAAGAATCTGGCAGCTGAAAATGCAGGTCATTGGGCCTGTTTACGAAAGGACTGGCCTCTGCCCTCACCTGCAGATTGTGCAGGTGAACTCCAAGTTCTAGGCCTGAATGTACTGTGAGCTCTGCCCCTGCCACGTCTAGATCTACCCCTAGACTGAGAATCAGAAGAAGGGTAGGTCCACCCCTTAGTAGGCCAATTTCTACTAAACTTTGGAGGTTGCACCTGCAAAAAATCTTTAACAGTCTACATGGACTTAGCCTTGTCTTCCATTTTCTTCAAAACCGACTCCACAGGGGGACCAAACAAAACTTCAGACTGTAAAGGGGCATCCAGAATTCTAGTCTTAACATGCTCGGACAAATTCTGATCCTTAAGCCAGGCGTGCCTACGAAGAACTGAACCAGTGGCAGCCACCCTAGAAGAGGCCTGTACAGCAGCAAAACCACACTGCAAAGAATGCTTACCCACCTGTTCAGAGACATGTACTAAATCCTGCAATTCTTTACACTCTATGCCCTCTGCCAAAGCATCCACTTTAGATTTTAGCTGAGAAAGGAGGAAATTCTGATATTTCAACATATGAAACTGGCAATTTAAAGCCCTCATTGCTAAAGTAGAAGAGGTATACACCTTCTTACCCCATCTATCCAAAGCTCTAGCTTCCTAGATTCTTTACAACAGAAGCTCTAACACCCTTAGGCCCCTGACTAATAGTTTCTGGGTCCGCCCTAGGACTCTTATACAGATATTTATGAGCCTCAGGCACCCTATAATACCTGTCCGGTTTAACTGGCGCAGGAGGCAAAGAATCTGGATTAAGGGAAGCCTCCGAGAAAACATCTTGAACAACATCCAAAACAGGAGGTATAGCCAAGGGTCTATGCTGTGGTAAAAACAAGAATTCCCTAAGCCTCTTCCGTGAATCAGAGAAATCCTGTCCTTCCCACTTAAAATGCTCCCTCATGGAATGCAGAGTTTCTGAAAATGAAAAATCCTCTGGAGGAGAAGCAGAAGGAGTGGAATCCTCTGCATCAGAATCCGAATAAGGGGGAAAATCTTGAATATCTTCAGCAGAAGAGTGAGTCATCTGAGGCCTGATCCAAACTTTCCAACTCTGGCTCCACCCTGGGCCTCTTATCAGGAGGGGGCATAGAACCTCTAATTAAAGTAATCAAATCTTCTGCCATTTTAAGCATGTGCTTTTTAGGCACAGACCCTGAAGTACCTGGAGGGACACCAGAGGAAGGCAAAACAGACCTGCCCTTAGAAGAAGCCTTAGAAATAGTAGCAGAAGGCCTAACCACCTTAGGCATAGAAGGGAGAACAGTAACCTGAGAGGCCCCTTCAGCTTGACCTGACTCCTATAAGGCCACATCCTGCAAAATCAAAGTTTCCCCCTGAGACTCAACAGAAACTTCAGCCGGATCCGCCTGCTCCACTGTAGTTTCTGCAGGACCAGCGTCCGAAACGGACGAATCAACCTGTCTAGGTTTCAAGGATTTGTCTTTGCGCTTCTTCGTGGAAGCGGGCGGAGGATCCGACGGCATATTATAATTACACCGCTTACCAAAGACTAACCTAGCACAATCTAACCTTCTTTTTATAGTGCGCTTATTAAACCTAGCACAAAACCGACACCCGACTACGTCGTGGTCTGGTCCTAAACAAGGAATGCAAAGAGAGTGATAATCCCTATGCGGTATCTGTTTCCCACAAGAAATACAATTATTCACTTTTACTGACATCCGGAATTAACTGAGGCAAGAAAAAACAAAAATATTCCCCAACGGGGTACTTAGCCCAACTTGGTTTCGGTCTGAAACTCAGAATACGAAAATTTCAGAACGCCGAACGGCACTTGCAACGCTGCTTCTGCATCGGACCATGTGGCAAAAAAGACTGAGGATATGACGTCAGTCATGCGCTTTTATACCCTGACGCTCTGATGTCAGATCTGAGCGCCCATGACCGACGTCAGCCTAATACTTTGGTATTCGGGCCGACCGAGGACAGCGGACTACCCATATGTAAGGACTGCAGCAATGTGAGATGAAGAACATCTAACCTGACTTCCAAAGGTGGTTGTCCAATCGTAATACCATGTCCTTTCAAAATGTACATTGGATTCCTTTATAGTTGCTGGTTCCGTTTTGGTTTTTTGTGCTTTCAAAATGTAGCCACAATATCTACACGCTCCACAAGGGTATCAAACCATAACACATTTTCCTACATGCTTTTGGGAGACTATGTATTGTTTTGTAAATTTTAGCTGGGCGTGGATGTTTTTCTGTGTAAGAAAACGCTTCCATCTTGCAACCCTACCCCATAGTCCAGACATATGGAGAATACGGGAGATTGTTGTCACATGTAGTACACAACCAGTACTTGCCAGAAATTCCTGCAGCTCCTTCAGTGTTGCTGTATGTCTCTTGGCAGCCTCCCTGACCATTTTTTTCTCGTCTTTTCATCAATTCTTTGCAACATCACTGTTGGCCATTATTTTCTCCAGTTTTTTGATGACTGTCTCTTCACTGTGTTCCATGGTATATCCAATGAGGTGGAAAGATTTTTGTACCCTTTTCCTGACTGATACCTTACAACAAAGAGATCCCTTTGATGCTTTGTAAACTCTCTGCGAACCATGGCTTTTGCTGTAGGCAACTGAGTAAATGTCAGGAAAATTCTACTAGGACAGCTGAACTTTATTTGGGGTTAATCAGAGTATCTTTAATTGATGGCAGGTGTGAACCCAAGAAGACTGAATACTGTTATTAAATCAAAAGGTTCTTCAACAAAGTATTAGTTTAAGGGTGCGCACACTTATGCAACTGGCTTATTGTACGTTTTTTCTGACATTTTTTCCCCTAACAGATTTGTTTGTTTTTCAATTGAAATGTACAGGTTATAGGTCACATTACAGGTGGGAAAAGTTTTGAAGTGATTTATTGTGGTCTCATTTTTTATATCACAAAAACCTGGCATTTTAACAGGGGTGTGTACACTTTTTATAGCCACTGTATGTTGAGCACTAAACTCGAGGGGTAACCTCTATTAAATAAACATTTGACTTTGAATTGAGTGGAGATCGTATTTCTTTTCACTGTACTGCCTGCTGGACGACCTTTGGTTTTACTGGGAGTTAGAATGCACAGAAGGTGCCCAAAGCATTACGAAGCTGGCTGTTACAGACAGTAATAGTCACAGAGCTTTGGCTACTGCAGTGGTGATCCATTAGAATATCTGCTGTTATGTTATGTTTATATGTACAACTGTGCCTTCTTGTACTTCTTGTACACTGACACTAGAATGTTTATTTTCGAGTTAGCGGGATATGCTTTTCTCTCCATCTTGCTCAGAGTACCTACTGGAGCCATTTCACCCCTAACTCACCTTGATCACATCTGCCATGACCTCATCTGACACAACTGCTTTTCCTGATTTCATTTTCTTCAGTACTGTTCTTGGGTCTTCAAAGGTGGGTTCTTCTTCCTCTTTCATTGTAGGCTGTGTCAGTGGCAGTACTGGTTCTGTGGAGTTTTCTTTATTCAGATGCTGCTGCCTCTGATGTCCTGTGGACTGGTGAGCAGGTTGCTGCTGGCATCCCTTATGAATGATGTCTACACATTCTTCTTAAACTTTCTGTCTTTGCCTTGCAACCTGATGAGAGTTTCTTTGTGCCATCTGTTAAATCACTTTCCAGAAGCTGGTAGAGTTTCCCTGATATCTAGTTCTTTGCTAGTTAGACTGCTCTCTCAGCCTCTTTGTTAGCCAACCAGTATTCCTTCGTAGCATGGTCCATCTTTTCGGTCTCCAACTTTTCCTTGCACCCTTTCTTTCTTTTGATAACTTTACAGGCTGCTGCATTCCACTGCTAGCTTTCCTTGGGTACCATATTCTCACACCTGTTGTGGACACAATCTGCTCTACAGTCATCAAACGTGGCATTTTGAGATACTGCCATTCTTCTTCTTCTTTGAGCTCACCCATTTTCTCTTCTTCCTGAGGTGCTAGAGCCATGAGTATTTCCTTGAGCCCTTTCATGAGCCAAGAGTATTTCCTTGAACTCTTGCACTTTCACTCCAGTCAATTTCTGGTTTTCAGCCTACTCTGTTGATCTTAGACCCTTCAATGGACTACTGCTTGCAGCTGATTTTATCCACCAGTGGTTTATGCAGTGCGCTGATCACTGGGGATGACTTGGTAATCTTTGATTCTACCCCAATGCCCCTTCCTTACTAGGAGGAAGTCTACCACAGTTGCATGTTGACCACACAAGCATTAGATCCAACTTTTTCCTCAAAAGTCAAGCAAGAATTTTAGATCCAACTTTTTTCTCAAAAGTAATGCCATAATACTCCCCATCTCAAATAATAAAAAAGTTTTATGTCTCTACACTTCTCCCAATCTTGTGGAAAGGAAACATCCCTATTGTCATCCAGTTCTTAGATAACCACAATTTCATCCAACAATTACATGAAATTTTAGAAGGCAATATCATATCTCTCCTCTTTGTTCTTTGCAGACTGTAAAGATCTCACCACATCAGCCAACTTCACCCAAAGTTGCACAATTTTTCTGATTTCTTTTTCCACTGTGAAATGTCTACTGGCTCAAAAGTCTTTACAAGTGTTTTGGAAACCGGTTTCTTCTCACGTGCATGTAAATAAGCAAAATATGGCTTCAGCATTTCTGCCTTTTATTTCAATGTCCTAGCCACTGCTTACCTTTTTTATCAGCTTGTTTTTTATCCCAGTTCTTTGCTCACTCCCCCCCACTTCCCGATTTACCTATAAAATGTTTTCTTTTTTATCAAGCTGGCAATGTACTCTTCAGTTTATGTCCCTGATACTCTGAGCAGCTTCCTCATATCCTGCTTTTATTTAATTTACTTACTTTATTTTCTGACATTCATATACCAGGGAAGTCTGGCTAGACAATTTTATCAGTCTTCGACAAAGGCCCAGGGGAAAAAACGCAACAAATAAGACAGAAAATTAACATTCATAGGTAAAACATGACATCGTATTACAATATACCAACAGTTACAAACATAGAATAATACAAATATTAATACACTACATGTAAAATAACACACACACACACACACACACACACACACACACACACACACACACACACACACACACAATCATTATAGCATGATCATGTAGCTCTGAAACGTGTTGACATGTCAAATTTGCTTTTATAAGGAGGAGGACAGAAAGGGAGGGAAGAGTGAGAAAGTATTTGTTAGAGGTAATAAGTGGAGTAGATATGGGGGCAGGAGAAATAAGGAGTAAAAGCTGGATTAAGAGTAAGTGGAAATAAGAACAAGAAAAAGAAGAGATAAGATGTATACACGTATTAGCGGAGAAGGAGCTGAAATTTTACAAGGACAGCAGCAAA
Source organism: Protopterus annectens (assembly GCF_019279795.1). Lineage (NCBI taxonomy): Eukaryota > Metazoa > Chordata > Ceratodontiformes > Protopteridae > Protopterus > Protopterus annectens. Next base: position 140,904,594 of record NC_056751.1, read on the forward strand.
TGCAAAGCCTTTTACTGGTATAACCTACTGTCTTGCTTGGTCCATTCTTTAAGTTATTATAGTACCTGAAAAACCACATCTTCTTCTCATAACCTTTGCTGTCATGTCATTTGACAAATTTAGTGAATTATTACATCGTAGTGATTGTTTTATATAGTAATGATTTATGTATCTGTATTAACATAGTACTAATTTATGTATTTGTATTACTTAAAGCACAATACCTATCTGTAAATTACCTTTTATCCACTTGATGTTCAGCTACGCTCATTTGCAAGTAGCAGAATGTTTGTCTGTGTACTCCAGTGCAAAATACTACTGAATACGTAAATTGCACCTCTAAAATATACTTTCATCAAGTTTGTGTGTCCTACGACTTTGTGCCTGTCCTAGGTATTCTTGAAATGATTCAATTTCTGACCCCACAACTTCCTCAGAAAAGCTATTCTATACATCTACTACTCTATACAACTCCCATCATTACTACAGATGGAACATACCAATATGCAGTCATGGTTATCTGCTACCATGACCCTGTGACTGCCAAAACTAAAACAAACTCCTCTTTTACCTAGGACATCACCTCAAGCATTTTCTGCCCGCAGTTTGACCACTATCCCATTTACAACCGTTCCTTCAAGTTTCTCAGAAGGTGTCAACTTCTGCATCCATGATGCTCTTTGACATCATATTAAAAATATCCGGACTAAAGTTGCTCATTTAGAACTTTCAAGAGATACAGACTGAAATCTTAATAAAACATTAGGAACGACCCATTTGCAATTTATTATTATTCCTATATTCTATCTCAACAGTATTTCACTTACTAGCTGTATACTAAGGAGGCCAAGCATCACTTCCTTGCCATCTGTTACCATCTGGGACAGGATGTTCATAGTTTAGGTTCACAGTTTTTAGTACTAAGCTAACTGCTCTTGCGAGCCATTTTAGGTCTAGCCAATTATCCCTCGTGAGACTCAAACCCTGCACCTTGTGTTTGTAAGGTAAACATCTTAGCCATTAGGCCACCCGTCCAACCTCAGTACCACTTCTTTGCCATATGTATCTCTCTGGAATAGGGGGTCTCTGCCCTCCCCATCCCATTCTTTTAAAGATGATCCAGTCTCTACTGTTTCCAACACTTTTCCCCTTTTCAGAAATTCTGTTACACACAACAAAGCCTCTGCTCAGAAAAAATAATCTGTTTTCTTTTACATTTCATAGCTCACCAGAAGATTTCCCATCAAATGCTGATGCAGAATCAAGGTTCCATGTATATCAAGGATACATGATGCCCAAAACACCCATGCATATTTTCTTTGATTAGTGTGATGTGAAGTAGACTGGAAGCAAAAAGTAGCTTAAGCGCTTTTGTTTACTGCAAATACGTAAACTTCTTCAGACAAATTAACAAAGGAAATTGATGCTTAAATAGACAAACAAATGATGACAATTTCCTACAACAAAAACAAATCTCAATAAAATTCTTCAAACAAGTGGAATAAAAGAATTGACTCATGATGCCCACAAAACCTCCAAACAAAACATATACAGTAAAATAAATACAAATTCATATTTACATAATATGTAAACAATGAAAAAGATTCATGTATTTATGTAACAATAATAAGTGTATGTGAAAGCAATAAAACAAAAGGTGCTTTCCACTTAATAATATTCATATATATGTTTATATAAAAATATGTAAATCACTATATATATATATATATATATATATATATATATATATATATATATATGTATATATCAAATAATATACAATTCTGACTCATACAAAAACTATCTAAGCAATGCCTTCAATTTTAAAACACTCATAATAGAGATAGTGTCATTAAGCCCTGGGGACACTGAAGCGTTTAACTTAAGCTGCCATAAAAGTTCTTCTTCGAGTTTTAAAGAAACTGGACCTTCCCTATTGGTTTCAGAGACCTTCTCAATAATTAAGAACCGGAAATCATGTTCTGGGAATAATAGTACATGTCTAGCTAAGGCATTGTTGGTGTTTTCTTTAGTAATGGCATAAAGTGCTCATAAATCCGGTTCTTAAGGGGCCTATCGGTCTTACCAACATAAAATGAAGGACATTTAGAACATAATGCCAAGTAAACAACCCCTCGTGTTACAATTATATTTATCCTGTAAAAAGAATTTATTCCCATTAATTGTAAAAGAATGAGTCACTAAAATAAGTTTACACCAATGACAAGATCCACACTTGAACATCCCACAATGGGGATGATGACATTTGTTGTTACTTTTTTCAAGTATAGATTTTAAGTTTCTGCCTTTCCGAAATGTAACAAGTGGATGTTCACCCACGTTTTCTTATTAAATTATCTTCTAACAAAAAACAATTTTTGCCAATAATGGATTTCAAAAACAATGCATCTTTAGAAAACGTGGTGATGAAACTCAACCTACCATAATCACTATTTTCATTATCCACCTGTTGTATTGGGACCAGAGGTGTATTAGATGTATTTAAAGGAACATTATTGGGTTCAGAGCCAACATTTTCAGATGGAGTATTAAAGCAAAGAATGGGTTTAAAATAACCATGTGCTCTTTTAGCAGAAACTTCATGAATGAGTTCCTCTACTAAGTTGTTAGGATAACCTCGCTTTATGAACATGTCACTATGTAAATTACATTCATCAACAAAATCACTCTCCAAAGTTGTCATCCTAGCCGCTCTTACCAATTGTCCTTTTGGTAGAACGGGTGGCAGCTGGAGAAGTGAAGTAATGCGTTTGAATATGTAGATTTTCTGAAGATCCTGGATGTGAAGGAATGTAAAAAATGATTCTTAGATAAATACACATCCAAGAAGGAAGTGTCATTTTCCTGAAAGTCCCATGTAAACTTTAAAAAATTGGTGAAATTAGTGATTCTATCAACAAAAGAAGCAGCAGACAATCTATCTCCCTTCCATAGGATGAATATATCGTCCAAATAACGGGTGTACCATGTGGCCCTATCTTGGAAGACAAGATCTTTAAATAAAAAATGTTTCTCCCAAAATACCATTACTGTGTTGGCAAAAGTTGCCCCACAGGGGGACCCCATGGCAACACCCGTTTGTTGTAAATAGAATTCAGAGTTAAAAATTCCAACAAATAAATCACTAAGTCAATCTGGTCACCATCAAGTTTTTAATTCAACAAAAAGTCCCTGACCCATTCGCAACCAAGATCATGTGGTATGCAAGTATATAAATCGCAAACATCAATGGTAAGGAAATTTAAGTTGTCATCGAAAAAAAAATTATTAAGGGCTTCCAAAAATGCCCAAGAGTCCTTGCAGATTTGATCCTGATGTTTTAATAAATCTTTCAGTTTGCAATCAACAAATCTAGCATATCCATAAGTAATTGACTGTCTACCATCAATTATAGGACAAAATGGGGGTTTCTCTAGGTTTTTATGTATCTTAGGCAGCCCAAACAAGGTAGGAATAGTTGGATGTGCAATAATGAGGAAATTAAACAAATCAATGTCAATGCATCCTTCAATAAATAAATCATTAATGAAGCCCTTGATTTTACGGTAGGCCCCATTAATTTCATTAAGGGACACCCTCATATATGCAGCATTATCCAACAAAGACATCATATTAGCAATGTAATCCTCCTTATTCATAAAAACTAAACCACCCCCCTTGTCCAGTTTACAAATTCGAATATTGGCAAACGTCAAGTCATTTGGTGCATCTCTTTGACTACGGGTCAAATTTTCTTCCAAAAAATTGGAAGGGGACCTAGTGTTTTAAAGAACTCTAATATCATTATCACGAAGGGGTGGTTTAAAAATGCTAGCCACTTTAAAGTCTTTAATGAGACTAGATCTATTACCAAACATGACATTCAAGTTTTATTTCCTAGTAAAAAGTTCTAAATCAATCAAGGTTCTAGCAATATCACTCCTAAACGTAAGGACAAAAGAGAACCCTTTAGCGAGAATACCTATAATTAAAGGGTTAGGATGAAATGAAAAAAAATTAAAAATTTTAAAATCTTGTGTAGAATTTGTGAGAATTGTCACAATCATAATACATAGTAGTCACATCAATAGTTTCAGAACCAGAGTCCAGAGAAATGATCTCCTTTTCCTGTTCTGGAATTTCTTCTTCCTTTGATTCTGAGGACGAGGGGCACGCTGTTGGCCCGCAGAATTCAGGTTCCTTTGCACCTGAAAACCCTGCTGTTGGTTGGCATTAACATAAGAATCATTACTGCCGTTTTTATTGGCCAATCTTTCACTTCTTCTAACTGGAGATGTAATATTTCTACTGTTATTATCAACACTATTATTGTCAATACCACTGTTACAAGACCCAGTCTGGAAACTGTCCTCAGAACCATCATTTAACATACTAAAACTCTCATTAAGATTAACAACAGAATTCGAAGGAGGTAAAGGGTAAGCTACACCCTTTTCATATGCTAGCGAATCTCTGTTCAGTTTCTTCATTTTATAGTCTCTCTAATTTTAATCAAGGCACTATCAATGCTAGAAAAAATATGAAGGAAGTCAAACTTATATCATTGAAAATCTTTGTCAGATCTAATTGTGTTGTCCAAGTCCATTAATTCACTCTGCAATAGTTCAAGCTGTTTGTGATAGTTTTTGATTAAGCATTCAATGAATGCAATTCCCTGCTAGTCAAATAAACCCAAAAGTTCCTTGTGAAATAATGAATTTAAAATAATACCAGTAGGGAAACGCCACTGCCGAAGTCCTTTAGGAACTTGTTCTTCTCACACATTCACTTAGATACTGTATTTCGATTTGAAGCTTTTTAAATTTAAAAAGCTTACTGTCAAAAGATTTCAAATTATTAATAAGAGTATTCTCGCTCACACCCAATAATGTTCCTTTAAATACATCTAATACACCTCTGGTCCCAATACAACAGGTGGATAATGAAAACAGTGATTATGGTAGGTTGAGTTTCATCACCACATTTTCTAAAGATGCATTGTTTTTGAAATCCATTATTGGCAAAAATTGTTTTTTGTTGTTAGAAGATAATTTAATAAGAAAACATGTGGGTGAGTATCCACTTGCTACATTTCGGAAAGGCAGAAACTTAAAATCTATACTTGAAAAAAGTAACAACAAATGCCATCGTCCCCACTGTGGGATGTTCAAGTGTGGATCTTGTCATTGGTGTAAACTTATTTTAGTGACTCATTCTTTTACAATTAATGGGAATAAATTCTTTTTACAGGATAAATATAATTGTAACACAAGAGGGGTTGTTTACTTGGCATTATGTTCTAAATGCCCTTCATTTTATGTTGGTAAGACCAATAGGCCCCTTAAGAACCGGATTTATGAGCACTTTTATGCCATTACTAAAGAAAACACCAACAATGCCTTGGCTAGACATCTACTATTATTCCCAGAACATGATTTCCGGTTCTTAATTATTGAAAAGGTCTCTGAAACCAATAGAGGAGGTCCAGTTTCTTTAAAACTCGAAGAAAAAACTTTTATGGCAGCTTAAGTTAAACGCTTCAGTGTCGCCAGGGCTTAATGACACTATCTCTATTATGAGTTGTTTTAAAATTGAAGGCATTGCTTAGAGAGTTTTTGTACGAGTCAGAATTTTCTATTATTTGACATATACATTTTATATACATATATATATATATATATATATATATATATATATATATATATATATAGTGATTTACATATTTTTATATAAACATATATATGAATATTATTGTTAAGTGGAAAGCACCTTTTGTTTTATTGCTTTCACATACACTTATTATTATTGTTAACATAAATACAGGAATCTTTTTCATTGTTTACATATTATGTAAATATGAATTTGTATTTATTTTACTGTATATGTTTTGTTTGGAGGTTTTGTGGGCATCATGAGTCAATTCTTTTATTCCACTTGTTGTTTGAAGAATTTTATTGAGATTTGTTTTTGGTGTAGGAAATGATGTCATCATTTGTTTGTCTATTTAAGCATCAATTTCCTTTGTCAATTTGTCTGAAGAAGTTTACGTATTTGCAGTAAACGAAAGCGCTTAAGCTACTTTTTGCTTCCAGTGTGATTTTTTTCTCCTTTTGGCATTTTACAAGTGTGGTCTTTTTGGATTTGTTTGATGTGAAGTAGAATAAGACTGCTAGAGTTAGTGTCTGTCTGAATGTATTACACAGGTACTGACTGCTTTTAGTACTGCCGTTTTAAGACTGTAAATTTCCCATAATGCATTGATTTTTCTAAGTTAATTCAGTTGTGTCCGAGATGCCCGAAGTTTTGTTGAGCTGCTATGTTATTAAGAATAAAAGTCACCCATTTGATTTCACTGATAAATGCCAACAAATATCACTAGGTAACCACATGTGCACACTGACAGTTTAAAAAATGTACTATCCAGACGACTGGTATTTACACTCAACTTTCTATTTATTGACTGTCTTAATCCTTAGACATCCTACCACAAGGTTTTGAACTTTTTATTCACTTCATACTCCAAATCCCAATACATTTAAATACACCACACTGGTGTTTATGTAGTTATATATCCTGACTTTCGTTTTGGGAGATGTGGGGAGGATGCAAAATCCCCTAGTTCTTGCTGCATTGTCTACTCTGAATGCCTATCATTGAAGCATTCTGACAAGCAAAGTTTAGCTACTTTCCTGAACAGATGAAAACTTGTTAAACCGGCAAGCACCATCCCTGCCATGTGGAAAGTTAGCTTCAGTGAATCAATCCCATCTCCCCCACACCCACCAGTAGCCCTCATGCTGTCAGCCACAACGTACTACAAACACTAATCTTATCTAAAGCTATCAAGGCTACACTTCTGAAGGAAACATTAGGTATATTATCTGACAGAATCCTGCCTCTAAAGTCATAAAGTGTTCCTGCAATGCTCCTGCATCACTGACAGTTTGGTCATTTATCCACATCTGGACAATAATGGTCAACTCCTTGTCCTATGCAGTTAATCTCACAACCCTAAGGAGCAGCGTTTTGCTCTTCTGAGCATAACACCTCTCCACAGCTTTGCCTTTCCTTTCCCAATCATGATATCTTTTTTCTACAATGAAGTCCCCTACCACTAATAGTGTCTGTTTTTATATGCATAACCTTCACTGGCTCCACCAGCATCCATTATTGTGCGTCTTACATCTGCTTCCACACAATCACCATCTGACTGGCTAACATCACAGGAGCTGTGAAAATGGCTGGCACTTTTGGGGAGTGTCTATTCAACCTTTCAGCGTTCACTACACAAGATGCATTCCTCATCTATGGCAAAAGTTGAAACAGGGTGTCTTTGGTAATTTATGCACCTGAAAAGTTTCTCAGTGTATTATTTTCACTTTGTTAAGCTGGATGATGAGCTTGTTCATGGACCCATTTCGGACATGACCTGGGCCAAGGAAGCAACAGTGCAGTACTGACACAGAAAATGTAAATAACAATACAGACACGGATATATAGCTATTGAGTGGTTGATCTATATAAATTTCAGTTTAAGACGTAAAATATATACAATTTGCATCTGTAGTTAATAACAACTGCAGGAGAGTATCTCTGTGTATGTGATGCCTCATTAAGACTACGGGAAGCTTGCATGCTCTTCCCATAAAAATGCCAGCACTAGCATCCCTTGGTAGTAACCAAGGGATGTTAGAAGATCCTGGGACTGGGTGGGAGGAATAGATGCTGATACTTGCCTGGATGTTGGTCCTGTAATCAGTTCTCATGTCATGGAGGAAAGAATGGACCAGTGACAGCTCTAGCCCCTGTGAGGGATGAATGGGCTCATACATCACAAGGGATGGGGTCAGGGCACTGATGGTCAGCGAGCAAAGGGTTTTAAAAAAATAAATAACACTAGATCAGTTAAATCTATTACATTCTACAAGTACTTAAAACAATTATTTTATTCAGCTAAAACCAAAAAAGTGTGACCAGGAAGGAAGAGGAGGATCCAGAATTTGGAAGATTACACCACTTCCTACCAGTCTCTTTTTTATTTTTTTTAATTTACCTTTCTTTATGCGATTACCTTACATTAAGTTAAGCTCAGTATGAGTGAAATAGAACATAATGTGGAAATAATTGAGCAAAAACATACGACTGAATAATTTACTGAAAAGCAACAGAACAGGACACCACCAATATCGCATTTAATACCTTGCACTTTGGTTAATGAAATCTGCCATGGCAAAGACTCTGGTCAATACATCATCCTTGTTTAGAACAGTTTTCGAATCATGAAAATGATTAACGCAGGTCTCAAAACTGACTGAGTTCAATCACACAGTTTCTAAATGTACAGTACACCACATAATCAGTACTTTGCAAAACAAAGGTTTCATTACACAGCACTCACAAATGCTTAACAAGAATTAAATAATTCAAAGGATGAAGACATTAAAGTTTCTTCTCCATGTCATATGCAATAAGACACAGAACTTGGGACTCGTTCCTTCTTAACTTTCATACTGTACCCAATCTAGTTCAAACAACCAACTGGGACTACATCTTTAATAACCAATAAATAGTGGGGGAAAGGGACTATCTAAAACCCTGACGAGTCACACTTCTTAAGGAAAACAAAATCATACACTAGTTTCAGTTATGTTTCTACCATTGTTCCTTTATTACCCACAGTACTGCCGCTCTTTATAAAATATATTCCCTCTACCACACCATACTGTAACATCCCCTATATTTTCCTGATATCACTCTACTTGTTGCTCTCTTTCTACTAATGAACTACTAATAAATTATCCAATGTGGTTCAACTTCAAAAAGCTGTGGTACACAGTGCTGTCACACAGAATTTATATACAGTGTACTATAACTCAGTGCTGTACAATTAGTTATCCCACATCTGCACTGTATTTTATGTTGGTGTTGTAGTAATTGTACTCTGTTCTAAAGTTCACTGCGACCCAGACTTTGCACGCATTTGGTCAATGCTTGATCAGTGCACTGTCCCAGTAAACAAAAATAAGTGGAATAAGGCAACACCATCACCAGCTAGTTCTCTGTGGCTTCAAACTCAGTACAGGAGACAGTAACCTTGTCCCACCTAAGAACAAGAAATATTTGGGAATATGATGCATGAAGTATGTATGCGTAGATGCTTCATGCTATCACTATTATTTTCAAACCACCACCCACTAAAAAATAAAAGCTAAACTCATCTTCCAGATATACACCCAGCAAGGCACTCTGAAGTGAGCATAAAAAACAAAAATCAAGCAAAGAGATGGCTAAAGTGAAAACCATGAAGATAGGTAACATGGATCTCTACAATGGATGCCATATGGGGGTGGGGGTATGTTCTACTCAAGTGGATTCTGCACGAGGAGGTGCAACACATGATTACTCCTCAAACATTAGCTTGCATACACCAAAAAGCAATGACAATGGGTAGTCAGCAAATAAAATAAAAACCTGGAGGTGATGTGCTCTTCTACCAGACCCTATATATATACAGATGACAGCTATGCTATCATTAGCTCTACATGAGAAAGAGCAGTGTTCTGATAATGTGATCACTAGTCAGAAAGGTAGAATTGGTAATGTGGAGAGGATACTGGCAAGTGCATACTGTGCTACTATGGATACTACCTAGAAGACGGGCATTCTTTGTTACTGTGGACACCATATAAAATAATAACCGCTTCTGCTAGTGCTGACAACACACAGAAATAACACTGTACTACTACATACAATGAATAGAAGACACAGCATGTCATCTTTCCATGTAATGTCATACTGGCAGAATTTGTTAATGTGAAATTCGCAATGAAAAACAATGCATATTGTTAGCACAGATCTTATTTATTAAATTTGGTAACGGGTAGAACACTGATCCAAATGGACCTACTTCTGTCTCTGCCTGGACAAATATAAATGAGAGCAGACAAAAGCAATTTAACAATAAGTATTATGAACAACCAAGAAGGCCCAGAAGCCACTGCAAGACACACAGAGTTTAATATAAGGTATGATCAGATAAGCCTCTCTGTTTATACCCTGCAATAAATAACTCTGTGCATCTTGCAGTGGCTTCTGTGCCTTCTTGCATCTTTAAAAGTTTGTTTCTCTTTCAAGTTTGAAGACGTATTATGAGCACAAACAAAATGCCATGTGCAGATAGCAATGAATTAATAACAGTAATAATATAATAAAAGTACACAGCACAGAGAATAATATGACGGGACGGTTAGAGTAAGGAGGGAAGAAGGTGAAGGAGAGAGTTAAACAGTGAAGAGATAGAGCACAAAGTGTAAACGATAGCAAAAGTAAGGTATGGGCACAAAGAAATTAACTATACACAATACATAAATACAAAGGATGAGAGTTGGTGGGTGGGAGTTGAGGAAGAATGAAAATGGACAACACAGATGGAATGTTATGGTAAGTCCATAACTTCTTTATCTGATGATGTCAATTTTCATTCTATCCTCAACTGATGGGACAGTCTCTCCAGCTACCTAAAAGACTGGGTGGACTCTAAGGAAGGATATTCCTGAGCATAACCAAATGATGCTCTACCTCTGGAGACCAGATACAAATTTGCATTGAGTAACAACAGTACAGGAAATAGCCCAAGTTGCTGCTGCTGCTGCACATAATTCATCCGTGGACATACTGGAAAGGAAAACTGAAGTGTCCATGGATCTAGTTGAATAAGCTCATACTAGCTGTGGTTAAGGTAATACCAGATTTTTTTAAATAAATAAATGAGATACAAATCAGTTAGCCATCTGGCTTAAATTACTTTGGCAAGTGGTTTTCCCAATTTCAAGTCTGAAAAAGAAACTGGTCTGTTTTTCTAATGTCTTTTGTTCTACGCAGGTAAAAACATAGCTGCCTGAGCATTCAATAAACTAACATTCATTTGTCCATGTTAGCAAATTTGGGGAAGAACACTGGCAAAATAATGGTTTGATATTCGATTCTGACACCACCTTGGGAAGGAAGGAGGCATTTGTTCATAATGTCACTCTATCCTTGTGAAAAACAAGTATGGAAGTTTTGAAGACGATGCTTGAATTTCTGAAATTCATCTAGCAGATGTAATGGCTACTAGAAAAAATATTTTCCAAGTAAGATAGTTAAGGTCATTTAGCTGCTGGTTCAAAGGGGGAATGTATTAGTGCCTGCAGTACCAGACAGAGGTCTCATGAGGGAAGTAGGGTCTTTAAAGGGAGGTCCTAAAAGTAGAGTGCCTCGCATGAAAGCTCTACACAACTTATGACAGGCTACTGAGGAACCCTCAATTCCTTGTGAAAGGTTGATATCGGTCCCAAGTGAACTATAATGGATGAGAAACTAGCTCCATCTTTGAAAAGTAGGCCAAAAACTCAAGTATTTTATGTATCAGAGCTGAAAAAGATTTAATATAACTTTGATGTATCCAGTACACAAATTTTTGCCATTTACTGGAATACAGCTTCTGTGTTGAAGGTTTATGGGAAGATAAAAGTATATGATGGGCAGGTGAAGAGAGCATAGGTTGTCTGGCTATTAAGGGAATTGGAGAAGCCAGGCCGTCTGCCTGAGGCTTGTATGTCTAGAGGGGTCACACGTGTCGGGGTGAGACAGGAGGTCTGGAGTCAGATCCAGAATCTAAGGTTGGTGAAGTAAGTGAGGCCAAAGGAAGGGGAATCAAATCCGTCAAGGCCAGTAAGGTGCAATGAGGATGACTGCTCTTTAACATGTCAGCTTTCTGTAGTAATTTTGGAATTAAAGGGATTGGTGGGTAGGCATGAAGTAGAAAAGGGGCCAACTGTGAAGTACAACATTCCTCGGTGATTCCCCCTGTGGGGGGATTAGGGCAAAGTAGCTGCTGCATTTGTTGTTTAGGGGAGAAGCAAAAAGATCACAACAAGGCTGGCCCGACTGATGGAAAATCCTTTGTTATGTTCTTGTTGAGAGACCACTCGTGAGATAGAAGAATGCACCTGCTCCAGTTTGTCTGCTCTCACAGTGGACTTCCCCAGAATATGCATTGCTATGAGAAAATGGTTGGATGAGATCACCCACTGCCATACACTGAGCACTTTTCGACACAAGCAGTAAGATCTGGTCCCTCCTTATTTGTTGATGTACCAAACTACTGACATATTGTCATTCTGAATTGCCATCATTCGCAAAGGGCAAGCATTTTGAAAGGCCTGCAACGCCAAAAACACTGCTCTCATCTCTAGGACACTGATATGCAAAAGTTGGCATCTTCGGGGGATCAAGTGCTATGGAATGTTTTCCCCAGAAAATGTCTCCCCGCCCCAACTAGAAAGCATCCATGGTCACTATGGCCTTGGGCTGAGGTGGAATGAATGGATGACCTTGTAGAACGTGATCTGGCTGAATCCACCACTTTAGATCTCTCTTGCATACGTCAGTGATTTGTATCAGAGCTGACATGGGTTGGTAAAGTATTGACCATTGTGCTGTTAGCATCCACTGTAGAATCCTCATGTAAAATCTGGCTAAAGGTAATGTCATTGCTGCTGACACTAATCCTAGAGCTTGAACGACCAAGCAGGCTGAAATTTTGGTACTGCTGATTATTTTTCTGACCTGTGATCTTATAGTTTGAACCCTTGAGGGAGGCAGTGAAGTTATCATTGAGTTTGTGTTGAACAGAGCTCTTATGAATTCCAAATTTTGAGTCAGTTCCAATTGAGACTTTTTGTATTTTAAGGTTATCCCCAGACCAGAATATGTCTGTAGAACCTGATCTCTTGCCCTTATTAACTGATGCCTTGTCGAGATGGTAATGAGCTAGTTGTCTAGATATGGAAAGACCCAGAATCCTTGCAGTCTCAAGTGAGCTGCAAACCCAGAATTCTTGCAGTTTCAAGTGAGCTGCTACTACTGCCATACATTTGGTGAACACCCTGGGGTGTGGTGAGACCAAAGGACAGAACTCTGAATTGGTAATGACTGTCTCACAGCCCAAAGCCAAGCACTTCCTGGATCATCTGTTCATCTTTATGTGACAGTATGCACCCTTAAGGTCTATCAAGCACAACCAGTCATCCTTGCACAGAAAAGAGAGAATGGACTGAAACGCGACCATCCGAAACTTGGTATGAACTGACTTGTTCAAGTTGCCGAGATCCAGAACTGGTCTCCAGTCCCCTGTTTTCTTTGGAACTAAAAAGAATCTCGAGTACATTCCGGATTCTATTTGGTCTGGTGGGATCTTTTGGATAACTTTTTTCTAGCAGCTTTTGTACTTGAAGTGCTGCTTGTTCCCTCTGACTGGGTAGAACATGGGGAAATCTCTAAGATTGGAGGTGGACGACAAAAGGTTATTGTATAACCTCTGGAAATAATCTTCAGTACCCGAGTATCTTTTCTTATGCCTAGCCAGGCTCTCTGGTGCAGGGATAAATGATTTCAAACTGCCTCCAGAGGGGGACAACTGGGCGGCCTTTCAGGAGCGCTGGTAAGGTGATTCAAAGAATGAATCTCTGGACCACTGGTTTTGCAGGCCACCTCTGTCGAGTGGGTGACATCAACCACTGGAATTCCCCCCTTCTGTCTCTGGGGGAATTTCTTCCACATGTGTCCTGGAAAGGACCCTGGGACTTCTTGAACCACATCTTCTGACCACCTCGTTGATTCCCAGAAAAAGATCTCTGAGAGGTCAAAAAATGTACACCCATGGCAAACTGGATCTTTCCATCCTTCTCACACCTGAATAATGTGTCCTTCACTTTGGGGCCAAACAAAGAAATGCTGTCAAAAGGAGCATTGACAAAAAAAAAAAAAAAAAAAAAGACTTGAAGGGCTCTGGAATTTGAAATAGACTACAAGATCAGAAGTGAGACACGACGGATGACTGGACCTCTGCAGACACAGATCCTGGGAGGGTATTTGACAGTTGCCTAATCAAATCCCTTTGCAACCCAGTAAAGTGTGACAAATAATTAAGCGACCTTAAGGCGAAGATCGCCGAGGTATAGACATGCTTCCCAAACTTGTCCATTACCCAAGACTCCCTGTTAGAGGGATGAACAGTGGAACTCTTCTTGGCAAGTTCCTTCTTGGTGGCCACCGCCATGAACATGGCATCAATGGGTATCCCTTTATCCCAAAACTCCTTCCTCGAAGGTACTGCCATAATCCTATCCTGTCTCTTGGGTATACGTTTCACTGTGTTGGGTTCCCTCCATGTCCGCTTACAGAACAACTCCCGCTTACAGAACAACTCAAGAAGCTCGTTGGTGGGCGGTGTAACCCAGGAGGTAGACTGCCAGTATCAAAAGCCTCCAGGAATACAGAGTCCTTGGATTAATGGTGGTTGGGCATCGAATCACCTCTCGGCTTTAGGATCTCTAGAATGTCTCCAAATGAGACATCTTCAGGAGGTGATAGAGGGGACTCTTCACCCTCACTGAACTCCGTATCCTCCGTGATCGACTCTTCAGTTGAGTCTAAGTGCTTCCTCCTACACCTCCTCAGTGGGATGTTCCAGGGAGGTTTCAGAAGAAACTGAGATACCCTTCTGGGAAGCCTGGGGGTCTTGGACTGGCTGCCCCTGTGGTAAAGAGTAATGAGGCACTGAATCCAGAGAAATCAAGGTAAAAGGCTGAAGATCTGAGGAGGTTGGATCAGTCTGTTCTGCCTGGGCAGATAAAACGCTCTTCACAGCCTCAAAGACAGACCACTCCAGAGAAAGAGAAGACCTCAGATCCGAAAAGATCAGTGCCCTCCCTCACTCCGAAGGCAATCTCCCCGAAGCCAAGCTATCCAATACCAAGGTTCAGAGATGCAGAGACGACTCAGACCACTTCAGAGTCAACTCCAACACCTCAGATCCAACAGGGAAGCATTGGCTCTGAAAGCCCTCCAGATCTGACTGAACCAGAACACACAGAGTAAGCTTTGGATCTAAATATATTGGTATCCTCAGATCTGAGTCAGATGGCCTGGATCCAGGGACTCTGAAACAGATGAAGGAATCAGATGAGGAAGTTTTAGCAGGAGTATGGTAGAACGACGGACCTCCTGACCCGAAAGGGTAAGAGCCGGTAAGACACCCATCTGACTCTGCACCGAGAGGAAGATCATCTTCTGCACCACTCTTTCCACATCTTTCTCCATTAAACCTCTGGAAGAATGAGTGGAAACAATAGATGGGGACCTGAGTCTGTGATGTTCCAAAAACAGTGAGGGCACCCTTGAGGGCACCGGATCCACAGATCACAAATATGTTCTTGGTAGATAAATGAGGATTGAGGCAGAAGGGCTGGAGGTAGTTGGATCCGAAGAAGTTGGGTCCATCACTTTTTTTCTTTGGATCGGAGCGTGACGTCGGATCCGGCTTGGATCTTTTTCTAGATTGCTCTCAGATCTCAAGACTTTAAATCTTTACTTTTGGAAGACTGAGCCCCAGGATACTGCCTCTCCAGAAGGGAGCAAACCTTTCAAAATAAGTTTGTTTTTCCTTTCAGCTACTGCCCTGGGGTTAAAGCCACAACAAATAGAACAATCTTCCTGCAAATGTAAAGGCCCAAGGCAATAAAAAGTGTGAGTATCAGACATACGAAGCTTGTACCCATATTTAATCTACTTTTTGAATCCTGTGGGGCCTTTTTCTGGCATTACATCTAAAATGTAGGAAATGGAGGGATTTATAAGATAACAATAAACAGTTATCTCAAAAAGCTCCAGAGCTAGGTCAACCATGTCTTTCACTGAAAGCAGCAAACAAGATCTGAGGCAACTTAAGGTTAGTGCATTATGGGTAAGGGAGAAGCTAGAGAGTTTTTTTGTTGCCACGAGCTTTAGCAATGGCCTTGTCAGTCAGATCAGAGGATTGGATCCGGACCCATTAGTTGTGGACAGAATGAAAATTGACAACATCAGATCTAATTTTTCAAGGATTTTACCAAGTATGGGAAGAATGCAGAGGGGACAGAAGTCAGTGGTGTGGAATGGGTTAGTTTTTTTGATGAAGGGATCAATGGCTGTTTTCCAGGCATGACTCTTTCAGTTAGAGATTATAAATGTGAAAAATGGGGGGCTATGAAGTTCTTACAGAAGAACAAGAACTGTGGGAGAAAATTGTCAGACCAGCAGGTGAGTCCATTTTTAGTTCTTTAAGTAGTGGTACAATGTGTTTAGCTTTGATTGCTTTGAAATGGAAAGTGGGAATTTGGGGGAGAAGAGAGGTTAAACGGAGAGGAGAGATTACTAATGGAATCACGGACGGGAAGTGTACTGAAGTTGAAGATGAAACTAGATGCTGTGAGGCGAGATGAACAGTAGGCTTTAGCTGGATTAGTACAGACCGTCAGGCAGCTCACTTCTGCCCAGAAGTTTTTTGGTGAACTGAGAAGGACGACTGATGCTTTTTCATAATGCAACTTTTTTTGTCACCTGATTGCCTGTTATAGCTACATTTCTTAGCTAGCATAGTGTTGCCTGGAGGGTAAGGATTGCTTGTGTTTCCAAATATGCCAGACACTGTCTGTGAGGTAAAGCAGGCATTTGAGCCTTTTTTTTAAGTTTATGGAACTGTGTGATTTCAGGAAAGAGTGAATCATGGAGGTTTGTGAGAATTTGTGTGAGGAGAAAGCTGCAGTGGTTAGGGTCAGTAAAATAGAGAATAGGAGACAAGTCTAATGAGGCTAGACTTGTCTTTAGTTTGAGAATGCTGGACTGGGATTTGTCCCAGAATGATATGAGGGAGGGACATTGTTTATACTGAAGCTGATTAGACAATGGTCACTGAAGGAATGGGGATGAATGAAAATTTGGGAATAATGTTAGGATTATTAGTAATAGTAAGATCAAGAAGTGAGTGATAAAAAACATTAGGGTTCAGTTTGGTAGTTTCAGTGACCAGCTGTGCGAGTTTGAAGTCATCACTGTTCTGATTAGGGCCAAGTAGGCTAAGATTTACACTAACATGGGCAGTACATGAAAAGGAGAAATGCTGTGACAGTGTGGACACTGACACAGCCTGCCAAAATGGATACTACAAACAAGAGTTGACATGCTTTAGGAGAACTAATCCTACAAGGGACAGAGAATAGCTTTTCAATTGCAGACATTACACAGGGAGGTCATATGTTCTGCTCCCATAACTCATTATAGTCAGGTGATGCCTGTAGGTGCTTCTGAGGTTCTATCCTACCAACGTCCTATTAAGCATCATATACTGCTTGTTCATATTTGCATTAAAAATTTCAGAACCATGTTACGTATAAAGTATTAAAAGATTTCATCTTAAAGCTTACACAATGGCAAACACAACTGTGTTGATATCTGACCTCTATCTAGTGCAGGTAAAGAGATATTAATTGTTCATAGAATATTTATTTATATTGTCATAAATGTCATACTTTTCTAAATATCTCAACAGACAAAACAGACAGAACTGCTTAGCCTCATATGAAAGCTCTAAGCTACATTAACAAAATTCCACTGACAGTATGTTTGCAACTTGAGTGCTTGCGGAGATATTGTAGTGGTTTACAAAATATCACCAACTTAATAGTTACTATGTTTACTGTGGCATATAAAATCCAGCTTAAAACCTAGAACCTTAAGAATACTATCACTATAAAAATAGTTTGCGCTGAAAAGTTTGCCATTTACACTTCTTTAGTAACCCCTATTTTTCCAGAGATATGTGTATTTGTTTGAACTGTGAGGATGCAACTTGATATTATCAAAAATCTTAGGCTCTGCCCATTGGAAGTTACAGTGCAAAGTTTCAGAGCTCCATGGTAGTGAATGAGATAAACATTACTTCATGGGGTGACAGAAAAACCACACCGAAATGACCTGCTAAATAAGCAGAAACATGCATGGCCTTAGTTACTGATGTGCACTTCACCCCTAAACCTTCACGACAAACTTTGTAGAAAGATGTCTTACTAAACTTCTCTAGGCCTGATGTTATAGCTACAGATAAGTGTTATCTGGCCCAGATTATGGATAGTAACATGCAGCTACGAGCTTTCTTGCTTGCATGAGAAAAATACATGATTCTGTATGGTGGATGGCCAACAAGTAAAACAGGTAGTACTGCCTAGGTAACTGCTTTTTCTTGTGAAAAGTGAGGCATGATAGTCTTGAGGGTGCATTTTGTTAATGAAAAAGGTGTCAGGTCACATAATTCTGATGCAGTAATCAAATATTCCTTGCAAGTTAATTTACACCTCCAGTTTTTGTAAACACTCAGCAGGGCTGGGAAACACTACATCAGTAACACAGTAATTTAGGCTTCGGTGCACTGTGATGAAGAACAGCACCACCACATCTTATATATGTCATATATGCATTCAGAAATAAAATGTACATTACGCCTGTGAAGGCAACTTTGATTTCAGATAAAGCATCCGCATGTCAACACAACCACAACATTACTGACGTCATTTATCCTCAAACACTCACCAGTGAGGTAGATGCTGCTGGATGGCTATAGGGGTACCACCAAACTGTCTTGTAAATATTAATGTATTGGACAAACAGGGCCACTAGTAGATAGATAAAGAAAAGAAGTTCAAAGACGAGAGTTCCATCCACAGGTAGGTCAGGTATGCGACAGTGGCGGACTGGTTCTGGAGTAATCAGAGCTGTTACAGGAGCTGTCAAGCCAATGGATGTTCCATTCCTAAAAAAAAAGAACAGTATAAAACACAAAATAAAATTATAACCCACATATTGCTGTGATTTTATACTTTGCTATTATTCAACCTCACAGACATGTATTTGTACTAGGGTACTCACTCAAATGGTTACTGCATAAAAACTGTGCAACTCCCCCAGTCTGGTTTGTTACATCAGTAGTTTTATTTCTCTTCAAATATCTGCTTCACGGTAATGGCTATTTATTTTGTATGGACGGAGTCTATTAATTACATCATAGCATTTGGATTCAGTACTCTTCATTTTACACCGTTAAACTGCATGCACTATCCATAAGATGTGGCTTTAATCAACACAACTCAATGGTTACTAGTTTGGAGACAGTGCTGTACTACGTAGCATAAAACCCTTTAACTTCCTGATAATCAACTTGCAAAGGGTCTATCAGCTGCTATTTAAATGAAAGCCAACAAAACTAGCAACACATATTCAATCATGTCATTGTTAGGTAAGTTAAGTGGGTATAGTCAGAGAAGCTTAACCTTCTGCAAGCAGTAGGGGGATTCCAAATATGTACTTTCCCATTTTTTAATTTCTTTGCACACAAACTCAACATACCATCTTGTCTGGGGGAATACAAACTTAGACCTTTAAACAAATGTGTTTAAGCTCTTGCAATTAGTCAGGCAATTTGGCTGTAGCAGATAAATTTATTTTTATTTCATTTTAAAATACCTTTATTAAATTCACATATATTTAGTAACGAGACTGGCATACATACATTAATCCTACTACATTTTCTGTTTTAACAGTTAACATTCACTCCAGCATTACATAAATTGCTCAAGTCCTGCCTTCCCTGAAATTTCACTCCTCCTCCTGAATATTATTCTAAGTAGCATAAAACCCTTTAACTTCCAGACAATCAATTTGAAAATGGTGCATCAGTTGCTATTTAAATGAAAGCTAATAAAAAACAGCATTATACATCCAACCATGTCACTGTTAGGTAACTTAAGTTGTTTGTTTCTTCTTCTAAAAGGACCCCACCTCCAATCCTTTTATTTCCTTTCAACAGTCAGTACTTCAGTTACTGTGGTTTAGATTTTGATTTACACTTTCTAGTAAATTCTTTTTTTTTTCTGACAGCCAACAGCACGCACTAAACTTAGTATACCCTTACTATGTCCAGGCAATTCAGGTTTTTATATCCCAGTTCAAAATAATCATTTCCTTAATTATAATAGTTTGGCCTACCAACATTTCTGACAAAGCACCCTGTAGGGAATTTTTAAATTCTGCAACCACCTACATTCCCAAAAAAACAGGTTTTCAAGATTTCTTACTCTTTTCCATCATATAGCTAGCATTTGTCTACCTGAGGAAAATTCTCTTTATTCTGCTTATGGTGTAAAATTACCTATTCAAAATCTTACAAGCAAAAGTCCTAAACCTCCTAGACTTTGCTGCATACTTGGAAGCCATACAAATGTCCTCCCATTTATAATTTATATATATATATATATATATATATATATATATATATATATATATACATACATATATATATATATATGGGTCTACCTGTAGTTATTAAAAACCCACTTAGGTTCATAGATTAGAACTAGGCTAACTGCCCTTGTGAGCCATTTCAAGCCTAGCCAATTACCCCATGTGAGAATCAAACCCTGCACCTTGTGTCTAAGGTAAACACCTTAACCATTATGCTATCCCCCACCCTTCACTGAAGTTCACAAAGATGAGACAACACTGCCGAAAATTTAAATTTCTGAATGTGCACATCAATGGAGTTCTACTCCAGGAAAAGAGACACTTGGCCACCACATAAAAACAAACACACCGCAGCATATCAAACCCACCCAAGTGGGGGGCTTTACCCCCCACACCCCTCCCAACTAAATATACTAACTCAGAGACCATACTACAGTGGGGAAAAGGGCAAATTTCCCAATAGTGGCCAAGTGTCTCCTTTCCTGGAGTAAAACTCCACTAATGTGCACGTTTGGAAAAATTACGTTTTTGGCAATGTCGTCTCACTGTTGCGAACTTCGGTATTATTTTATATGCCCTGCCCAACTAATTATCCTTTGTTAACAGCAACTTCTGTTCCAGACTCAGTCAACAACTCAGCCATAGCTGGTCTTTCACTTAACACTCTACTGTTCCTTTCGCTTTGCCTATACTGCGTTATCAAGTTCTGGTAGGGAAGGCAATCTCTAACCCACAGTTCAGTTGCTTGGCCTCATCACACTCTTACCTCCATCTCCCAAGCTATTTGATCCCAATTCCTTGGCTCCTTTGCTAATATTCTCCAACAAATTCTAGCTCTCTCTTTCCTATCTTCTAGTTCATGTACTCGTCCATACTGACAAAATCTCCTTTCTCCACTCCTGTGTGCTTAGTTCTTAAAATACTATTTGCTATTTTAAAAATATCATATTCTGTATGGTTATTATTCTCCTTTACAGCCTGCATCCAAAATCCTACTCTGTCATTAATTATGTCAAGACCCCCTCACCCAGTTCATAATTTCTTTCCACTTTGATTTGTAACCTTCTGTTTGTGTTATGTATAGGATCTTCAATTGTGTGTTTCTAAAGTATCTCTTCAAATCTAGTAATCCTAGACCACCTTGTTCTATGGAGAGAAACAAATTATTCCATTTAACTCTTGCCCATTTTCTCTCTCAAATAAATTTGTTTAATTCTTTATTTATTTATGGTCTACACCTTCTCTGGTTGATAAAAATATGCATGACTGACCTGTATATAACACCGAAGGAACTAGAAACATTTCACTGCTTGTGCATTACTTGTACGCTAATTTCCATATCCAGAGTCATGAGCTTCTAACGTCTCATTTTTTATCATCTTTTATTTATTCTCTTCCAGCATACCCTTAGCTGCTACAATTGAATCCATTTTAATCTATACAGCCAAACACACCTATACACTTCATCTTATGCCCTCATACATGTAGGTATTGCAGAAACAATTCATGCATGAGAATAATTTATGACTATAGCCTTTACTGTATCTCCTTTTATTTTGTATGCTGAAAAAAATGAAACTGTCTCAAAATGTTCCATAACACTGAAATGTCCTTATCAAGTACAAAATAATATTATCTGTAAAAATGAACATTTATCTCAATTACCACACTAATTATATCCTTGAATTTGTGAGCCCCTTATTTTTCTTTGCCATTGTCTAGAAGTATAATGCAAAGAGGAAAGAGGACACATTTGCTTGGTTCTTTTGTTCAAACACAGCCTGTCAGTAAAGACTCCCCTGCCTTAATTTTTGCATCTGACCCTTCACATTTCTTCCTAATTAAGCCAGTTATTGTATCAGGAAACACACAAGCTACAAATGCTATACTCAGAAATCCCAGCTGACTATCAAATGCCTTCTCTACATCAAGATCCGCCAACAAGAGCAGTGCCTTCTTACATGCCCTTTCTGGTCATTACTATTTTGTTAATTTGCTGTCAGATGTTTGCCTCCCTTCCACAAACTCGCACTGTTCTAACTATCTAACAGTTTTGACTAGACAATCATTCTTTTAGCTATTACAGACATAAAACACTTTATAATTATGGTACAAAACTAAAACTGGGCTATATGAAACTGTGTCTGAAGGGTCTTTAGTTTTTGGGTGGGTACAGCCTCGATAGCTTTCTTCCAAGATGCTGTTACTGTCCCTCCTTTTAAAATATAGTTAAACAAAATCTTCAGACTTTTATCACTTCATTTCCTCTTACTTTCCTCCTACCTTCCACACTTCCATAAGAATACCATCTGTTCCTGGAGACTTCTCTGCTGAGTGATTAAATATTTTTTATCTCATCCCCTCCCATCTTAATATTTGAGCCACATCTTTGTCTATCCATGGCACAGTTAAGTCTTCCATAAACATTTCTATTTGTGTCTCCTCTTGGTTCCCCATTTCTTGGCTTTATACACATTTTCATAGAATTTCAAAAATATCTCTTGTACTTTTATATGGTGTCTAGTAATTTTCCTTGTCATAGGTTCCATAAGTTTAGAAACGGCCCTTTTTATTTTCGATTCCCTAAGTCATTGCACTAACAGTTTTTGTGCTCTGGAGTTGTCAAAAAAAAAACTTTCTAAACTTATGCATATTGTACAACTACTCCCTTATTTTCCCTTTAGCGCTCAGAAATTGCTCCTCTTCTTTTTCTGGAAGATCCCCCTTCTTTACCAATACTTTAAGTTTTGATAATCCCTTTAAATAAGTCCTACTATTTATTTCCCCATATCTCTTTTGGTAACCATTTGAAATGTCGGTACCCACTAGAGCGAGTCCCAAAACATGGAGACTGAATGGCCAAAAGTTGGACTTGCATATAAAATATGAATAAGTCTGAGATGCCATTTCTCAGAATATTCCCTTTTCTCTGAGGTATGGTGATCTCAGAGTTGGTATATATAAAGCTGGCGGGTGGAGGGGGGCTTGTCCCCATGCAAAAAGAAGTTTTAAGGAATTTCAAGAATTGCTCTTCTTCAGGTTTCCAGTCTTTTATTGGCTTTTCATGACTTAGCATTTCAAGAGCCGATATTTCAATAGGGAGAAGTCTCTCTCTCTCTTCTTTCTACCATAATTTTAAATTCCATTATCATTTTATCCCACTACCTAGCTATCCCCCAGAAGAGACTTGCATCTTCCCTAATAACTCCTAAATCATTTCTACTACCCACTCCTTAAATTCCTTTTTTCTTGATAAATAAGTAAAGTGCCAGTCTCATTTTTACTTGATTACTTTGAATCTTTCTGTTAGTCTTTATATGTGCATGATCTGAAATACTTACTGGATGTATTACAAAGTTTTCAATTAAATAATCGTGCTCTTGCAAAATATAATTTTTATCCAGACTAACTTAGTTACTTACCTTAGGGAATAACATGCAAATACTGTTTAGGTTTCTACTACAAAGTTTGTGTCTTCCATTCCAAATGTTCTCATGTATTCCTTTAGAAATCTGCCCTCTTCTGTTATACTTTTCCTTTTAAGATCCAACAAACATCCTCATTATTGCAGATCAGATTCCACTCTCCAGCCATGAATAATATTCCCTGGTGAAAGATAATTACCTCTACCATAACTCTTTTAAGCCTCTTAACAGTAGTTTTAGGTGGAATAAATGGTGTAATTCCACCTTCCCTACTAATAACCTCCTTATTGGCAAAAACCTGCCATTATAATATTTCTTTTCCTCTTATACACAAATAATTTTCCTTAAATTCACACACCCACTTCTAAGCAAGTCTCCTAGAACATTGCTATTTGCACCCTACATTTCTCAATATAATTCAATAGTTTTTGCTTTTTGTCCATACCTGTTAATGTCATACACATTCCTTGATGTATGTGATAATGCAGTTATTCAGATAAAGTATTACTTCCACAATTTATACATGAACATTTTTTGAATATATATTTACAACTTGGAACTTGTGCACACAGATTAATGTTTGGCAAGATGAACCCAATTCACATTTTCTCAGACTTTTCACTTAAATAAAAACACTCAAGAAACAAAAATTACAAATATTTTTAACCCCTATCCCCTTTCAACTCACGGTAAAAACGCATAAAATACACTTTCTAAAAAAGGGAAGCTACTCCTCCATGTAGAGGGGCAATTGCCCCAAACAGGTTGTTATACTCACAGGCTTTACCTATTTCAAAAATGTACCATTTAACTAGGATGGTGGACTGGTCCAAAGATCCTTTGCTCACGGCCAAAGCTCCACACACAACAAAATACACACTTTTAAAAACAGAAGAGATTAAGATAACATCACATAAAATTAAGGAACAAAACAGAATATATGTATAATGAAATAAATATAAAAGCAGAAAACCAAAAAAACAGACATAATGAGCAAAATAAAAGTATCACAGTATTGTCAGTAATCACCATAATCATGATCGTTTTCATCATCATCCCCACTTTTTTCCTATATTTACATGGAGTGGGGGTAATGTGTCAGCTGTCACAGTTTGTCCTGATTCAAAGCCCCTCTCCTACTTTCTTCAGTCATGCTAATCTGTATTTTCTATTGGTTGTATGTCCTCTTCTCCTTTTACCCTCTTTCTGCCTTGCCCAAATCTGTTTCACCAAACCATCTTCTGCTTTCCTGCACATGCGACCAAAATACTGTCACCTGTTCTTGATGACCTTCTCTGTAATTTGGGCTACTTTTTCAATTGCTTAATTTCTTTGTTTGTTCCACATCGCACCTCCTTCCGTCAGCCTAAAGCCATTTCATCTCTATCACCAAGACTCCTCGGCTGCTTGAACACAATATGCAAAACATGTCTATCACAACATAATCATTACAAAGGTGGTCATCAGCAAAAGGACTATGTTGCAACTAATACTGTAAGCAAACAGTGTGCAAACGAAAGCTATCACATTACAGATATCATTACAAAGCTTATCAGCAATGGTATGAAGTGGGTTGCAAGTTGCACATAAGATTAAACTACTGTGCAGCAAGGTAGACATTTTTAACCCGAATTAATGAAGCATTTACAAGTACAGACTTGATGAAGGTGTTATTTTAGTAGCTTTATGAATGATGTTACTGGTGAGTCTAATATTAGGCAGTCTGTTCCCTAAATCCCCACAGCAGAGACAATAATTGCCTCTGTGTTGTGCATAAAAGGCTATGGCCTGCAAGACAGAAATTGAGACGTTTGTACTGCAAGTGTGAGGGTCTGCCTGAAGACTTCAGTATGGACCTACTGTGGATATGTCCTGAATGGAATTCAGGTGAAGTGTTTTTGTGGAGCTGGAAGGAAAGACTCACCAAGGCCTGCAGCTGTGACAAACTACACAATCTGTTGCTGGAAGAAATGAGACAGACTGAACTTGTGTTAAGTAAACAGAGTGGAATAATCATAAAGACCACGCACTCTGCATGTATGGTACTATAAACAGTAGTACCATACATGCAGCATTTGAAATTAACTGTGGAAAGCCAAGTTAGTTACCTTTTCATTCTGTGTTTTAAAAGTGTATTTACAAAGTTGTCTCTAGGATATCTTAAGGCTTGCCTACATACATATAAGTGTATACAGAAACCATATACCTTCTGATTAATGGTTCTCAAGGATAGTAAGTCTCTAGTTTATTAGTATCACTGCCTAGCAATAGCCTGATGACTAAGATTAACCTTAAGACATAAGTATTAATTGCAAGCCTGAACCAGGTTATAGCCATCCCAAGAACAGACACAACATGCTGTTGGAGTTAAGGTCTCCCTCCAGAAAGCTGCTGCTAAAGTATATTGTGACTTTTTCAAATGTCAGATGTAAAATGTCACAAGTGAGAATTCAATAAAGGTGTTTTTTAAAAAAAGGGAACTCGTGCCTTAAAGACCCACCCCAGAGGTTACCCAGTTTGATATTTTTTTCTGCTGATTCACTTTCAAAACCAGAGAACCAAAATGAAAGTGCTGAATCTCTGCTGACACTTCCTTCTGACTGGGTGGAATGTTGGGATTTTTTTTTAGAGGAAGCAAAGAGAAACATGTAGCCTCTGGTGATTGTTCTCTGAACTCAAGAATCTTGAGTGATAGCTCACCAGGGGTGATGGTGCATGGATAAGCACTCACAGACAGCCTCCACTGTGTAGTAGCTAGGCAACCATTCCCAACCTGAAAGGGCTTCATGGTGAAGGGACTTCAAAATCCTTGATTTTGCAGACCACCTCTACCCTTGAGGTGATGTCCACTACAGTTGTTTCCCACTCTGACCGGGGCTGGGGGGGCCTGTCAGAAATGTCCTGGCCAAAACCCTGGGACTTTTTAAACCATAGCTTTTTCCACTCTTTTGGTTCCAGGCAAAGGTCCTTTTGGGGGTGAAAAAAATATGCCTACTGCAGAAAGGGTCTTGCCCTCTTGATTGCTTCTGGTAAAAGTCTCATATTTTTGATCAAAAGAATAATGAACCAATGAAGGGAGCATTAATGAAGGACATCTTGGCGCCCTCAGTCAAATCGCACAGGTTCATCCAGGTATATCGACTAATACCAATGCAAGAACCTGCTGCTCTTGCCATGCCATCAGCTGTGTTGGACAGCAGATCCATAGACATGTTGGTCCTAGACTGCAGAGTAAATATGTGCTACTCCACAATTTCTGGATGTCAGCAGGCAGATTACCAGAGAGGGAATTTGACAGTTTCTTGGTCATATCCCAGTAGAAATGAGTCGTATGCATCAATTAGGTCACTGCTGGGTATGTAAATGCCATTGAAGCACAAGTCAATTTCTCAAATCTGCCAGCACCCTACATTCTCTGTTAGGGGGCTGAACAGATGTGTTCTTTTTCAAGGACTCCTTTTTTGTGGCTGCTGCAATGACCATGGCATCTACCAGGGGACCTTTGCTCCAATGGGACTTGTTTCTAGATACAACCAAAATCTTATCCAGTTTCCATGGAATAAGCTCCACCACATTGGGTTCTTTCCAGGCCAGCTGAGAAGCCAAGTCTATAAGTTAATCAGCGGGTGGGGTCATGCAGGACGTAGATGAGCCAGTCCTGAAAGCCTTGACGAATACAGACTCTTCCACAGAGGGGGCTTCAGTGGAACAACCCTCTTTCGGTTTCATAAGTTCTAGGATATATCCAAAAGAGATGTCTTCCAAAGGGGATACTGGGGATCTCTCCCATAATTGGCATCTTCCATGACAGACTTTGGAGAGGAGTCTAAATACCTTGTCTTATATGCCCTTTTTCTATAGCCCTCCCCATGGGGACTTCTGGGAAAGGGTCAGAATCAGAGGGAGAACTCACCAAGTGAGAATCTTTGAGGCTAAGCAAGGCTGACTGTCCATGTTGGGCAGAATGAGCCAAAATAAGCACAGAATCCAAAGGAGGTAGGGGCAGGACAGAGAGAGACTGAAACTCCTCCCCTCTGGATCTGGAAAGGACCCTCTCAATAGCCTCAAAAGTTGAAGCTGCCCTCCCCTGACCCAAAGATGCCAGAGAAGGAACATCTCAAGCTCCAATTCGACTTGGCTCTGAGGCAGACAACAGCACTAAAATGTCTACAGCCAAAGCACTCAGGGGCAAGGATGGCTCTACAAAACTTCAGATTCGAACCTGACCCCTGAACCTCAAGTCTGACATTTTGACTCCAAAACCCATTCTGTTCCAAAGGAGATGGAGCCAAGAGAGTGAGGGAAACATTCTGAGTTGAAGTCAAAAGTGGTATCAGCTCTTACTCAGATACCCTGTTAGGATAACTCTGAATCATGGGCATCGTTTCTAAAGGTCATACTGGTAAAGAAAAGATTATGGTCAGGAGAATAGGGACCATGCCTGAAGCAACTGATGGGGTAGGTGCTGATAGGATCCCCACCTGAATTTCGGTCTGAAGAAATTTCTGCAACATCCTGTTGATGTCAGCTTTCCAAGAGACTCCTCAACGATCAAAGAAGCCACTGACAGTGGCCTAGGTAAGCAGCGTGGTCTGTCCTGTAAGATGGTGAGCGAAACCCAGGTAGCTGGCTCTGGAAAGAACTGGAGCTTAAGACTGACTGGCGCTCTTGAAAAGAGACTGGTTGGAGGACAGGGAACTAATCCAAAAAACCTTGCCTAAATCTGGTTCCACAAATCTTGGGAGTCTTCAGTGCCGAGTTAGACAGGCCTGACAGATCCAGAGACCATTTCCTTGACTTCCCTCTCAGCTTTTCTTTCTCCCTTTCCTTCTCATAGGAGGTTACTAGCCTAATGGCCCCAGGGCCCTTAAAAGCCTAGCCAAGTTCAACCCATGTTCCCAAGGGTGTCTGGTTCAAGCAGACACTAAAATCAGCACCTACTGCCCTTGTCCAAGAGGGACACAGTTGGAACTCCTGGGGTAAAATACTGGTTACCCATCCAATCGTCCAAATTGTGCTTAAATAGGGCCAATGAGGGGCATTGTTCAACATGAACAGGAAGCTTGTTCCAAAGGTGGGGCACCCTCTGTAAGACAAATCTGCCTCTCCAGCAAGTTCTGTTGATGTCACATACCAGGTTAAGGTCCTTTGAGTGAGTGACCCACATGCCATTTGACTTGCGAATGTGCATTTCCATCAAATCTTTGTCAGAGATTACTCTATATACAAGGCACAGGCAAGGCCTCTGAGCAGTCTGCATGACACAGAGTAAAGTGACAATGACTTCAGTCTGTGCATATAAGACAGATCTTGAAGACCCTGAATTTTCTTTGTAAGGAACCTTTGCGGTCTCTCAAACTGCTGCAGGTGTTTGGAAAAGAACATACCAAAGGGAGCATTGTACTCTATTATTGGCCTGATGAGTGAAGAGTACGGGGGGGGGGGGTTATAACCTCTTTTTCTAGAGGCAATGCCCTTACTTATGAGAGGAGCAATATCTAATACACTTCTTACCACTGTGGAGACACAGTGATCGAAGTTAAGGTCGCTGTCAACCTGTGTGCCCAGATCTCTCAACCACTGTGCTTAGGGCATTGCTATTGATGCAGTAGTTGGCAGGAACATCACCATTACCGAAGAGGATGATAATGCATTTGTTTGCATTAAGTTTAAGATCATGACTTTGGCACCAGTCACTAGCCTGCATAACACCTTCTTGCAGAATGCTGACATCGCTAGGGGTTTCAATGATCGCTCCCAGTTTGCAGTCATCAGCAAACTTGGTCAGCCGCAGTCCTTTAGTTTTAGTCTGTACTTTGGAGAAGTAGATTCCAAACAGTAGGGGTCCCAGAACCGATCCCTGTGGAACATCACTGGTTATAGGTCTGCTGGAGTCCCCTATTTTGAGCATATGGGTCATATCAGTGAGCCAGTTTGCAACCTACTTGACAATATATGGGTTGATACCCAGCTGGGTAAGTTTATCAATGATGTCTGAGTGGGGGACTATGTCAAAGGCCTTCCCTAATTCTAGGTAGGCTGTAAGCACATATTTGCCCTTCTCTAGGGCTTTGGTGACTGTCTTGAAGAAGTCTAACAAGTTTAACAGGCATGCTCTGCCCTTGACAAAGCCAAACTGGGTGGGATCGAGCATATGGAGATTTCCTATATCTTTGTTAATAGGGTCGATGATGATTCATTCCATGGTCTTGCAGATAAGGCTGGTCAGGCTAATGGGTCTATAATTCCTGGAGTCCGTTGATGCACCCCTCTGTACAAAGAGATGATGGCAGCTGTTTTCCACTCCACTGGGATGAAGCCAGTGCTTAGCCTGTGACTGAAAACTGTGCTCAATGGTCTGTTTCTGTTTTAACCAATGCAGAACACAGCCTAGGATGTTGTCTTGTCCCATAGAGGCTGTGTTTTTGGCCTTGGAGAGAGCATTTATGACCTGCTCCTCAGAGGTACTGGGGGGACAGGTATTATGGATGCTTTGTGGTATATGTGGTGGGGACAGGGGAATGAAGTTTTCACAGAACCTGTCAGCAAGCAAGTATGCTATATCTACAGGTTCTATATATGTAGTACCATTTCAGTACACATCTGGGCCTTAACCTTTGTGGTTACTGATGTAACTAAAGAACGCCTTGTAGTTATCCTTAGTTAGGGAAGCTAATTTGGGTTCCTTGTTAGCTTTGGAGGACTTCACTAGAAGTCTTATTTGCTTGTTTAAGTTGAGGATGGAGTGTTTCCTGTTTTGAGACTGTTCCTTCCTACTCTTAAACAGCAATTTCCTTCTCCTATTGTACAGCCTGTTAATGGCAGTTGTCCACCAGACAGGTTTGTTTTTCCTTGAAGATCTTGCTTTGGTTCTATCAGGTATGGCAGAGTCTATACAACTGTAGAGGTACTTGTATAAAGCAGTGGTGTATAACTCAGCATAGGTGTCTGTTCCATCAGTGGGGGGATTATGATGCTATTTATGCCATCATGTAGGGTTGCATTGGCTTTGGAGAAGTTTTTTAGTCTAATTGTTGCTAAGGAGGGCTCTTGTGTTACAGTTACTTATAGCAAGACTGATTTGTGGTCAAATCTCACCAGGGATGGCCACACACTGGGGGTGGTGCAGCAATCCCCATGTTAGTGAGCACCAGGTCCAGGATGTTTGAGCCCCTTGTGGGTGTGTCAACCAGCTGGTCCAGGGCACTGGAGTAAACAAGTCCAGGAACCTTTGAGCAAGTAAATTACAACATGTATAATTTACCCAGTGTACAGACGGGTAATTAAATTCACACAAAAGAGTGTATGGTAGTATCTTGACTGACTTGAGTAAATCCAAGCAGGCTGCATGGACATAATGATTCATAGAGGGAGTCCTACAGCTGGCAATGACCTGAAGAGGGGTCTTACCTACAGTTAATTGCACCTGAAGTAATTCAAGGGAATTGTGCTGTTTAACCAACCTAGAGGTGTATTTATTTTTAATGAATATTGATGCACTATCTCCTTTAGTTCTCATGCCTTTAGTTTGTGGTCTAAATGTGTGGAAGGAAATGTAACCTGATATAGCTGGATGTTCTCTGCAGCCTTAAGCCAGGTCTCGGTGACTGCACAAATGTCAGCATCTTTCAGGGTGATGACCATTTCTAGTAAGTGCAGTTTCTGGTTTAGACTTCTACATTTACCAGCATAACACCAAGAGGTTGCTTTTAGAGGGTATTTGTAGAAAAGGAATTTTGTTCTAGTGACGTTGCCTAAAAAAAGGCATTATGGGGATGGCAAGAGCCTTAGCCAGTAACTGAAATCCCAGGGGTGACAGATGAAGACCATCTGTGGCAAAGCACTGAGGTCTGTTGTTCATGTCATCCCAGGCTGACAAATACTGGGTCCCCTCTGAATGACACCAGAAACTAAGCCAATTATTGAAGTCAATCATTTTTTTGTTTGTACTGAGGTATCATCCTAGGCAAAGGTAAAATGGAGCTTAAGGCTAGGGACATACCTGCCTGAGACACAATCTGAGAGCTCAGTCATGTCTCTCTTCATATAGTCCAGACAAATACGTCTCAAATTTTTTACACCAACATGGACTACGATGGAGTCAAAACAGTGCCTGTTGTTGAGAAACTTCAGTGCGTGTGTGATGTGGTGGATACGGGCACCTGACAGGTGACACCTGACTCTCTTTTCCCTTCTCTTTACTGATCCTTGCCTTGTCAGATTTTTTTTGGATGAAAGAGAGAAGGCTTTCAAAGCAAAAGATGCCAAAACTCCTCCTTATGCAGAGAGGAGGTCCTTGAGAACTAATTTATTGAGGCAATCAGTGGGTATCAGGCTGTTTGTGGATGACATTTTTTTTTTTAATCTAATAGGACTTGTACTACTTTTTTATATCTTGTCAGGGACAAAGCAGACATTTTAGGAAGTGGAGATGGGGCGTTGTTTGTGGATCAAATGACTGTAACTCTGGCTTTAATAGACTAACGTATATTTGGGGGAACTACGAAGTAAGGTCTGTTTACTGTTTAAGTGAAAAAATCCATTAATACAACCATTATTTTCTTTCTTTTTTTTAACCTGGTAGGGTCAAATCAAATAATGTGGGTGAGCAGTGGGGATGGAGGCTGTGTGTGCATGAAAGGACTGGCCCTGCTGTTTACTGTCTAATTCTGGCTTTCTGTGATTAATGTGTATCTGGGTGAGGCAAGCTGGAATACAAACTGTGACCACAGTACAGTTTCTGTGTAACAAAAATAAATAAATAAAAATAAACTTATTCATTATTGCTGTTATTTTAATTCTAGCCAGATGAATGCAGTACTTTACGTGGGCAATCCGTACAGTGGTGGTTTGTGGATAAAATGGTTGGCCCTGTGGCTTTGTTGTAATATTGGCTTTACTAGCCTGAGGTATACTGCGGTGAAGTACGAGGGACTAAGATCAGACTGTTAATGTGCAAAAAATACATTAATACAACCATTATTTTTTTTAATGCATGCTGATGAAAAAATGCCGTACTATGTTTTTTTTAATCTAACATTTGGTAGGGGCATGCCACACAACTTCTTATTGTTCTGAAAATGCATGCTGATGCAAAACTGGTTATTCTGTTTATATTTTAAGTGAACTGGAGTAATACCTAAAAATTACTCTATTTTTGCCCTTTGCGGGCCCCCCCCCCCCAAAAAGAAATCATCTTTGGCTTTGTCCAGAATTATTTATCACTGTTTTTCAGAGTTGCAATTATCTTGGATTGAAAACAATAAATTAAGGAGTGCAGGGGATTTCCCAAGGTCTTTATTTTCATTTAATATTGTGCAAAATGTAGTAATCCCACCCTATTCCATGTAACTCCACCCATTCATTTGCTTCCTGCAGCACCCTCCTCCTGGTTTGAAGTCACCTTTCATCACTCTGTGTGGAAATGAAGAACCAAAACAAGATAGCTACTTTCTGTGCACATTTCTGCTAGAGACTGTGAAGTGTAATGCATACTGCCCTCATTAATGAATTTCTACTTGTTGTAACTGCCCTGTGCCCCCTCTGATGTTAGACTGTGATGAAAAGTAAAAATAAATGGTCAAAGTGATATATTTCAACTTTTAGTTGTCTGACATTATACACTGTCCCCATCCTCCACCAAACCACAGCAATTATCACATTTCTGCAATCACCTAACTGTCCTTTTTTTCATTCACAGAGAGCCCCAGCAGATAACCACTTCTGGTGACCATTCCTGGTGAGTGTTCACCGTGCAATATATCCAGTTTCACAGTAACACATTTTAACTAGCTGCTGCTGCTGTAAGAAACAGAAAAGGAAAGAAATGATTAACTATGCTGTGGGCATTGTGTATAACTGCCACTGCCCACAGCTAAATCTGGTTTCCTGCCTGAAAAAAAAAAGTTTCTGCAAAACTGTCCCTGAAGATCACAGTGTCTTGCTGCTCCCAGCACTCTCTAGTTGAGACTGACAGGAAAATAGTGAGATTAGCTGCTAAGAAGAGCAACCAATCTCAGGTGCATAGATGAACAGTTACTGTTACGTTTGGTCAGGAAGAGGTGAGAAGCTATGCTAATAAATAGCATGAACTCCCATCTCTGGGTTAGGTTTCCCCATTGTTTTAATATAAGACTGTGGGATAACTACTTTGTCTCGTAAAACAAAGGATTACCTTGTTGACACATCCTGGACAGGAGATTTTTTTTTTTAATTTTAAAACCAGTACAGTAAAATCATTACTTATTTGGTTAGAGAACTTGTGCTGTAAGAAATCAAGTTTCTCCTGAAAAGAGCAGCAGAAGCACTGCTACTTTGTCATTTCATATTTAAGTAACCATTCAAGCAAACTGCACTAATTTATTGATTACAGTTCCCTGCTGAAAGCTGCAATATGTGAATAAAATGGCCCTCTACTGAAATGTTGAGTGCCGAAAAGATGAAACAAGAATGTGCATGGTGGCCACACGCAGTAGAAGTGAAACTTCGGTATTCAAGGACTGCACGTGCTACTACTTCAGTTTTTAAGGACTGGCTCCAACTCTTACAAGTAAAACATGCAAAGCTACGCATGTTTCAGCAATTCTCCCATCACAACAGAACAGAAAGTAAGATTTATCAGAATTATCCATAATTCAGCCAGTCCATTCAGCATCCAGTAAAGAGAACTTTCAGAATCTTTCGGTGATTTTGAATGGTGATCAGATGATTTTGTCTTTTCAGTACTGCTGGAATGAAAGAGTAGCACACCTTTTACTATATAAATGTTGTTTTGCTGCAGACACAGTATTGTATATATAGATATATATTTATACACCGTGCAAGGGGGCATAAGCAGTAGTTAGTAAGTTGCCTCAGGTGCAGTGCAGACCTACTGTTTTTGGCTGGAGGGGTGCTGGGGGATTATGTTTTGAAAGATTATGGGGCGTCATTTTTATAGTCACAATTCATTATTCCTCATATAACTATTTTTTTCGTGCTGCGCTGCTTGCTGAATTATTCACCCCCACAGCCTGCAACAGTTTGCAGAAAGTGTGTGTGTGTGCGTGTGTGTTGTGTTGTGTGTTTAGGTGTGGGCATCAGATGGGCACTGCAACATTTTTCTTACTAGGAAACAGTCGTTAAAAAAAAAAAAAAAAATTACTGCTATTTTTATAGAAGCCCATTACTTCAGAAGTAAATAGGAAGGTGCTTTTTAGTTCTTTCTTGCACCCGCCATGTATTCAGCTAATCATAGTTCTTAACAAATGTGGTAAAATCTAGAAATTGGGGGCATTTAAAATATTTGTACTATTAAACCGACAGAATAAGAGAATGCGAATGAGAGAGGAAAGAAAAAAAGGGAGGTGGGCGAATGAAAGACCGTCAAAAAACATGATTAACTTCCTGGGCATCAGATGACACTTTTGCCCACTGGCCGTGTTTCCTTTTATACACAATATGTGACAGAGGTGAAGTTGACAGGCTATTGCTATGTCTGTGTCTTCTCTGGATGGCTCACAGAGATGCTCTCGATCTCTTTTTTTCTTCCTCTTTCTCGGTTTCTTTTGTAAAATTGTCATTCTTCTAATCTTCGCCGGATCCAAGAGATCTGCTTTCTCTCACTGCTGCATAGCAGGACTTTGCCAAACTGGAAAGTTAATTAGTTTTGTAAACATGTTACCCTCAGCAGACAGGGAATAATCCCCCTCCCCATCTGTAATTTCACTGTTTACGTGATGGAAGTTGGGAGCTGGTTGACTGATTGGAGGATGGTTCACCTTGAGAACGCCCAGCCAATCCCAGCAAGTAGCTCTGCTGTGCTGCTTGTTGCATTATCCACCCCCTCTGCCTGCAACAGTTTGCAGAAGGCGTGGGGTGTGTGTGTTGGTGTGTGTGTGTGTGTGTGTGTGTGTGTGTGTGTGTTTAGGTGGGGGATGTTGCACAGACTCCACGTGGGCCAGCAGAGTAATCCAGGCTGCAGAGAGCTGAATAAGCGACTTTTCTTGATACTAAGTATATTTTTTGTTGCTTTCCACATCTGAATACCTAGCAACTGTATTTCGCCTGCCTTTCTGTTACATTGAAGCTGTTTTTACTGCATTTAACTTAATATTGCACTTGGAATCCTTGTTTGTTACTATTTGACTGTATTTGTAGCAAATTCTTCTGTGTAAGCTGTAGTAGCTGATTCATAGCATTTATAAGTGTTTGCTGTACCTGTTTCTGCCTGTTTTGTGAAAAAAGAAAAAAGAAAAAATATCTCTTGTTTTTCCTGCTTTACTAGTTTAGTCCAGTTTCAGAGTTGCTGATTCCTGGGCTTTGGTTGTAGTTCCTGTGTACTGTTTCCTTGCCTTATTTGGGGAAGGAAGCTACCTTGCTTTCCTGCTTTACTAGTTTAGTCCAGTTTCAGAGTTGCTGATTCCTGGGCTTTGGTTGTAGTTCCTGTGTACTGTTTCCTTGCCTTATTTGGGGAAGGGAAGCTACCTTGCTTACCAGTGGGAGTGGGAAGCATTGAGCTGCCTTTGTCCAGTTTTGTGAGGTTTCAGCCAGTAACTAGTAGTTTATTGGTCGTTTGGGCCAGTTTCTAGCTTTTCCAGCCCCTGGTATAAAACTTTCAGCTTGTACCTACTCAGCACAGACTCCACGTGGGCCAGCAGAGTAATCCAGGCTGCAGAGAGCTGAATAAGCGACTTTTCTTGATACTAAGTATATTTTTGTTGCTTTCCACATCTGAATACCTAGCAACTGTATTTACCTGCC
This sequence comes from Protopterus annectens, assembly GCF_019279795.1. Lineage (NCBI taxonomy): Eukaryota > Metazoa > Chordata > Ceratodontiformes > Protopteridae > Protopterus > Protopterus annectens. The sequence goes on from NC_056751.1 coordinate 140,940,914, forward strand.
TTTCTGTTACATTGAAGCTGTTTTACTGCATTTAACTTAATATTGCACTTGGAATCCTTGTTTGTTACTATTTGACTGTATTTGTAGCAAATTCTTCTGTGTAAGCTGTAGTAGCTGATTCATAGCATTTATAAGTGTTTGCTGTACCTGTTTCTGCCTGTTTTGTGAAAAAAGAAAAAAAGAAAAAAATATCTCTTGTTTTTCCTGCTTTACTAGTTTAGTCCAGTTTCAGAGTTGCTGATTCCTGGGCTTTGGTTGTAGTTCCTGTGTACTGTTTCCTTGCCTTATTTGGGGGAAGGGAAGCTACCTTGCTTTCCTGCTTTACTAGTTTAGTCCAGTTTCAGAGTTGCTGATTCCTGGGCTTTGGTTGTAGTTCCTGTGTACTGTTTCCTTGCCTTATTTGGGGAAGGGAAGCTACCTTGCTTACCAGTGGGAGTGGGAAGCATTGAGCTGCCTTTGTCCAGTTTTGTGAGGTTTCAGCCAGTAACTAGTAGTTTATTGGTCGTTTTGGGCCAGTTTCTAGCTTTTCCAGCCCCTGGTATAAAAGCTAAACGCTGTTAGCTTGATTTAGAAGCGATTTAGCTGAGCTGCCACTGTTGCACGCTAGGGCAGTGCCGGTTAAGCAGGTTTAAACTATTCGGCTACCTAAAGTCCACTCTTCAAATTTTCCCTTAAAACTACCTTCCTCGAACTATACTACTGATCAAATCAGCGTATCCTATAACTAAAAGATCAACTCTACTTGACTCCAAGTAGACTATTCTCTATCTATTAAACCTAGCACTTGCTCCTACAGTACTTATTACCTTGGTACGGCACTCTTGTCATAGATAGTACCCCAAAAGGCAACCCCCCATTTCTCGGTCACCCACGTCCCCGGAATCTTTTTTTAAAGTTTTTCGTCTACCCTTCTAGCATGTCGAGGGATCAGTTGCTAGTGTCCTCTCCTGCTCAGCTGGTGAACCTGGGAATATTGAGGCAATGTTTCAATTGCCTCATGTACACAGACAACCCTTTCCTCCTCCCACAAAACACAAATACATGCGAGAGATGCAACTATACGGCCAAACTGGAGGCTGAGCTCTCAACATAGGACTGGCAAGACCAGTCAGGAGGAGAAGGTTACCACACACACTATAGACCCAGTCTCACATAGTACCATTACAACCTCAAATCATACACATAAACACACAAAGACATACTCGAGGCTCTGATCAAAAATCTACCAAAACAGCAGAGGCCACCAAAGCAGACACCCAAACAACCACCACCTCAGAACACAACACCCGCAACACATAGACCTCACAGTCAGAGTGTCAAACAGTCACAGCCCTTAAGGCCAAACACAATGCCAGACACACTAGTCATTGGTGACTCCATAGTCAGACACACTGATGTCCCGCTCACCAGACTGAGTAAGGAGAAGGTCACAGTAAGCTGCCTGTCGGGCGCTAGAATCCGCCACATAATGCAAGCACTCAGGTCTCTCAACAGCAGGTACAAATATGACTCAGTCATTGTCCACGCTGGTGTAAGCGACCTGAGACGCACCTCCTTGGACTACATGAAAAGAGACATTGAGGAGCTCTCTGATTATGTAGCCCAGGCAGGTATGACCCTGACCTTGAGCAGTATCCTACCTTCACCAAGAATGATGCCACAATACAGAGATAAGATGATCAGCTTTAACAATTGGCTTAAACACTGGTGTCATTCAAAGGGGATCCAGTATCTGTCTGCCTGGGATGACATGCTGGACAAGCCACGCTGCTTCAAGGGACGGCTTGCACCTGTCACCCTGGGATTCCGGATATTGGCAAAGGCTCTTGCCACCCCATAGTGCCTTTTTAGGCAAGGCTCAAATTCTAAACCTACCACCCTAGAACACAAAAAGGAAAAAACTAAGGGTAATGCTGCTCAATGCCAGAAGTCTAAATCTCAAAATGCACGCACTCGAGGCCCTTCTCAGTATGGAGAACATCGATGTCTGTGCTGTGACAGAAACCTGGTTCAAGGCTCCTGAGAGCACCCCAGCACTATCAGGTTTTACCTCTTATCATGCGTTCCGGCCCCAAAATCCGGACAATACCAAGAAAGGTCCATATTCATCAAGGACACCCACACCTCAAGACTGGTGGCAACGCACGATGCATCGGAGACCATCCAGGTGCAATTAACCATAGGCAAGACTGCTCTGCAAATTGTAGCATGTTACAGGCCACCCTCACAAACTCAGGAAACTCACATGGCCTTCCTGAAAACACTAGAGGGGATAAATGTATCACCAAACACCATCATACTAGGTGACTTCAATTACCCTAATATAGACTGGGAACACTACTCAAGCCCAAACACCCTAGCCCAAAAGTTCCTGGAATTCATAAACTCAAATGCCATGGAACAACTAGTCACCATCCCCACAAGAGGAGATAACATACTTGATCTCATCATCACGAACATGGGAGCACAATGTTCAACACCGAAGTATAACCCTCACTGGTGAGATCAGATCACAAACTAATCTCGCTGGAGGTCCTCATCCCACCCCACCTGAAATAAAAAGACCACAGTAAAGAACTTCTCAAAAGCCGACTTCACACTTCTAAAGACTAGTGTGGTCTCCTTTCAGGCCCCGAGCCGGCGGAAAACAATACTCAAGCCGCTGAATCACTTACAAACGCCTTCTACCAGCACCTGCAGGACTGCATGGATAAGGCAATCCCAAGCAAAACAAAGACTCTTTGTACCAAAGGCAAGCGTCCAGTCTGGTGGACCCCAGCCATAAACAAACTCTACAACAAAAGGAGGAAGCTACTACAAGATAGAGCAAAATCCTTAAAAGGTAAGACACCCTTGATCACTATAAGTAAAAACTAAGAGCTCTCATAAAATCATCCAAAGCAAATTTGAGAGAAAAATAGCTAAAGACTCAAAAGACAATCATAAGGCCTTCTTTAGCTATGTTAGAAACCTAGGAGGAAACTCCCAGATATGCTCAGAACTAGTTCAAAATGATGTGAAGATTACTGATCCTACAGACATTGCCAACATACTGGCTGACAGGTTCAGTGCAAACTTCTCCCCTCCCCAAAAGGAGAGATATCTATACCAAATGAGTGCAGCCCCCAAACATCTCCAGCCCAAGTGAGAACTGCTCTCTCCAAAGCAAAAACACAGCATCCATGGGACCCGATGGTGTCCCCGGCTGTGTGCTCCATGAACTCAATGAGGAATTAAACCCACAGCTAGGACAGCTGTTTAATCAAAGTCTTACCTCTGGATACGCACCCAGGAGTGGCGCACTGCAACTGTGGTCCCACTTCACAAAGGCGGTGCCTCCACAGACCCTGGAAATTACCGCCCATTAGCTTGACAAGCCTTATCTGCAAAGCCATGGAGAGGATCATAATGGACCTCATAAATAAAGACATAGGGAATTTGCAGACTTTGGATCCAACCCAGTTTGGCTTTGTCAAAGGCAGATCATGCCTTTTAAACTTGGTTGACTTTTTCGAAACAGTCACCAAAGCCATTGATGAGGGAAAGGCAGTCCATACAGCCTACCTCGATCTGGCTAAGGCCTTCGATACAATACCCCACTCGGCTATCATTGAAAAACTCATCAGCTTAAATGTTAACCCATACATCACAAGATGGGTTGCAAACTGGCTGAGTGACAGAACCCACAGGGTCAGAGTTGCTGGCGCCATGTCAGACTCAAAGCCTGTCACAAGTGGTGTCCCACAGGGCTCAGTCCTGGGCCCAATCTTGTTTGGCATCTACTTTTCCGAGTACAAGCAAACACAGGAGGGTTATGGCTGACAAAGTTTGCAGATGACTGCAAACTGGGCGCCATATTAGAAAACACATCTGACACAGATATCCTTCAGAAGGGTCTCACAGAAACGGATAACTGGTGCCAGAGCCACGGCCTAAAGTTAAATGCCAAAAAATGCATAGTCATACCCTTCGGGAAAAACAAGGTTACCCCTAGCTACCAAATAGGTGGCAATCCACTGAGCACAGAAGAAGTTATCAGGGACCTGGGGACCCAGGTTGATAGTAGTCTGTCATTCGACACCCATGTAGCTAAAGTAGTTAGGAAGTCCTTCTACATTGCCCACCTTATCATGAAGGGATTCTCATCTAGATCAAGGGAGGTCATAGTCTCCCTTTACTCATCACTCATCAGACCAATGATCGAGTACAATGCCCCATTCGGAATGTATCTGACCCGACACTTGCAGCAGCTGGAGAGGCCACAAAAGTTCCTCACCAAAAGGATAAAGGGTCTCAAAAATCTGTCCTATGCTGCCCGACTGAAAGAACTCCAGCTCTATTCAGTTGCTTACCGCTTGCTCAGAGGTGACCTTTGCCTAACATACAAGGCCATGTCAAACCCAGATTTGATGAATATGCTTCACCTCAAAAAATCTAGATCCATCAGAGCCACAAGGGGGAGACTTAAACCTCGACACGGCTATTAATAGGACGTGCTGGAGGGATAGATTCATCACCCAAAGACTCCCTATGCTGTGGAACAAAATCCCGGTACATGTGAGGCAGAGCACCTCGCTGGCCTTGTTCAAGAGAAATCTTGACCAATGGATGGGAGATCGCAGATATACCCCAGGAATTACCTCAGTGTCACTGCTCGACAGAGGCACAGCAAAATAATGGGTATAGTTCCCCATACTAAAGGGGTGGCGTAAGCCACAAAACAATGGGCTAGGCTTATAAATGCCCTCGGGCAGATAGCCTAGTATGAACCTATGAACCTATGAATCTATGAACAGAGGAGGACTCATTGCCTGATGTAAATCTGAAAAAGTCTTTACTCATTGTCTTTCCTGTATCTCGTTTCCATCATAATTGATGCTGATTAAATGACCAGATGAATTGGTTTTATTTGTATTATTCTAAAGTCATACATACACAAATTTTGTGTTTTTCCTTTTGGAGGGGCCCACAGTCCAGAATCTGCCAAAAGCAACAGTCAGGCGCCAAACAGCACCACCGTCCGGCGAAGTCTTACTTCCGTTTCCCTTCAAACTCACACTACCATGCCTAAAGAAGTTTCACTTATAAAAAAAAAAATGAAAACATGGAAAACAGTGAATCTCTAAAATCACTTTTCTTTATATTTCCAATCTATGTCATTAAGGTACAGTTAATTCTGTTTCAGGACTGCTACAGCTACAACTGGTATGTTTGAATGAAACTTCACAACTTCCCCTGAGATGTCAAGGCTCAGCTTTTGAATGCCATGCTTGATAAAATATCTTCTGTTTGAAAATTCCTCTGCCTAGGTCCTTAAGAAGTTGGAAGAGCTTAAAGTTGATGCACTGTGTCAAGCAACTTCTTGTAAGTACCAACAAACTTATCCCTTTAACCCAGAGTCTTTCTTTCAAAAGCCAATTGAAACTACCCATCAAAAGTCTTATAAGCAGCAGATTAAGAAATACAATGCAGGATGGCACAGAAACAAAAGTACAGGAATCTCAATTACTACCTATGCCTTTAAACTCCTACCATTCCCACCTTACCCAAATTACAGGCAATCTTTCCCACTGCCTTTATCTCTGGAAAATGGTAAATTCATATTTTGGGGAAGCTCAATGTGTGTATGTATCTTTAAGAAGCTATTCAACAGCTTGCACAAATGTATAAATACTGAGCACGTGCAAGTCTGACTGCCATTTTGTAGTAAGCTGCACAGATGTAAGCATGTATGTATGTAAGGTCTGTTAACCAGTTTGTTTATATTTTATGATGCTGCTATCCATCCTGATGTGTTTCTGTGTATTAAAGCATCTAAATGAAATACCCAGTCGGCTTGTCATCTATGTTAGAGAAGGATGAGCGAGATGGGGTCAGAAGTGACATGTCTAAAGGACTTGAAACCACAATGGAATCCACATTCTTCAGTTCGAGATAAAGAGCCACTTAATTGAAACTGGAGGAATACAGAGGAGTGAATCATCCTTACAATGTGCATACTTCACAAAACAGGTCAGAAACGAATTTCAGATATTAAAACTTGCTCAGCACTATTTCTTACTCACAAAATATGAAACGAGGCATACAGAATGCTCTAAATGATATTCGCATAAACCGTTATGTCCGATATTGATAAAATATTTAAATTTCTACGGAAAATGTTTGAAATAAAGTCTAAATTGCATAAAACTAATAAAATAAGAGGAAATAACATTTTTGCCAAGCACACATTTTTGTATTAATCAAAGATATCAGAGTTATCAGAAGTGTATAAAGTGTTTACTGTAATACTGCACAAACATGCAAAGTTATTTCGCAGAATACAACCATTAGTAGAATACAACCATTACAGAGCATGTTTCGCGAAGTACAGCATTTCAGAGTTTACTATGCATTTGAATGTTATTACAAGCCCACATAACAGTTTGTTCGTAAATAACTACAAGGGCCATATTTTCAGTGTGTTTGTACATACTTTTGTGGGCATGGCAGACAAATTTCAAAAACCCAGTGCACTTGTATTTGACAGTAATGTTGCAGAGAACTGGAGAGTGTTTGAGCAAAGGCACATTTTCATATTGACCATACAAAAACATTTATTTATTCTGCTTAATTTAGCTGGGTCAGAAGGCATAGAAAGGGGATGTTCACCCGAGTATGCACCTCTATCTATACAGCAGAGGGGGAAAACCATCATATTGTTGTACAAGCTGAGTCAAAGGAGGACCTTGAGTGCTTAAAACATAAATTTAGAGAAATGTGTAACCCTCGGACAAATGTTACAATGGAAAGGCACTGATTTTACACAAGGGATAAAAAGTCTGGTGAAACTTTTGCAGCATATATAACTGACTGGATAAACAAGGCTAAAACATTCAGATTTGGTGATTTAAGGGATAAGTTGATAAAGGACAGATTTGTGTGGAGTATTAAAGATGATGCGAGAAAGATTTTGCTTTGTGACAGTGATTTAACTTTGAATAAGGCCACTGAGATTTGTCAGATATACGAGCTCACAGAAAAGCAGACAAATATTTGTACAAATGAGAACAGCTCCAGAAGGCACAGTGATAAAACTCATGTTGATAGTATGCAGCAGGTAGTTAAAAGAAACAGGCCCAAGCACATAGCAGCAAATTGTAGCCCCTGCAGCACTCACTGGTAACCCTCCAGAGCTTTCCAGCAAATTCTAGAGTTCGCACAGTCTCAGTGAAGCATACAAGTTGAGTCAGCAAACTCAAAGCATGGGCCACAACCCAGTTTCTTTGCCAAATGTCATAACTGTGGTGGAAATTATGAATGTAAAAGGGAAAAAATGTTTAGATTTTGGTCAACTGTCACAAATGCAATAAATGGAATCATTTCAAAAGGTTTTGTACATCAAAAGGCCCACATTATTTTATTAAAATGGAACATTTTAATAAACAAGTTGATCAAGTTGAGAGCTGCAACCCTACTCTGTGGGTGGTGTGTCAGTGCTTCATGAAACAGTCAATGCAGCAGATTTAAGGGCAAAGAATGAAGTATTTTGTACTGTTTGGATAAATGGAAAACCCATAGAGCTTAAAGGTGACACAGGTTCCAAGTGCAATGTTATGTCAGCAGAAACATTTGCTTGAGTGTGTCCTGGTGAAAGGCCTGATTGGGCAAAACTTGTTGCTTATGGAGGTGAAGAAATTCTAACTGAAGGTCCAGTAGTGCTTTCATGTTACTCTGCTGGGAGATGTTACGGCTTATTTTATGTGGTCAAGAGGCAAGTCCAGTCATTATTAGGGCTCAGAAATGGTTTGAAAATGGGACTACTTTCCTTTAATAAGGAAGTCCATCATGTTAGCTTAAAAGACCACTACTCTAATTTCACCCACTACATTTTTTCTACCTATGCTGATCTCTGCAAAAACAAATTAGGGAAGCTTCCAGCTGTGTACTCTATGAAGTTACAGCCAGATGTCAGTCCAGATATCAGATCACCACTAAAAGTTCCAATAGCCATGCAGGACAGAGTCAAAGCCAAGCTAGATAAAATGGTGTGACAAGGTGTGATTTGTCAAATTGCCACTCCAACTGAATGGGCATCTTCCATGGTGGTAGCTCATAAAAAAAAGCTCAGGTGACATCAGAATATGTACTGATCCATGAGATTTGAACAAAGCGCTAAAAAGGCATCATCATCCAATGCACACAGTCAAAGTCACACATCTGATGCCAAATGCCACTGTTTTTTCGGTCTTGGATGCAAAGAGTTCATTTTGGCAAATTCAGCTTGACTAGAAATCATCATTGTTCACTACTTTCAGTACTCTGGCAGGTACAGATTCTTGGGAATGCCATTTGGGATAAATTCTGCAAGTGAAGTCTTTCAACGTGCAATGAAGGAACTTTTTTCTGGGTATCCTTGTGCTACTATTAGTAGACGATATACTAGTGGGAGGTCATGATGAAGATGAGCATGACAGAAACCTCAGAAAAGTTCTGGAAAGGGCACATCAAGTGAATCTTAAGCTCAATCCACAGAAATGTAAATTCAGGCTACAAGAGGGTTACTTATATTGGCTACTTATTTAAAAGTTCACGCCTATGACCAGACCCTTCTAAGCAAACAGCCATTCTCGAGATGCCAGCTCCAGACAATGATCAAGCCCTGCAACATTTTCTTGACCTAGTTAACTACCTAGGCAAGTTCATTCCAGACTTGAGCCAACTATCAGCACCACTCTGAGAACTGACACATAAATGTATCCTGGTCTTGGTTAGAGCAACACCAAAGAGCATTTACTGTCCTGGAACAAGAACTGCTAGTCCACTAACTCTCAGATACTATGATGTTCATAAGTCAGTTAATCTTTTATGTGATGCTTTGACATTTGGTCTTGGTGCAGTCATTCTACAGAAGGATCTGCTTGCTGCCTATGCATTGAGAATGGTTACCCAAACTGAAATGCAGTATGCCCAGATCAAGAAAGAGCTTTTGGAAATTGTGTTTGTATGTTCAAAGTTTCATGATTATGTTTATGGTAGACCTATCCAGGTCGAAACAGACCATCAACCTCTAGTCACAATCTTGAGAGAGCCTATGCATTCAGCTCCAGCCAGATTGCAACATATGATGTTGAGATTGCAAAAGTACAATTTCACTCGTCTACAAAAAAGGCAAACTTCTCTATCTTGCTGATACGTTATCCAGATCGGCCAGAAACACCACAGAACAGCACAAGAATGAGAACCTTGATTTTGAAGTCATGGAAGTGAGAAATATTTCCAGTTTTACAGAGGCTCAACCACTTTACCAAACAAGGATGGCCATCAAAGCAGTCTAGTTTACCTCAAGAAGCACAACCTTATTTTCCATACAGAGATGAGATTTTGTCTGACAAAGGTATCATTGTGAAAGGTCCAAAAGTAATTGTTCCAAAGTCCTTGCAACAAGACTACATTACTATCTTGCATCATAGTCACCCAGGAGCAGACACTACCAGAAGAAGGGCGAGAGGTTTACTACTTTGGCCTTCTATGTCACAAGACTTTGAGAGATCACTCGTATCTTGTTCCATGTGTAATAGTACAAAGCCACATCAACAGAAGGAACCATTTCAGCTTAACCAGATTCCTGAACGACCTTGGTCGACAGTCGCCACCGACATTTTCGAGTGGAATGGTTGACATTATTTGGTGTTAGTAGACTTATTCCAACTGGTTTGAAATTGACCTACTTCCTAACCTAGCATCCAGTACTGTCATTACTAAGATGAAGCATCATTTTGCAGTCCATGGTAGTCCACACAGTTATTTCTGACAATGGCATGCAGTTTACAAGCCAACAGCTCAAAAGACTTGCCGAAGAATGGGACTTTACTCATGTCACGAGTAGCCCAGTGTACCTGCAGTCAAATGGTTTGGTAGAATGTCCAGTTCAAAGCGCAAAACAGTTACTAGAGAAGTCAACACAAGATAATTGTGACGTTTTCCTGAATCTCTTGAATCTCAGAAATGTTCCTCGTGATAAACATCTTGGTTCACGACAAGACAAACCAGAACCACATTACCAATAAGTACTCAACTGCTGGTTCCATGTATCAAGAACAACAGGTCAGTGAAAGTCAGTCTGTTGAAAAAGCACCTAACCCAGAAGTCCTACTATGATAAACTAGCAAACAGCTCAATACATTATGAGGAGACGACGTGGTAAGGATGCAAATGTCTAAAGGTTATGACTGAATTGGTGTCATGAAGAAAAATTGCCCAGAGCAGAGATCATACATTGTGGAATCACAAAGAGCGGAGCTTAGGTGGAATCAGAAAAGTTTGAAACCAGTGTCCGAGACTATGCCACAGCACATAGCCTGCGAAAAAGACTATCTCAGAGTGAGTTGTCCAGTGTTCCAATTCCTAAGGAAGTTCCGGAGTATATTCCCATTCCTGTGACAAATCCAGAAGTTCCTGATACGAGTTGTTCACTGAAGACTGTCCCTGTTGCTAAATTCAGTCCAGATGTTATGAGATTTGGTCGTAACTCCAGACCATGCAACAGATACACGGCAACTTGGACATGAACATTGTGTTGTGTTTCTAAAGTCTGTAGTAATGCATGTCTAACTCTAATATTGTTTTTACAAAGAGCAATCTTTTTAAGGGGGAGGATGTAGATCAATGTGTGTATGTACCTTTAAAAAGCTATCCAAGGGCTTGCACAAGTGTATAAACACTCCGCATGTGCAAGTCTGACTGCCACTTTGTAGTAAGCTGCACAGATGTAAGCATGTATGTATGTAAAGTCTGTCTGTTAACCAGTTTATGTTTTATGGTGCTGCTATCCATCCTGATGTGTTTCTATGTATTAAAGCATCTAAACGAAATACTCCTCCTTCTTGTCATCTCTGTTAGAGAAGGACGAGCAACACTCTGCTTCTGAAAATAATTCAGCATGGTTATAAACTTCAGTTGGCATCCCCTCCCATTGAAGATGGGGCCACACTTCCTCCAGGCAACCAAAATCTTCTCCTTCAAATTCTTTTGGATCTGCTGTCTCAGGAATGATAGAACCCATTCCAAATTCCCGACAAGGGAAAGGTTTCCACTCAGGAATGTGTTTGGTTCCCACAAAAGAAGGCACCTGGAGATCTATTTTAAACCTTTCAAAACTGAATATTTTCTCCTGGTTCCAAAACACAAAATACTTGCCTTTCAAACCATTTTTCTTCTACTGCCAAAGGCTTTTTCTTGCCACTCTGTTTCAAAGACATCCTACCTTCACATTCCTGTTCACAAAAAAAAACACTTTTTTTTTTAAGATTCTCTGTAGAGGTATTGCACTTTCAGTTTACATCTTTATCTTTTGGTCTCTATATCACCTAAAGAGTCTTCACAAAATACCTTGTACCAATCATAGTCTTCTTCAGACTTCAAGGCATTCACATTTACCTCCTACTCGAACGACTGCTTCATTACAGCTTCTTCCTCCAAAGACATATTGACATGTTTACACTATACCATGTACTCTTTAGCAGCCTAGCCTTCAAGCTGAACTTAAAGTCATGATTAACCCCAGCCCAGATTGAAGTTTTACTAGCTTGTCTTCTAAATGCCTTTCTGAAAACAATGGTTCTTCCTCCAGAGAAAGAGTCTTCTTAGCATCACCATTTCTTAAATTGTTTCATCAATACATGTCCATAGCAAGAGAACTCCTGTGGATTCTGGGTTATATGGTTGTCTCTATTATTATGGTTTCATTTAAAGGACTCCAGATAAGCAGAATTCAATGGTTCCTCAAATTCATTTCGACCCAGTGTCTGCGTCCTGTATCCTTCCTAATCCCCGTCCTCAATTTAATCAAGAAAGAACTCGACTGATGGGCTAACGAATTCCTGGTAAATCCAGGTTTCCCTCTTTCTCCCTCCACTCCTTCTCATTCAGTCACTTAGTATGGGGGCAGTATCTGAAGGTGTCAAGACCCAGTGTATCGGAGTACCACATTTCACACCACACAGAAACACACAAATCTCAAGGAAATGATGGTCCTAATAAACGTTCTCAATGGTCTAAGTCATTTATGGACACCTGGACCATTGTTAGTGATAACAGATGACACCAAAGGGGATGTGGTCTTTGCAGACTAACTGTAATTGCATGGGAAAGTGCAATTACTCCCAGTAGCTCTACAGGCAACATACATTCCATTAGAGCAGAACACAGTTGGAAAACTCTTTCAGCAGATGCAGGATAGACCCTGTGGTCTTCCAGGAGATTTGTCCACCTGTGGGGAACTTTCCAAATAGATCTGTTTGCCTCCTTTCAAAATAAACAACTAAAGCAGCTCTGTTCCAAGACATCTTGCAGAGATGCCTGGAAAACAGATACTTTCTCTTTCCATTACATGGGAGTGCTGCTTTATGCTTTTCACCCCCTTCTCCTGATATCTAAAGCCTTACTAAAAATCAAAAATAATTCACCAAAAATGCTTCTGATAACTCCCTTTTGGACCAGCCAACACTGTTTCTCCCTTCTTGTGCATCTGGCCAAGTGCAACTACCAAATTTAACTCACATAAAGGAATTCTACACAAGTAACTATATCCCACATCTACTCCAATATTCAAAATCTCCATCTAACTGCATGGATGCTTGTTTTTTGATTGCATGTGCAGTGGGTGCTAAGTAACTAGAAAACCTGCTACTACAAAATAATACTTAGGCAAATGGAACTTTTTCTTTTTGGTGGCATAATCGAGAACAAGAACCATCCTAAGCAGGGGCACCTCTGGTTCTTCACTATATCTGAATTGCTTAATTCAGATCTTGCATACTCTTCTATCAAGGTACATCTTTTAGCCATTTCTGCCGGTCTTCCACTGGATCCCCTTTCTTCCTTATTCCAAGTCATTCAATTTTTGAAAAGGGTATTACACATTAGACAAGCTAGAAAACAAGTACTACCATCCCGAGATCTACATTTTGTATTGGAGAAGTTAGTTCTATCTCCTGCTAAACCAGCAGCTAGTTCTTCTCTGAAAATTTCTAACTCTGAAAACTGCTTTACTTATTGTTCTGATTTCTGCTAGTCAGCTTTCTGAATTGCATGCCCTTGTGGCCTACTCAACCTTTTATGAGTTTGCATAAAGACAGGAGTTGGGCAGAGAGTAAGTGTGGTCTCTACGACAAGTGTTTTTTCTGAATTTCTCTTCAAGCAGACTGTTCATCTTGTTGTGTTCTCCTGTAAACCACAAATCAGTGCAGAAATAATTATTTACACCTCAGACATACACAGGCAGTTAAGATTTTCCTTGGACAAGTCTAAGAATTTAAGAAAATCTAATCAGCATTTTTCCCCTATGATAAAACGGGTCTATATCAGAACACTGAAAGTTCACATTTTCGAATGTTCTTACATCGACCCCTAATCAGCGAATGCTGACAACATCGAACATTCAGAACAGCGAATTTTTTCCTAGCGAAAAAAATTTGCTGTTCCAAAACACATACAACACAAGCACAGCAAACAAGCAGCAATCCACACACATCCACCCAAAATCTTACAGCTAACCCTACACTAAACTGTACAAACACCACTAACTATCCACTTACCTTAAGCCAAACCCTAACCCTAAGGTCAGTCACTATCGCACACTCACCTCCCTCGCGCCCTAACCCTAACTCACCTAATCCATGCCCAATCGTACACTTACCTGAACCCGACCCGCAACTTTCCACCACAGCACTGAAAATAGCGAAACGACAGAAACGGACAACCAAATTCTTTCCCTAGAAAAAAATTTGGTTATCTGTCGTTTCGCTATTTTCAGTGTTCGCTGAATAGGGGTCAATGTAAGAACATTCGAAAGTATGAACTTTAGGTGTTCTGATATAGACCCGATAAAACAAAGGATCAGCCAGTGTCTAAGCAAACTATTTCTAGGTGGCTGTCAAATGCTACTCACTTTCATTACTCAAACCTTGAAAAAGGTCCTCCCTAGAATATCAAGGCTCATTCTACCAGAGCTGTAGCCACTTCTAAGACTTCTGGAAAGTGACGGACTCTAGTGAAAGTGAGCACTGAGGACCAATTTACTCTCTCTAAAATATATTTAAACACTGCAAGCTTGACTCCATCTCCAGAGCTAGGTTAAGGGTTGCTAGAGCTATTCTCTATATGAATAACATAGCATAGTTGTGGAAGTTAACTTAATTACAGTAGACGTTTGTACAGATTACTGATGTAGTATTAAGCACCCTCCTTTTTTTTCTGCACTTCCCCGGCAGGGGTGGCATATCCCTCTTTTTGCTTTCACTCTTCTGTCATGACATACTTATTACTTTAGAGATTTAGGCTTCTGCCTCCTTATTTAGAGTAGAATGCTCTGAGTTTTAGTGCTTCAGCATGTCCTCTTATACCGCCATTTTTCTTGTGCTAAGGACAGACATACAGTGCATGATGAAGGAGCCTGAAACTTTCTAGACTGGCTGGACATCAGATATCCTTGGTAAGATACGTTCCATTTAGTAATGAATACTGCAACTTTGATCTATTTCAACATATACGGTTATGGTAAGTTAACTCACAGAAATATACTTTCCTTCTTCTTTCGGCTTTTCCGGTTAGGGGTCGCCACAGCAGATCACCCATCCGCTCATGATTGGCAGTGTGTTTTACGATGTCGAGTTGCCAGCCCGGCACCCAACCTTCCACAGAAGGCACACACATGCACGCACTCACACCTATGGCCAATTTAGAGTGTCCAATACACCTACAGCATGTCTTTGGAACAGCTAGTCTGCATAAAAGATAGGACCTTGCCCTACATTGCTTGATGTACTACATCACTGTAGCACTGTCTGCAAAGATTTTGAGAGGCCCTGGAAGAAAAACAGTATGGAAGGCCTGAAGAGCAAGGAGAGCTCTCATCTCCTTGATATTGATATAATCGTCCCTCTGACAAATGGTCCAAAGGTCCTGAACCTTAAGAGGGCTGAAAGAAACTCACCACCTCATGTCTAAGGCACCCGAGAAAAGTTCCTGAGAGGGGACTGGGGGCTAAAAAGGAAGCCATGGGTTGAGCTACAACTTATGAAACTGCCAATGAAGTTCTAGTTTGAGACATGGAAGAGGAGGAACTAAAAGGTCCAAAGGGTGACAATATTGAAGCTAGACTGACTTCAGAAACCACTATAGCTTCCTCTTATAGAGCTGGGCTAGAGGAAGCACAGGAATGGTGGAAGCCATGTAACCTAAAGCCCTCTGGAACTCCCTGGCCATAACAGGACATTGAGGAAGAAAGGACTGAAAAAAATGTAATTAGAGCCAGAGCCTTGTGTGGTGGCGGGAAGCCAGCACCCGAGAAAAACATGATCCTGAGAAGGAGAAAGGAAAGATTTCTAGAAAATTTATCATAAACCTTAGGCTTTGCAACAAGCAAATAGCATAGTGGAGGTGCTGAATCAAGGTCTCTGGGGAGGGAATCTGAATGAGCAGGTTGTCCAAGTAAGGAAAGATTTGAAGCCCCCTCAGCCTGCAAAAGGCAATCACAGCAGCAAGGCATTTGGTGAAGACCTTAAGGGCAGTAGAAAGGCCAAAGGGCAAAGCAGAGAACTGAAAATGCAAGGAAGATCCAGAGAAATGCAAATATGTCTGGACTAGGGGATGAACAGGGATATGAAGATAGTCATCCTTGAGGATCCAGAGAGACCAGGAAAGCATGAGGAAGAAGAGAAAACAGTCTGAAGGGGCAACATTCAAAAAGCAGGGATCTTCAGAAAGGTGTTGAGCTGAGAAAGGTCCAGAATGGGCCTCCAAGTGCCTTCTTTCCTGGAAACCAAAAAGAATATAAAAAAAACTTTTTCCCCTTTGCAGAGCAAAACTGCTTGGATGGTGCCTTAAAACAAAAGGTCCTGAAGTACCTCCAGAAAAAAAGGACAGCTGGTCCTGAGAAGGTTGAAGAATGCCTAGAAAGGAATTTCCACACCATTAATCATCTCTGATAAATGATGGACAGAACCCAAGGGCCCCAAGTGATCCTTAATGAATTGGGAAGAGACAGAGAAAGACAAAGACAAAGGAACGTGACCTAGGATGGAAGAAAGAATATAGTCAGACAGAACCTGGTTTGTCTGGAAAAGGAAGCTTTTCAGTAGTAGAAGTCTGAGTAGAATTAGCAGTAGGGGCCCATCTAGAACCCTTTTTACCGTTGGGAGGAGGGCAAGACTATCTATTGACAAATGCAGACTTAAAATGATACTTCATTTGAAATTTAGGAATAGGGAAAACAAAAATATGTTTCAACTCCTGCAAGGGCTTCTCTTTTCCTGCAGGGACTTAAAAAGCTCAGCAGTTGTAGAACCAAAATGATTTTTATTATCAAGAGGAGCATCCATCAATTTAGCTTTAACATTATCACGCAAAGGTTGCAGATGAAGTTAAGAATAACATCAAAAAAGAAGCAAATACAGCATCAGGAAGGTCAGAAAAGACCCAAAAGACCTGAGAAAGAAGAGTTAACACATGCCTGGTCATATGAGTCTGATAATTAATAGCTTGAAAGGCCAGGGTAACAGCAGTATACACCTTTTTTGCCCATCCACTCCGTAGCCCTACTGTCCTTGTCAGAGGGAAGCAATTTAGTAAAAAGCAATAGTTTGGAAGGTTTGTCAGAGGAGACAGACACAACAGGGGGGAGTCAGCAGAAAGGCATTTTTAAAGACATTTACAATCGGGAACCTTATAAAACCTATCAGGCTTTTTAGGGGCTGGAGACTGGGAATCAGGAGCATGAGAAGCTGATGAAAAAAAAGTGTCCCACAGGGCAGCTAGGACTGAAGGGACAGCAGAGGGCTTAGGGGACTCCATTTGCAGGAGTTCATAATACTTCTTCTGGATGTCAGAAACCTCAGTACAGTCCCATTTAAAAAATTTCATCATACAAGAGATAGTATCCCCAAAAGAAAGTTCCTCAAAGGGAGAATCTGGACTAATGGAGTCCTCCCCCTCAGAACCATAATCCAATGCAGAAGGAATCTGAGAGGAGTAAACTAAGAACTCTTCAACAGAGACCAATTCCATGTCAGAAAATGTTTGCTCCCTTGGCCTCTTAAGAGGAGTAGATGACCGGGGGGGGGGTGCAGGAACAGAAACTCCCTGGGGGTTTCAAGGCCATGAGTGCAATAAACAACCCCCATGTAAAGTCCTGACATTAATGCTGGGGAGCCTTAGGAAAAGGGGAAATAGTCTTTAGGGCTTGCATCCCTTTGAAAAAGAAGCAGAAAACAAAACCTAAGAGGTTCAGATCCTTGCCAACAATTAACGTAGTGGCAATCTCCTCCCAAACAAGAATCTGCAGCATACCCCTCGGTCCCTCAGATATGATCAGACTAGGTTTCCCCTCAGCATTCGCAAAGGACATCTGCAGAGCTTCTGATGATGTGCAAAAAGTTGGATCCATGCTGGCCTCAGAAACAGTCAAGGCAGAGGAATCCAATGGAACAACCAGATGTTCCCCTGGGCTTTCACTAGCCTTAGCAGAGACATCCAGGGAAGTGGTACAGCAACCAAATCCGACCTGACTTTTCCTGGTCATCTTCTGCAGACAGCTGATCATTGGGATGGATGATTCCACCATCACACCCTGAGCCCAACCACTTAAGACATTGGTTTTCTAAGTAAACAGGCAAAGAGGAGAGATGACTATTAAGGGTCTTAGAGACAAACACTGGACAAATCGAGCACCCAAGCAAAACATTGCTTGTAACGGTTCTCATTGGGAATCTGTCTCACACTGACATTTTCCTTTTCTGGGTGACAAGGGCATCCTACCGTAGTCACCACTGTCACTCACTTGCTGAACTGAGCTGGCTTGAACTCCCTCACCTCATTCAGTGGTATCAACTCTCACTCGCCCACAAACTAGTAAACCATCCACTAAATGTCCCATCCCTCCAGAATCTACTCCAACCCTATTGCAACACCAGACCACTAAGATCCAGCAATAAAAATCACTTGCAGATCGCTAAAGCCAATAACTCTGCTGGTGAAGCACTATTCTCTTGCGCCATAGTCAAATTATGGAACTATCTCCCACCCACAATTACCCCCGTACCATCATGCACCCACTTCAAAACTTTATTAAAAGCGCACCTAAAAACATGCTGGCTATGCCCTTACAACTCCCACTCTAATATCATCCACCCATCCAACCACTACCTATCTTTCCACTCCACTAACTACCTTGATTATAGCAAGCTCAGATACTCATAAGCCAAGTACTTATTATACAGCAGGAACTTCTCATTCTAACATTTGTTAATGTCTGTTATGTACTTCACAGATAAAGATTCTAGTTGTCTACTGATGTACTATGTTCTTCATCTGTAAATATGTTGTAAGTAATTGCTATGTTAAATTGTTAATCGCTATGTAATCCAATGTAACTACTGTCTGTTTATTTTACTTTGGAGCTTTTCTCCCCGGGCCTCCGCTGAAAATGGACCTACGTCCAGTCGGACACTCCCAGTCAACAAATTTAAATAAATAAATAAATGTAAACTCGCAACCAAAGAAAAAACAAGAAAAGATGAAAACCCCAATGAGACACTTATCTGAAAATGGCTTGGCAACAGACACAAATGAAGGAGCATTCAGGCAGCTGATTGAAGATTGTGTTCAGACTGGCAGCAAAGAAATTCTGAGGTATGCACACTTTTATGCATCAATTTTATGCCCGATATATTCAGTGTGGAGCATACATGCCACATAAGACACCCTTGAAAACCTAAGGCTTTGGTATACTGGCCAGAAGTTCCCTTTAGTAAAGAATATTGCAACAGTGACATGAAATGACATAAAACCTTACCATCCTGGAGTGAAGCATCGCTGTCCTAGTATAATCATCTTCACAATCCGGTGCAATAGCTGTTCTTACACTTACATTTGTAGGTATCTGTTTTAGCCAGCTTTTGATAATTTCAAAGACTCTATGCTGTCCCTGATAGTAGCAATAATTTACTACTAAATCAGCGACTCCATGTTGTTGCTGGTAGCAGAAATAGCTTCTGTCAGATCTATGATTCTGTGTTGTCCCTGGCAGTAGCAACAGTTACTCTCGGCTCAGTCAGCTCATGCTTTCAGTGATAACAGAAACTGTTAGTACCAACCAAAAACACAAAAAGTGGAGTCACTGTATCCTTTGCATAAAAAATTCACAAAGTAAAAAAAAAAAAAGGGGGGAGGGCAACCACATAACATATTGCTTAAATAAGTTAAATTTTGCTTTGGGGTTGTTGATCATATTCCCCAGGATTTTAATGGAGAGAGATGGGGAACTTGATTATAGGGAATTTTAATGGCAGATTTTGTTGGATGCATGCAGGGCACCAGGTATGAACAATGGAGTTAATTACAAAGCAGTCCTAAAAAGAAAGGCATATTATAACAAATGCAAATTGAATGTACATTTTATTTGAGCAATATGTTATGTGGTTGCCCCTCCCCCTCCTTTTTTTAATTTGAATTGTTTATGTGAATTTTTTAGTGAATCGTTTTAGGTAAATTTTTTTGTAATTTATTAATTGGAATTGAGATGTGATTGGTTAAGATTTCTAACCATTTTATATAAGAGGGCTGCATTCAATGAGTTGTTTGTTCTGAAGAAGTCCAACGTTTTTGGCTGAAAGCGCTTAACTTGTGGTATTAAAGGTTCATGCAAAGGATTCAGTGACTCCAATTTTCCTTGTGTTTTTGTTTGGATTTGTATTACGTTACACAAGTTTGAGATATCTGGGGCAGTTTTCTTTTCAGAAACTGTTAGTAGTTTTATTTGGTAACATTTGAAAAGACAGGACCTGCTACAGTGAGTCCAGAAATGCAGAGAGTGAACGGTCAAAAGCTTGGGCTTGTGCATACCAAGTCTGAGATGCCATTTCTCAGAATATTCCCCTTTCTCCCAGGTATGGCAATCTTTGAGTTGCTATATTTAAGTTTGGGGGGTGTGGGGGCTTGCTTGGAAAGCAGAATTAACCATATCCAGCAAACGAGATTTCAGTCTCTGAGTTGGAATGGCTAGCTAAAGACTTTTATTTGTTAGCTAAAGACTTTTGTTTGTTGGCAAAAGCAAATAATGACCTGAAAGCCAATGTTGATGATGTATACACCTTGCTAAACCTGTCAAAGGCATAACTGTCATTCTTTGGTATAGGATTGAAAGAGGAAAAGGATTTAGAACTTCTGCCCCAGGAATGGCTATGATTAGCATGCTTTTTAAGAAGGGTCTTGCAAAGAAATGTGTGTGCATATAGCACCCTATAGAATCTTTTTTTTTTTTTTTTTTTGGGAGCAGGAGTTGGGAATCTGAGGAGACAGATGCTGCACTGAAGGCATCCTCTAAGGCCCCTAAGACAGGTGGGATGGCTTCTGGCTTTGCAGAGTCCAAGGTAAGAAGCTCATAATAAATATCTTTTTTTTTTTTTTTTTTTTTTACTCAGAAACCTCTGTACCCCCCACCCCCAACACACACACAAGCATCTCCTTTGGACAGAAATTCCAAAATGAAAGATTTCCTCATTAGAAGAATCTGAGGGAAAAGGGTATCCTCAGACTCGGACTCAAGGTGTTGGTGTTGGGGAGGATAACGGAGACACGTAGTCTAAGCCTTCATTTTCAAAGTCAGAAAACGCTCCTTCTTCCTTTCACAGGGAGAGGAGAAGCAGAAGCTGAAGGATAAGGATGAAGAGACTGAATGTCTTTAAATAAGCCCTGGGTACAACTGAACCAATCCTCTTGAACAGAGGTGGCAGGAAGAGAGTCATTTAGTTTTGTGAGTGAGCTTTTTTTAGGGGTCTCAAGTGTGATGGTTTTGAGAAAGAATTCATATGCCAGACTATCATAAGCATCCTGGTAATGTCCCACTTACCCTTAGACAGTATAAGACATGGCTCTTCCTTTCCAACGAGTTCTGCACGATATACATTCTGAAATGACATGTGATGTTCCCAAGCCTTAGCAACCTCCAGAGTGGACATGCCATATGGACCCAGAGAGATGGACTGATGGGCCCAAGGGCTGCTTAGGCACCTCAGCAGATTCATTAGTCTCAAACAGCAAAAAAAAAAAAAAAATAGAAGATGTCGAGGTGGTCTTCACTAAACTCTAGCCAACAACTTTTTCTGCTGACTGGGAAAGTCTGCTGAAGATGAATCCAACACCACACTCACACATGCCAAGTATCGGAGGTGTTTGCTTTCAAGAAACATCTTAAGAGATTTTAACCTACTCCCTTACTCTTTTACGAGTAAAAGACCTGACAGGACCCGATGTAAGGTTTTCCTGGACAAAAGAGCTGTATGGGTGTCCTTACAGGGAATTTGCCACCCACAAGAACAGACCCCTCTTGACAGACATTTTTTAAATAACTTTTACATAGAAAAAAAGAAGGTTCATAGGACAATACTACGCTACTGGCCCAGAGGTCCTTATAAGCCTAGCCAAGAATTTCACCCATGTTCCCAAAAGTCAGCACCCATTTTCCCTGTCCAGCAGGGATACAGATGGGATCCCAGGGGTACATTTTCGGTTTCCCATCCAGTCATCCAGGTTCCTCTTAAAGAGGGCTAGTGAGGTATTCTGCTTGACAGAGAGAGGATGTCTATTCCACAGATGGGGGAGTCGTTGGGAAACAAATCTATCCCGCCAACAAGTTCTATTAATGTCACAGACCAGGTTGAGACCTTGTGTGTGGGTTGCACGAGTGGAGTTTAACTTACAGCTATGCAGCAACTCCATCAAGGAGGAGTCTGAGATGGCCTTGTATGCCAGACACAGGTCACCTCCGAGCAGTCTGTACGAGACTGAATAGAGGGACATGGCTTTTAGCCTATCTGTATGGGACAGGTGTTTGAGACCGTGGATTTTCCTGGTCAGAAACCTCTGTGGTCTCTCCAACTGCTGCATGTGCTTGGCAAGGTACATGCCGAAGGGGGCACTGTAGTCGATAATGGGTCTGATAAAGAAGGATGTTATGACCTCCTTGTTCCTGGATGAAATACCCTTACTTACGAGGTGGGCCATGTAGAAAGCCTTCCATACAACGGAGGCAGCATGGTGGTCAAAAGTCAGGTTGCTATCAACCTGGGTGCCCTCATGACTGATTGTGTGCTTAGTACATTATTAATGTGATAATTAGTGGGGACAACACTTCCCCCAAAGGGGATAATGAGGCATTTCTTGGCATTCAGTTTGAGGCCATGTTTCTGGCACCAGTGTCATTAATTTATTTAAAGCCCTCTTGGAGGATGTTCACATCACTAGGGGAATTTATGGCAGTGCCCAGTTTGCAGTCATCTGCAAACCTGGTCAGCCATAGACCACTGGTTTTGGCTTGCACCTCAGAAAAGTATATCCCAAACAGTAGAGGCCCCAAGACCGATCCATGGGGTACACTGCTTGTTATGGGTCTACTACTAGAGGTGGCTTCCCCTATTTTGACTGAGTGGGTTCTTATCAGTCAGCCCGTTAGCTACCATCTGGTAATATATGGGTTGATGCTTAGCTGGGAGAGTATCTATTATGCCCAAGTAGGGAATAGTGTTGAAGGCTTTGGCTAGGTCAAGGTAGTTCAGTGTGCACGGTCTTGCCCTCATCCATGGCTTTGGTGACCGTTTCGAAGGCGGCGACCAAGTTTAAACAGGCGTGCTCTCCCTTTGACAAAAACCAAACTGCGTGGGATCAATAGTTTGGAAGTTGCTAATGTCCTTGTTTATAAGGTCCATGATGATGGGTTCCATGGGCTTGCAGATCAGGTTAGTTAGGCTGACTGGCCTATAATTGCCTGGGTCAGTGGACGCTCCATGTGTGTGCAGAGGGATGACAGTGGCTATCCTCCATTCTGCTGGGACGATGCCGGTGCACAGGCTTTAGCTGAATAGGGTGCCTAGTGGTACTGAGAGCTCTTGCCCGAGTTCATGTAGGACACAGCCAGATATGTTGTCAGGTCCCATGGAGGCTGTATTTTTTGCCTTTGAGAGGGCATTAATAACCTGCTCACTGGTGATGAAGGGAGGGGGGTGAAATTATATGGTAATAACATCCCTTACTGATGACTTTTGGAAGTCTTGAGCTTTAAGAACGGTTGAGAAGAATCTCAAACAGTGAAATATTAAGCTTCCAAAGCCAAGGGAGTAAAGGTCTAAAGGCAAAAGTTCAGGAAACAAAACTCTGATGCACAAGGTGACAAAGAAAACCCAACTTCTAGGATCATACTTCAAGAAGTCAATACCTGAAGAATTCATAAACCAACAAGTAAAAAGTTGTCCCACAGATGTCTGTTGTGGTAATGTTTTTGAAGTAATCATCAGAAGCAACCACATCCTTAATGGTCTCCTTTGAAAGTAACATATTAAAAGTGATTGATTAGTCACCTGATGTCAAAAATATAATACAGAGATCAAGTCACTTAAAATGGGCATGATTAACTACTGTTTTCCCCTGTTTAGCTGGTCCCAAAGTAATCAGACAGCTGCCCAATCTTCTTAACCTCATGAACCTTATCTTTGTGCACTGGATGTACACCATCTAGTCAAGTAGTACAAAGGTCTCTTTCTTCCTCAGACTTTGTTCCGGAAAGAAGAATGAAAATCCTTATGAGGTATTTGCTTCCCACAAGAAATACAATTATTAACTTTTTCTGACATAGGTCTGGAGCAAGAAAAAAGTTTCCCCAATGGGGTACTTAGCTTTAATGAAGACTTCGGATCTGAAATTCGAATTTAAAAATCTCAGGAGTCGGCCAACCGGCACTTGCGAACTGCTTTTGCTTTGGGCACCGCGCGGCAAGAAAGACTAAAGAAAATGGCGTTGGCTGCATCTTTTATACCCCTGGCGCACTGACGTCAGGGAGGAGGTGACAGCAACCGACGCCGGACCTAGACTTTGGAACTCGGGCCGACTGCGGGTAGCCTGCCAGCAGGATAACCCAATTGTAATGACTGCAACAGTGAAACACGATGAACATCAGGGTGATGGACAGAATGGTTTAAGGGCAATTCTGACAGCATTTCAGCAAAAAAATGGTTTGTGTGCATACGTTCGCACACACAATTAAGGCTATGAGCAGCTAATGAGCTGCTTCACATAGTTTAAGTTTCAACTTCCTCAGCCTCTGCTTGCTGTGCGACTCTACGTCACTTACCTGAAAGTGACTTTGTTGAGTTTATGTGGACCAGTCTTTAGCATAGTTAGCAAATACAAATGTCCATCCATTTTTTAATCTGCTTATCCTGGTGCTGGTTTAGGTAATAGGAAGATGAGCAGAACAGACAAGACATGACTTTCCTATCCCCAAGATGTAGTCACCATCTTACATGAGGGATGCATAGGGATTTTCAGGTCAGATAAGAGATGCAGTCCTCTGGTGTGTCCTGGGTTTGCCCCAGTGAGTCCTCTCAATTAGCTGACCTGGCACACATCCAGTGACAGGTGGTCAGGGGGCATCCTCACTAGGTATCCAAGCAACCTCAACTGGCTCACCTCATTCCTTAAGAGCAATGGCTCTACTTGAAACCCCCCCCCCCCCAAACTGCCATGCTCCTCACTGGCCCTAACAAGGGTTCATTAAAATGATAGAGAGCCACACCAACACCAGTGACACTGGGGCCAATCTCTGAAATTAGGCCTGGGGTGGAGCTCATCAGTGAGCACCTAGTGGCCAATGACTGATGTAGCCTGGCAGGGCTGAACTCAAAAAATTAGCAGAGCAGCTACTTAGGCTTACCACCTGCAAGGCCAAGGGTGGGGTTCCAGTTCACTGTCAAGCACATGGTGGGTAAACACAAATTAATACATAAAAATAAATAGTTACAAGGGAAAGAGACACCAAATCCTTGTGAAGTACCAAAATAGGGTCCTTATAGATAAGGGCTTGAAGTTCAAAGAACATAGGGTAAGGGTAATGACCACCAAGAACAATTTTTCAAGAGATGAACGTTACAGCCATGAACTGGCTAACTCAAAAGGCTGACAGATAAGCTTATCAGTCATGACCTTTAAGTCCCAAGGAGAAGAAGGGCATCTTCAAAGTAAGGTGAACATGCAGCACTTACCTGCTTTGATGACCAATAAAGTCTAAGAAAAAATAAACCTGGATCCTGAGATTTGTCTTCTAGTTTTTCTACCTTCCATGAGCATGGCTAGAAGGACTAGCAGAGAAAGATCTCTTCAACAACACACTTAACTGACAACTCATTTTATTATTCACATGATGGAGCAAGTTATAGAATACTGGGATTTTTAATCATCATATGTGGATCCTGATTTAGCAACTGTGAGTTAGCAACTCCTTAGGAGTTTTGTATTAGGAGTTATTTAAGTCTGTTTTTAATAGGTTTTGTTTGCAAATGACTCCCTCCCTGACAGTGAGAATTCCCACAGTGCTCAAAAACCCTTGGGTATTTTTCAAATCACCATCTCTGATGTACTACAACTATGGAATAATGGAGGTCTAATCCATAAAGGTGCCTGATGCAAATCATTGCTACCATTAGGATGGCCAAGTCAGGTGCATTAGATACATCTCCATCAATCTGAGACACATTTTCTGCTTAGAT
The DNA here is from genome assembly GCF_019279795.1 of Protopterus annectens. NCBI lineage: Eukaryota > Metazoa > Chordata > Ceratodontiformes > Protopteridae > Protopterus > Protopterus annectens. The sequence continues at coordinate 140,966,488 of NC_056751.1, forward strand.
CAGTAAGCCTGACAAGCTTAAATCTTCCTGTACCACCTCCAAATTCCAGCAAGAAGGTACATCAACAATAAGGAATCTAAATGAGAAGAAAGGCCCTGAGGTGAAGCCAGATGCAGTCCCAAGAGAGGTACATTTCCTTGGCTTGCACTACGACAGCCTCCTGTGTTGTCAGTCAAAAATAAAAATGGACTACATGGAACTCTATTGTAGAATTGTCATTATGACATCAATAACATGACTTGATGTTGTACAAAAAGAGGACATCAAGTCATAACAGAGTTGCTACAGTCTCCAGGGAAAGGCTCATTTTCCACATGTACTAAATTCACTAGAGATTTGTTAAGAGTCTTAAGAAGGGATGCTGACTGTCCTGGACTGGAGTTTGAGCGGAGACTGTCACTGTGGATCAGTCAGAGGTGGATCCTTATGCCTAGTAATGGATTTTCACTAAAGAAAGATCTCCGAATGTCCTAACTGGAAAGCTCAAGACAGACTGTCATCACGGGCGTGAAATGGGATGCTTAGACTGAAACAAATTCATTCCAGACGGCAAAAAATTGTCTCCTGGACCAAAAGGTGGAATTCTATTTGGACTTTTTACTGGAACTTTGAAGAAATCTGTAAACAGCATACATTTTCTGTTGACGAGACTGTATTTTTTTTTACACATATAGTTTGCAACCTTGGATAAAACAATATGCAAGCTTGCATAAAACAATTTTCAGTTACTTCTGTCTCTATTGGTATAAAAATAAAATGCACCATATGACAATAATCTGCAGTACATACTACAGTTTTGCAAACCTCATAGAAAATGTTACACAGTAAGTGCAAAAAAGTATATTCAAGATGCTGAATATTTTGTGGAAAGTCATGTAAGTAGAGGCAGAACAGTGCGAACATGTACACTCCTGGAGATAAAAAGTGTTTAGGAAGAAGAAAGCACCTAACATTGAGTGGCAGGGTAGAAAAAGAGAAAGAAGGTGCCCAATTCAACTTAAAAGGATTAGATATGGGATGAATGTGAAAGTCAAATCTCTTTACTAAGCAAGTGATTGGACAATGGAATGCTTAATAATGATGACCGGGCAATAGGCTCTTCTACCAGAGAGTGAGGTAAATGACAGAAATGCAGACACTTTCAAACAGGCTTCAGACAAATGGAAAAGAAATTATGTGTATGCCAGGGACAAGGCTGTAACAAGGGTGTACCGGATGCGGTCAAAAGTCAGACGGTTCTGAAACACTAAATTATTCTAAAACTAATGTCATATAGTCACAGATAATGTAAATGATTTAACAGAAACATCACTTAGAGAGACGCACTTTAATCTGGCTAAATCTGAAACTGTACATTTTGGGGAAATTTGATTATACATGTATTTCCTACTGACAAGTAAATACAGCCCTAAAAAAAAAGACTTGGGAATTACCATCACTGATTACTAGCTTTAGCTTTCAAGATGACTACATAGTGAGAAAATCACAGGCATTCCTCTTCTCTGTATAAACACAGTTATAGAAAAAGAAAGTACAGTTATGTAAAATCTTACCATAACAGTAGATGTCCTTTTCTTCACTGCTGCAGTATTCTTTATATATGGGATTCTCTGCTGTGGAAGCCTGATGTCAGCCAGTATACCAAAGCATATTGTTGATTTAAGGTACGCTGAATATCACAAGTATGCTCCTCGCATAGCATAGGGCATAAAGATGATGTCCGGATGTATCATCCTCAGAACTGATTGCCCCAGTAGGAACAGCAGTCCAAGGAAACCCTGGAGGTAACCAGTACTTCCAGGAAGGAAAAAGAACTATGAGGAAGGAGGGAGGGAATACTGCAAAAGTGAATGTAAGGACATCTAATGTTATAGTAAAATTTTACACAACTGTACTACGTCCTGACATTCACTGTTGCAGTATTCTTTACTTGTGGGAAGAGTGTCAAAGATCAGTAAGAAACTTGGGAGGAGGAAGGAGCAGTAGAGCCCTCTGAGAAGCCATGATGAATGGCCCTAACAAAACCAGCTCTAGAGATACCATCCAACTTGTAGTGATTGGCAAAAGTATGCACAGAAGTCCAGATAGCTACTTCAAGAACAGAATTATTATCCAAACTCTTGAAAAAAGGAACAGGAAAAACACAGTTTGAGTAGAATAAGCCTTTACAGAAGTACATGAAAGGTATAACAAAAAGAAATAGCCTTTGATATTCAAGAAGAAATAGTTTGTTTGGTTACAGCTAACCCAAAGGACCTAGGACGAAAAGAAAAACAACTGATCAGATTTTCTAATAGCCTTAGTCTTAGCCATATAAAACGTGAGTTGTGTATGCATGTCCAAAATCCCTCTCACTGTCAGATTGCAGTGACGGGAAAAAAGTAGGCAAATAAATAGACTGATTAAGTGACAACTCATTAACTACCTTAGGTATAAAAGAAGGATAAGTATGCAAGGACACCCTGTCCTTATGAAATATCAAAAAGGGAGAACAACCCATAAGGGCTTGCAGCTCAGGCACCCATTTGGCAGAAGTAAGGGCCAACAAAAGGACTATCTTGAAATAACAATGCTACAAGGAAGTGGAAGCAGCAGGCTCAAAGAGAGCTGGAGTCAACTTCTCCAAAACAAAATTAAGTTCCCAGGAAAGAGGAACAGGTTTCCTGAGATATCTAATATGACGGACACCTTTAAGGAATTTGTGACAGCCTCTCTACCCCAGGCCAGTAATCAAGGAGCCTCAATATTCACCACCGACACCAATGAGAGTGTGTTACTAAAAACAAGGATGGATTTACGCAGTACGTTTCAGATGCAGCTCCCTGCAACAAGCACAATTTCCTCCAAGAGCACCCAGGGAACACATTTCAGACCTCAGACTGTCTCTCCAGATCCCAAACAAGACTCAAGCTGGACCACTGTGTCCCACCCACACCTGGGGATTTAATTTACACACACACACACACACACACACACACACACACACACACACACACACACACACACACACACACACACACACACACTCTCTCCTGGGTAAGGCTGGCACAAATTTTCTAACTGTACCCCTTCTGCCCAAACTATAAGGTAACCACGCTGCCACCGGTCAGCTACTCTAAGGCTCTTACAAGGGTATCCAATTACACTGAGTGAAGTTAATACTAATACAAATGGTAGTGTGTAACCAAAGCAGCAAGGCGTCACTAAAATAAGCACAAGTTCTCCCAAGATGTCAAGATGTTAAAAATATTCTCTAAAAGACCAGTTACAATGAAAGGTATAAAACTATTTAATAATAAATAAAACAGAAAACACAGAAATACTAAGTATCTAAGTACAATAAACACCAGAGTTTCAATCACAGGAGAAATAAAAATAATACAGTTGGACAGATTCAAACAGAAGCAGAAAAACAATACTTAACTACTCTAACTGTACTTCTTGACTGTGTAAAGAATAACTGTTCTCTACCTAACTTAATTAATACAGCAAGGCAAGATTACATGCAGAGATGTTTACTTCCACAAGGCAAGGTGATGAGCTTCAAACTTCTAACTGAACTAACTCAATTGAACTTACAAAATGAACTGTGATAACTGATGTAGATCTTTTATGTCAGGTTCCAAAGAAAATAAAACAAAACAAAACTGCTGTGAGAATTCCATACTCTCAGTGCTGGTTATAGAATGGCATCACATTTGATCACCTGACTCTGGTACAATACACATTCAAAGCTTTGCTAAGATATGTTGCAGTTTATTTAAATTATAGAACAATTTCAAAAATGTCTACTTTTCCATTCCAGAATTCTTTGTTTAAACTTAAGCATTTAATCAGAACACCACTGTTGACACATTTTAAACACAAGCATCTGTACAAGTCAGTGTGACAGTCAAATGACATAAACCTCCAGCTAATTATGCTGGCATATGTTACGCATGCACTGCCCTATTCTCCCTGGCAGTGATGGAAATACCTCCCATCATCAACAGAATTGCTTAACCTCAAATCTAGAAGCTAAAAGGAGGATATACAGGCAGACAAGCAGAGATTAGCTAAAAAGGGGCTGCAAAAGAAGAATAGGCCAAACCAGCACTGAGCAATTCAAACAAATGAGAGAACTAAAGGAACGTTGGACAGTAAGTGGGTTCAGGTTACAAAAAAAAAAAAAAAAAAAAAAAAAAAACACCAAATAGAAAACATTTTCCATTTGGACAAGTACAATTTCTTAGTAGTAGGTTTACTGGCCTCCAGCAGTACCTTCAGCACTTCCTGAGGAAAAAAAGGTGTCTATGTGGAATCAAAATCCTATCACCCACAGTCAGTTGACAGGTAGAGATGGATAAGAGATCCCATACCTTGTGTGAGTAGATCCACCCTATCCACCCTATGAGGTAACTTCTGATGATTGCCCTTGGCTATATGCAGAAGAAGAGGAAACAAATGCTGTCTCAGCTAAAAGGGAGTCACCAACAAGATTTTGGGACCAACCTGTTGAATTCTGAGCAGGACTTTTGGAATGAGAGGAAGGAGATGGAATGCATAAAGAAACATCCCCTTCCAAGAAAAAGAGAGGACATTCACCTTCCAAACCAGAGGACTTGGGACTCTGGCACAAAATTGAGAAAGCTGTCTGTTCAGATGGGAGGCAAATAGATCTACTTGAGGAGTACCCCACTGGTGGACAACGTCCAGAAACACATCCCTGTGAAAACTCCATTCATGGGATTGAGTTAAGGACCTGCTCAGAGTGCCTGCCACAAATGTTTTGACCTGAAGAGATGTAAACTGCCTGAAGAATCACTTGAAATTTGACAGTAAGATCCCATACCTGGAGTGACAACCCAGAAAGAAGGTAAGACTTCACTCCTCCCTGTTTGTTTATATAACACAACATTGTGGTATTGCCTGTGAATACTTTGTGAGTCCCTGGAGAGAAGACGATGAAAAGTCTGAAGAGCCAGCATAAGTGCTCTCATCGATTTGACACTAATTTGCTCCTTCTGCTGATGAGGTGACGACATCTCCTGTACCATTAGGGAGTCAAATGCTGCTCCCCATCTCACATCTGAAGCATCTGTGAACAGTTCCTGAGAGGGAAAAAGGGGGATGAAAAAGGAGCCCTGGATTTAGAGACAAATGCTGGATCCACCAATGAAGTTCCTTCTTCAGACAAGGAGGAAGAGAAACTACAAAGTCTAGAGAATGTGCATGTTTAAGCCAAACCGAATTCAGAAACCACTGAAATTTTCATGTGGAGTGTGGCCAGAGGGAGCACAGGAATGGTGGATGCCATGAAACCTACAGCTCTCAAACTTCCTGGCTGTATTGGAGTCCACAGGAAGAAGAGTTTGAAAGTAGGAAATGAGAGTTAAGGCCTTCAGAGGAGGCAGGGATGCCAGCACAGGCACTATCTGAATCCTGCAACTCAGAAAGACATGATCCTGAGAAGGAGTCAAAGACTTTTTGAAATTTACTTTGAATCCTAGGCTTGAAGAAGGGACATGGCAAAAGGAAGATTTTGCAAAAGAATCTCTGGAGAAGATGCCTGAATCAGTAGGTCACCCAAATAATGAAATATTTGGATCTCCTGAAGCCAGCAAAAAGCAATCACAAGAGCACGGTATTTGGTTAATACCCTTGGGGACAGTAGAAAGGCCAAAGAGCAAAGCAGAAAACTGAAAATGCCAGGAAGCAACAGAGAAATGGAAAAACATCAAAAAAAGGGGATAGATCAAATATGAAGGTAAGCATCCTTGAGATCCAGAGAGACCATATAGGATGGAGGGAGCTAAGGAAAAAAGTCTGAAGGGACAGCATCCAAAAGGGGGGCACTTTCAGAAGTGTGTGTATTGAGACAGGTCTAGAATTGGTCTCCAAGTATCCTCTTTTCTAGGCACTAGAAACACTCTGGAGTAAAACCCCCTCCCCCCTTTGGACACAGGTACTTCCTGAATAGTACCCAGAGTCAAAAGGTCTTAAAGAACCTCTGGGTGGAAAAAAGGAAGTTGTTCCGGAGGAGGCTGAGGAATGCCCACAACAGGGGGACAGGATTTCTACCTCATGAAACACCCCTGATGAATGATGGACAGACCCAAGAATCCTCAGTAATCTGAAGCCAAACAGGAAGAGAAAAAAGAACGTGGCTAGGAAGTGATGGATAGTCATACAGCACCTGGTTTATTAGGAAAGGAAGACTTCTGAGTCACTGAAGTCTGAGTAGCCTTAGCAAGAGGAGCCCGCTTGGCACTCTTTTTGCCCTTAGTAGGAGGGCAAGACTGCCTGCAAATAAAAGCTGGCTTATTGGGGCAATTTCTCTGAAATTTAGGCACAGGCGATACAAACATGTTTGAGTTCCTGTAAGGCCTTCCCCTTATCCAGAAGGAACTTAAACCAGCAGCTGCTTCCCCACACAAAAGTTTATTATCAAGAGCAGCATCCATCAACTTAGCCTTGATATCAGGTAAAGGTTGAAGCCTAAGCCAAGAATACCTCCTCATCACTGAACCAAAAGCAAGAGCCCTGGAAGAGGCATCTGCTGCATCATAACTACACTTGACAGAATGATGAATCACTTGACATGAAGTCCTCAACAAGGAAAGAGCAAATATTTTACCCTCAGAGTCTGGAAGATCAGAAATAAACATGCCTAAGAAAGAAGAGCCAGCAAATATCTGGACATATAGCAAAGGTATAAAACCTTCTTACCTAGCCTTTCCATGGTTCTACTGTCTTTATCAGAAGGCAATAACTTAGGTGAAGGAAGCAATTGGGAAGGCTTGTCAGAGGATACAGATGCCACTGAGGGGTCAGCAACAGGACATTTGTTCAAAAAGTTACAATCCTCAGGCATCCTGCAAAACCTATCAGGCTTCTTAGGAGTAGGGGGCAGAGAATCAGGAGATTTAGAGGCACTGGAAAAAGCAGCCAAAACAGGAGGATTAGCAGAAGATTTTGGAGATTCCATCTGCAACAACTCATTGTACCTCATATGGATGTCAGATAAGAGCACAACTCCATTTAAAAAATTCGAGAGACCGGAACACAAGCCCATTTAAAAAATTCCATCATCAGAAATTTCCTCAAAGGGAGTATCAGGACTATTAGATTCCTCTTCCTCTAACCCACAGTCTAAAGGAGAAGGAATTTGGGAAGAGTAAACAAGGGATTCTTCATCAGAATCTGACTCCTCCTTAGAAGAATCCTGTTCCCTGGATCTTTTAAGCGTAGTAGAGGACCAAGGGAGCCCAGAAACCCCCTCAGGAGGTTTTAATGCCATTAAAGCATTAAACAAACCCTGAAGGCCTGCCATTCACTCTGTAGATCACTAGGAGCAGGAGAAACCGGTTTATCTTTTTTGTTTCTTCTTTAAAGGAATGTCCATATTATAAACTTTATTGAATGCTGTCCTGGCCTTCTAACTGTAGTAGGAACTTCTTCCCCAACTAAAAGCTGCGGAACACTCCTAGGCCCCTCGGAAACAAATCAACTTGTGGCTCTTCCTGAACATCTGAAATGGATGCCTGCAAAGCCTCATCTGACATGCTACTAGCCGGATCCTCACCAGCCTCCAACGCGGTCACAGCACAGGACTCTGACAACAAAGTTGGTTGGGCCTCTGGGTTCTCACTGACACAGAGAAACTCTAGACAGAGGCTGGACAGTGGAAGATTCTGGTCTAAACTTTCTAACCTTCTTTTCCAAAGGCTAACCTTCAAGGAGGGAAGTTCACTCCACTGTATCTTTAGTGAAAAGCTTAAAGCACTGGTTCTCAAGATGAAAAGAAAGGGAAGAAAACCTACTATGGTTTTTGGAATGAAAGCCTGGCAAAGAGAGTCTCCAACTGTCTAGAATTTTTCTGGACAATCCAGAATCAGAATTAAAGGACACTGTCAATGACATCGAAGAACACAAGAATATGTTTGAGTAAGCACAGTAATATCATATGACAATCCCCTCGAGAAGAGGTTAATGCACACTTCTGCTCTGCATCCATTTTGTTTTCACATACATGTCCAGAATTTTTGACATGAAAAGTTGGCAACTCTACAATCGAACAGGTCTTATGCTCATAAGAAGCTCTTAGGCAAAAGACACTTACAGTGGTGTTTTTTTATGGGGAATCTGTCTCCCACACTGGCATTTACCCTTCCTGGATAACACTAACCTCCCAGCGTAACAAAAAGGCCAAGAAAAAAAATAAAATCCAAATGGGATACTTATCTGCAACGTCTCTGTACCAGCAAGACGATGAAGGCGTTGAAACTTGGAATGAAAGATGTGTTCAAACTGGCTGAAATGATGCACATGTTCAGGCCAATAATTTTGGAGATGCATTTGACTGGCAGCAAAGAAGTTCTGAGGATGGTATGTCAGGACATCATTTTTATACCTTACTCTACGCGAGGAGCCTACATGCGACATTCAGCATACCTTAAAGCAACAGTAGACTTTGGCATACCAGCCGAGGTTGGGCTTCCACAGCAGGGAATCCAATATGTAAAGAATACTGCAAAAGTGAATAGAAGGACATTTTCTGGTTCTACTACAAACAAGTCTTGTCTAACCAGTTTTTGGAGTACAGCTGCTGCTGCCAAGATTTAAGACAAGAATATTTACAAACCTCTTCAAGCAATGCAAAAGGCAAGAACAGAAACAGCACCTTAGGTATACATCAAAGTGGAGAACCTTTGACTGTTACCTATACAGTACAAATTGCCATAATCGAGCATATCAGATGGCCTACATTGAGTAACTGTTGGGATTTGCTTTTTGACAGGTTACAAATTTAGCTTAGTTCTATACTTCAAGCACACTCCACAATGTCATGTGCTGGTCTAAGATGACACAACAAGCTCCTGGGTGATTTAGTTTGATTCTTATTTACTGAGCAAATCACATCTTGCAGCAAAGTAAACACACACACACACAAATATAACAGAAAAATATAAAAACTAAATACCAAAACTCCACTGAATGAAACTCATCCAACAGGATGGGCAGGACATCTAGACACAAAGGGATGGCACAAAGGAAATAAGCACACAGGGCAGAAGACCTCTGAAGATAACAGATATGTTGTGTAGTTTAACCATTATATAACTACAGACCACTATACTGGAGAATGTAAGAGCCTGCATAGTAAGAAAAACATTACATTGCAAACCCAAGTGCAAATTAAGAATTCAATCCAAAGGTTAAAGGAAACCCCAACATCCTGTGCATACCAAAATGAAACTGTGTGTTCTAAAGTTTGAAGCAGTTTGAGAATTGTGGTCCATGTACTGCTACAAGTGATGGTGAAATTCAACTTTTCCATTTCAACTCTTTTTTTTTTTTTTTTTTTACTGCATTTCCCAGTGTATAAACTCTCTACGAGTCATCCACTTCTGTGACATGTTAGTGTTCAATGCTACACTGATACGTCTTTCAGTGCTACACACAGCCAATATGTACTACATGTGACCTCCGCCCTAAAGCAGTACGGATGTGCTACAAAATGAGCAGTGGAAACATGTTTTTCCACTGGAAGAGGATGTGCTGCAGGCAAGCGATGCATCAGAATGTATTCTTGGAACAGCGTAGGTAGGTATCGTGTAAAAACATATGTTTTGGCATGCAGCACCATATGCTGTGCTGTGACATACCAGAATGAAATACACTTAGGGCAATGTTGAGCAATGGCCTCCACAAGACCTCTGGAAGTGAAAGCATCCTTCTCAAGTAGTCTAACAAATCTACATCTTCTTTGTCAACTATGTTAGGAGACAACGGCATGCATAACATATATGGATATAAAGCTTCCATATGACTTTATGCCAGTTGGATAATACGGAGTGCAGCAGCAACACTTAGAAAAGGTCTACCCAGTAGTATTCTGAGGCACCTATACCACACTTCACCTGCATTCCGGTTACAAAAATATCTTTCATTACAGATGTCATTATGATTTTGAAATGGCATGTCAAATAGAGGAGGCAATACTGCAGTGGCTGCCTCTGTAGTATAGCAACATCAGGGTCACCCAGTGCTATAGTTTTATTAAAAATATTTTAGAGTGACAGGGCTACAGCTAGCACATCTGTATGTACTGAACTGAGTGGAAAAAATACTTCTGTTAAGAAAAGCAGGATATATCCCACAACTCCTAATTTTAATCTCTAGGACAGGATCACAGAACCCTTAATTCTAATTTCGTTGATGGCAGTTTCTTTTAGTGAAGACAATAATTCTTCAAACTGAGGTGGAAATGCATGTTTCCATTTCTTTTTCAAGCTCTTTCTTTCCACTGACAGAAATGGCCATAATAAGTAATACTTTTCATTATTCATTTTATAATTTCCTACTATATTTAAAAGAACCAACACCTTTGTTAGAAAGAAAAAATCAGACCATAAGGCTTTTAAGAAATCTACTTCATTGATACAAAATAGTTGCAAAGGATATTCATAAAATATATGTGACCGATCTGCATTACATAGTTGTGTACATCTCCAGCACTTAACTCCTGTTATTACTGAATTTTACTATTCTATCGGGAGTTGAGAAAGCTCTACATAAGAACTTCAAAGTAAAAATGCACCACTAATGGGTCCAACAAGAATTTCTTATAGATTTTAATAAAGTGTTACTGACTCAGATCAGCATAACATTACCTGTATTAACTGAAAGGTTACAATAATTATTTAGCAATAACGTGTTCAAACTGTTCTTTTGTAATAAGCACATTCTGTTAGAAACTTCTACATGGTCAAATACAAGTTTTTTTTTCAGATCTTTATGTCCATTGTAAATAGTTTGATGGTACTGTCTAATTTGTTCTTATTTTTTACTTCTATTCATATTTGATTAATGAATATATCATTACACCATTATACATGTAACTTGTATAAAGTACAATAAAAAGACTGAAAAGAAAAAAGAAAACAAAAACTTCTGTTGTCTGAAGAAATGCTAATTCAGGCAGTTGTGTGACAAGCAAGGAAAATTAAGAGTCAATGCAAAATAATCCAGCTGATCCCCACATTTGAACTCATTGCAACAGTACTTGGCAATGCACAGAAATGGAGGAAAAAACACAAAGCTTAAATTTACATTATATACCTCATATTTACTCTTGTAATATCACTTCCATATGGTTAATGCATCACCATATTATGTAGTGTTTGTTCAATTCACAAAATTACTCCATGTAGCAGTACTACCTAGACACATATTAACTATTTTGTATGATTAATACTTCACATACTCTGCAATTCCTAATCAAACTTATGATTCACCCCAAGGCCCAATACCTACAAAAGCAATATAAATGAAAAATAATAAACCTTTTATTTTTTTAAACAAAGCACACAGACTGCAAAATTAAAACACTGCTTACTTACATGATTAATAATCCACCATATTCTAGACTCAAGCCCAACATTAACTTCTTCACACAGTTAATATAGTCTACCATATTATAAGATGTTCAAGCAGTTCCAAGGCATGTCATAGTTATTCAGGTATATGGTCACGTTACATTTCCTCAATCATACAGGTAACAGTTTACCACATTCCACTTACAACCTGATATTAAGAGTTTCATGATTTCAGCATATTCTACAATACCTGAACATTTTCAATACATGTTGCATTTGCACAATCATACAAATACAGTTAATACTTCACAACGTTTTAGTTCAATCTAGTTATCAACCACTTCATATGGTTGATATTTCATCACAGTTTACAGTATCTAAACAGCTTCAATTGTTCAGTCATGTGGTTATAATTCACCATAATGCAATTCAAACAGAACATTAACATTTCCATAAGACCTTCACCAATTATTATATAATCTAAATAGTCACAGTAAATGTCATCTCAATGTTTATTTGACAAACACTAATTCAAAGATATAAACATTGCTGCTGCTTCTGCCAAAGTTTAACCTTTCAACAGTACACCAAAAATTTGTATTCGTACTCCATGCATTCTAGCATATCCACCATGGTCTGTCAAATTATCTTGTTCCTGGGATTATCCTTCCTCAATGGAATCCACATCAACTTCCTATTTATCCCCTACTTTTTCTCCTGCAATGAAAATGTCTCAAATTATATAACCCTCTCTCCTCTTGCTTGCTTTGGACCTGGACTGATCTCTATGGCAGTTTCATTATTTTTGCTACAATTTTCTCTGGATTTTCAAAATTTGATACACAGTCCAAAGCACTTTCAAAATGTCAGCTAGCACCTTTCTTCATTTCCACATTTTCATTGCTTCCACAAATAGCAAGCACTGTTACAGAGTCACCTGGAATAATCATACAGGCCACCCAGCAACGAATAATCTACCAGGTTGTCACAGTTGCCAAAGTAACTGCACCTTCTCAAAACACATCAAAAAGTCAATCATGATAGTTCCCCACACTTGTCTCACTCCAGTATAAGCCAACCCTTTGCCATGACAAGCCCCAGAAAACCCTTTCCAAAGCCTGACTGTCCCTCACTTTTACATATATATATATATATATATATATATATATATACACACACATATATATATATATATATATATATATATATATATATACATACACACAAACACACACATTACATTTATACATACAGTGGATATAAAAAGTTTATAGACCCCTGTTAAAATGACAGGTTTTTGTGATATAAAAAATGAGACCATAATAAATCATTTCAAAACTTTTTCCACCTTTAATCTGACCTATAACCTGTAGAATTCAATTGAAAAATCTGCTAGGGGAAAAAAATATAAAAAAATAAAAACCGTACCGTTCCTTTGCAAGGAAGAGTGGGCAAATATTGCCAAGTCAAGATGCGACATGCTGACAGACTCCTACCCAGGAAGACTGAATGCTGTAATTAAATCAAAAGGTGCTTCAACAAAGTATTAGTTTAAAAGTGTGCACACTTAAGCAACCAGCGTATTATACTTTTTTATTTGTTATATCTTTTCCCCTAACTGATTTGTTTTTCAATTGAATTGTACAGGTTATAGGTCACATTAAATGCGTAAAAAGTTTTTAAATGATTTATTGTGGTCTCATTTTTTTATATCACAAAAACCTGGCACATATATAAATATACACACACATACATACACACACACAGATATATATATATATATATATATATATATATTCTTAGGTAAATATATATATATATATATTCTTAGGTAAGTACTAGGCTATCTGCCCACAGACATTTATAAGCCTAGCTAGAATGTGTTGGCTTTCGCCACCCCCTTAGATTAGTTCCCTGTGCCTCTGTCCAGCAGAGCCATTAGTTCCCTGTGCCACTGTCCAGCAGAGCCACTGCAGTGATTCCCGGGATTCCCGGGGTAAATTTTCTGTTTCCCATCCACCCATCAAGGTTTCTCTTGAAGAGTGTTAGCGAGGGGCTCTGCCTGATGCATACTGGAATCCTGTTCCAAAGCATGGGGAATCTCTGGGACAGGAATCTATCCCTCCAGCATGTCCTATTTATCATTGTGGTGAGGTTTACATCTCTAGAGCGTGTGGCTCTCCAGGGTTTGTTTTTTTTAGTTGGAGCATGTCCATCAAATCTGGGTTGGACATGGCCTTGTCTGTCAGGCAGAGATCACCTCTGAGTAAGCGGTATGCAACAGAGTACAGCTGGAGTTTCTTGAGTCTGTTTGAGGCCAGTAATCATCTTGGTGAGGTACTTCTGTGGTCTTTCCAGCTGTTGCAGGTGTCTTGTAAGGTACATCCCAAATGGGGCATTGTATTCTATGATGGGTCTAATGAGTGATGAGTAGAGGGGCACAATAACCTTTTTTGTTCTAGATGCGAACCCTTTTGTGATTAGGTGGGCCACATAGGATTTTCTAACCACCTTGGCAATATGATTATCAAAGGAGAGATTACTATCTACTTGGGTCCTCAGATCCCTTATTACATTTTCTGTATTTAGGGGACTACCACCTTTGTGGTAGTTCGCGGGTAATTTATTTTTTCCATAGGGGATGACTATGCACTTTTTGGCATTTAGCTTGAGACCATGATTTTGGCACCAGGTATCCGTCTCAGTGAGACCCTTCTGGATGGTGTCAGTATCAGCCAGAAAAATCAATTATGGCCCCTAGTTTTCATTCGTCTGCGGAGTTGGTCAGCCATAGTCCTCCTATGCTTGCCTGTACCTCTGAGAAGTATATACCGAACAAGAAGGGTCCTAGGACTGAGCCCTGGGGGATGCAACTTGTAACCGGTTTAGAGTCGGACGTAAAGCCTGCAACTCTCACCATTTGGGTTCTATCCATGAGCCAGTTGGCAACACATCTCGTGACGCAGGGGTTTATGTTCAAGCTGGTGAGCTTGTCTATAATACTAGAATGGCGAATGGTGTCAAAAGCCTTTGCGAGGTCTAGGTAGGCTGTGTGAACCGCCTTTCCCTCCTCTAATGCCTTGGTAACTGTCTCAAAGAAGTTCACTAGGTTTAGGAGGCATGATCTGCCCTTAAAGCCAAACTGGATAGGGTCCAAGGTTTGGAGGTTCCCAATGTCTCTGTTAATGAGTTCCATGATGATGCGCTCCATAACCTTGCAGACCAGGTTAGTCAGGCTTATAGTGCAATAGTTCCCGGGGTCCATTGTGGCTTCACCTTTATGGAGTGGGATAAGTGTTGCTGTGCGCCACTCTGTGGGTACATAGCCTGTAGAGAGGCTGAGTTTGAACAGTGTTTTTAGGTGAGGGGTTAGTTCATTTTGGAGATCTTGTAAGACACAGCCTGGGACACTGTCTGGTCCCATTGAAGCTGTGTTTTTGGCTTTGGATAGGGCTGTTTTAACCTGTGTGTCAGTGATTGAAGGGGGCCCTACATTCTTCTGGTATGGTTATGGGTCCTTTAGGGGGTGAGAGTGGAGTGAGGTTTGCACTAAACCTGTCTGCCAGAATGTTGGCAATATCAGTCGGTTCAGTGTATTTTGTGCCATTCTGCACTAACTCAGAGCAGATCTGAGAGTTTCTACTTAGGTTCTTGACATAGCTAAAGAAAGCTTTGTGGTTATCTTTGGAGTCATTGGCAATTTTTCTTTCGAAACTAGCCTTAGATGATTTAATGAGGGATCGTAGTTTCTTGCTGATACTTATCAGGGATGTCTTCCCTTCTTAGGATTTTACTCTTTTCTGTACAAGTTTCCTCCTTCTGTTGTATAGCTTGTTTATGGCAGGGGTCCACCAGACTGGTTTCCTCTTCTTGGAGGAGTGAGTCATGGTTTTACTTGGGATAGCACAATCCATGCAGATGCTCAAACAGTGCCTTTGTAAAGGTTGCAGCAGCTTGGACAGCATTGTCCTTTAGCATGGAGGTGGTGAACCTTTCCACCTTGGTCTTAATAATGTGAATTTTGCCTTTGAAAAGTTTTTCATGGTGGTTTCCTTGACTGGGGGTGGGGACGGAATGTGGATATCCAGAGTGATTAGTCTATGGTCTGATCTAACCAGTGAGGGGTTGACCTCGGGTGGAACACCGGTCGCCTATGTTGGTGATGACCAGGTCCAATATTGTGTTCCCTCTGGTGGGGGTGTTGACCAGTTGATCCAGGGCATTCGGGTTTATAAATTCTAGGAAGCGTTGGGCAAGGGAGTTAGTACTGGAGTAGTTCTCCCAGTTTATGTTTGGGTAATTGAAATCACCCAGTATTAGGGTGTTTGGTATGACCTTCATATTTCCCAGAGTCTCCAGAAATGCAGAATGGGGGTCCTGGGTCATGGTGGGTGATCTGTAGCAAGCTACAATATGGATTGCAGTTTTGCCCATTGTCAGTTGCACATGGATGATCTCTGATGCATTGTGCTGCGCCACTAACCTGAAGGCTCTCAGGAGCCTTAAACCAGGTTTCTGTTAGTGCACAGATATCAATGTTCTTCATACTGAGGAGTGCCTCCAGTGTGTGCATTATGAGGCTTAGACTTCTGGCGTTGAGTAGCATTTTGGTTACTTGTGCTATTTATAGTGGTGGGTTTGTCTTTTGAGCCTTGACTAAAAAAGGCACTATGGGGGTGGCAAGAGCCTTGGCCAGTATTTGAAAGCCTAAGGGTGACAGGTGCAAGCCATCTCTTGTGAAGCAACGTGGCTTGTCGAGCATGTCATCCCAGGTGGACAGATACTGGAGCCCCTTTGAATGACACCAGAAACTTAGCCAATTGTTGAAATTGATAATTTTTCTTTATACTGTCGCATCATTCTTGGTGAGGGCAGGATGTTACTCAGGGTCAGGGTCATGCCGGCCTGCGCTACATGATCAGAGAGCTCTTCCATGTCTCTTTTCATGTAGTCCAGGGAGGTACGTCTGAGGTCATCCACACCAACATGGACAATGACAAGAGTCGTATTTGTACTTGTTCTGGAGTGACCGGAGTGCTTGTGTTATGTGGCGGATCCTGGCGCCCAACAGGCAGCTAACTGTAACCTTCTCCTTGTCCAGCCTAGTTAGTGGGACATCAGTGTGCCTGACTATAGAGTCGCCTATTACTAAATGCGTTGGGTGTGTTATTTTGCCTTAAGGGCTGTGACTGCATGGCACACTGATTATGTGAAGTATGTGTTTCATGGTTGGTGATGGGGTGTGGAGATTGCTTGGATGTCTGTTTTGGAGGTCTCTGTTGCTTTTGCAGATTTTTATTTAGAGCCTCCGAGTATGTCTTCATGTATTCATGTGTGTTATTTGCCAGTGTTGGGTTTATTAGGTCTATGTGAGACTGGTGGGTGTGTTGCAAGTATTATCCTTTTCCTCTTGGCTGTCCGTTCCAGTCTTGGGTTGAGAGAGCTTTGCCACCAGTTTGGCTGCAGAATTGCATCTCTCGCATATATTAGTGTTTGGTGGTAGAAGGAGAGGGTTGTCTGTGTACATGAGGCAGTTGTAACACTGCCTCAGAATGCCCAGATTCACCAGTTGGACTGGAGAGTACACCGGAAACTACCCTTTGGACATGCCTGAATAGGTAGAGTAAGCTGTTTTTCTGATTGGCTGGTGGGGACGAATAGAGAGCCTTGTCCTTCTGGACAGTATAAGGGGGTCTAGTGCTAGGGTTAATTAGTGCTTGCTATGAGTTTTAAGCAAGTGCTTGACTATGAAATGAATGGTTTGAGTGCTAAAGTTGAAGGTTTGTCTAGTTCCAAGGGAAAAATTGAAGAGTAGACTTCGTGGAGTCGAGAATAGTTTAACTCTAGCTAACCGGCACTGCCCAGTACGCAAAACCGCGCAAATGCGGTTTTTATAGCAGGGAAGTGAAAGAGATTGAAATTAGCCCATAATGGCAAATAAACTACTAACCTCTGGGCTAAAACCACTCCTCCAGGGACAGATAGGTGGCTCAAAGCTCCTCTCTCTCACAGGTGAACAGAGAAACTTCCTTTTACCCAAGTTAGGTATGGGCAACACAGAAACTTGTAACAGCCCTGGATTCAGCAATAACCTGAAAATTGGACTATACTAGTTCAGAAAGGCGGGAAACAAGTATTTTTTTTTGTTTTTTTTTTTTTGTTTTTGTTTCAGAAAATAGAACAGATACAACCAAAACAACACTTTAAAAGCACAGAAAAGGCTATCACACTTTAGTGTGTAGCATACAACAGTTAAACAGATTATTTAAACACAAAAATGACTTAAATCAAGTGCAGGCAGCAAATAAGTACAATATGTAGCAATAACAAACTTTTTAAATCACAGAAACCCTAAAACAACTGGCATTTTAGGCAGAATTAGTTAAGACAGCAAGAAAAGCAGAAAAATGATACTTAATCACTCCAAAGTCTCTCCTTTGTCTCTCTGCTGCAGGAGACTCTGCAGAACACTGGAAGGCACCTGCTGAGTGGAATACAAGCGCAAAAACTACACAAATGCAGTTTTTATAGCAGGGAAGTGAAAGAGAGAAATTAGCCCAAAATGGTCAATAAACTACTAACCTCTGGGCTGAAACCACTCCTCCAGGGACAGACAGGCTGCTCAAAGCTCCCCTCTCTCACAGGTGAACAAAGAAACTTCCTTTCATCCAAGTAAGGTACGGGCAACACAGAAACTTGTAACACAGCCCTGGATTCAGCAGTGACCTGAAAACTGGACTATACTAGTTCAGAAAGGTAGGAAACAAGTATATATATTTTTTTTTTTCAGAAAATAGAGCAGATACAATGAAAACAATACTTTAGCCAATAAACCAGTTAAAAAGCTCAAAACTGAGCCCTGTTCCAGCAGTCTTCAATCAGACAAGTTCTAACTGCAGACTCCTGCCACTAGGGTACAGAGAAACCTTCTCCAAAAAAGACTGCCTGGATCAGTGCACAAGTTATACAAACAAAGCTAGATCCAGCAGGCCTGAATCTAGTCTATGCTACAGCAAACAAAGCGTACAGATTTCATAAAGAAACCGTTCAAGTAAGCATGAGCAATAAGCCTTTAACCAGAAATTCCCAGCACAGAAGGGCAGAATTTAGCCTCTCCTCCCACAAGAGTGCAGACCACAAACCTTCTTAATGTAAAATAACTGGCCAGACGCCCAAGTGCTTAACCCAGAACTAATACACTTTTAGAATAGTTCTCAACTTAGAAGGATGTATGCTACCTGTCCTGCCACAACAGTGCAGACCACAAACCTTCTTAATATAAAACAACTGTTTGAAGCCCAAGTGCTTAAAACAAAGGCCTTAGAATGTTGTCGTCGTCTTTCGGCTTTTCCCTGTTAGGGGTCGTCACAGCGGAACCCCGGTCCCCTAATGATTGGCAGTAGATTTTCACGAACGTCAAGGTGCTAGCTCGACGTTCAACCTTCAACGAAGGCACGTTCATTTACGCATGTCTTGACAACGCCCACCCAACCGCGGGGAGGACATGCAGACTCCACACAGAAGGCACTCCCTGCACTCTGGCCGAGAATCAAACAGGGGGACCTCTTGCTGTGAGGCAACAAAACCAAAGGCCTTAGAATAACAGTTACAATTTAACCAGGCTACTAACAAGCAGTAATAAAGGCAGCAGAATAAATTCAATTGAGTACTTCTAAGAAGAGGCAAAAGCAAAATAAGGTCATAAAGTAGGAAGAAATACAAATACAGTAAAGCAGATGAAGTGTTTTTTTTTTTTTTTTGTAGAGGGAGGAAACAGAGCAGACTAAGATACTATAGGGGAAAGTCCTTCCCAAGTGCTCTCTCTGTACACAGCAGAAGATGCAACTGGTAGGAGTATCTGAAATCAAAATATAATCTCAATGCACTCAGTTGAGTGAGCAAATGAGATGGGTCCAGGAGTATGCAACAACAGATATACAGCAGGGGCGGGCAATTCCAAAGCCACCAAGATTAACACCACAACAGGAAACAGGGAGGGGAGGTGGGGAAATAACTGCAGATAGACAGAGACACACAATATTTACTGAATCAAAGACACACAATATTTACTGAATCAAATCTTTAAAAAGTGCAGAGAAAAGTATACTTAAACCAGCTTGTGTCCAGTTGATATATGCAGACAAGTCTCAGTAGCCAGCAACTCCGATTAAAATGATTACTAGAAATGTAACCAACACAGATTTTAATGCAAGCAGAACCCCCCAGGCTAACACTAACAGGAATTTCAAAGCAGTCCACAACTTTCAATGAGCCCAGAGAGATGGCTATACTTTTTCACACTTCAGGCAGGTAACTGCAGATAGACAGACAAACAATATTTACTGAATCAGTTACACAATATTTACTGAATCAAATCTTAAAAATGTGCAGAGAAAAGTATACTTAAATCAGCTTGTGACCAGTTGATATATGCAGACAAGTCTCAGTAGCCAGCAACTCCGATTAAAATGTGTGTATGTATATATCTATATATATCTATATATATATATATATATATCTATATATATCTATATATATATATATATATCTCTATATATCTATATCTATATATCTATATCTCTATATCTATATCTCTATATCTATATCTCTATATCTATATCTCTATCTCTATATCTCTATATCTCTATCTCTCTATCTCTATATCTCTATATCTCTATCTCTATCTCTATATCTATCTATATCTATCTATATATATATATATATATCTATATATATCTATATATATCTATATATATCTATATATATCTATATATATCTATATATATATATATATATATATATATATATATATATATATATATATACACACACACACACACACACACACACACACACACACACACACAGTCCATTAAGTCTGATCTTTCTTCACTTCCCAGGGTCCAAACAATATTAAAGTTCACATCCTTACTTAATCCATTTCAATCAGCTATTATTCTACTTGCTGAATTTGCTTTGCCATCTCTGCTGCCTTTTCCTGAATTTTGAATATTTGATGTTTAACTGATCCCATGGTCATTTCAAATCATGAAATAATTTACTATCCACCACTTACTTACAAACCACTTACTTCAAAGTGTTATAAATATGCCACAAACAATTTTGTCAAATTCCACAGATCAATTCCTACTGCCTCCAAACCTTCGCCTCCAAAACATTTTATCACATTAGTTTCCTCAGATCAATTGTTGATGAACATGAAGCAATATGGCTGCCCTTCTGACACAAGAATTACTCCATTGTCAAATTACTCTATTTAGACTGCATTTCCATTTCTTCCATCATCATTCAGTAAATGGTACATTCACTCTGATATACAGTAAAAACATATTAAATTAATTACTATCAATCTTAATCACTAACAGTCAACTAACTTCACAAAATATTGCAAGACACCCTCCCATAGCAGTAAATGTGGTCTGTAGTTGGTTTATGTGATGTTATTGCCTTGGGAGGTTCCACTTCAACTGAACAAGGGAGGAGCCCTGGTGGGCTTCTCAACCCACTAACAGAGTAACAGTCAAAGTCCTACCTGTTAATAGAGTAGCAGTCATCAAAGTCCTGCATTAAGTTCTGCTGCAGAAAAAAGTCCACACTGAGACTGATGTAAAATGTCACCCATTCTGCAGCCTAATGACAATGGCCCAAAACTAAAAGCAGGTCTGAAGGTATGACAGCTTTGCTGACAAAGTCCATTATAACGCCCACATTCTCAGGTGTATGAATGAAACCATGAAGCTTCCGACTGCCATAGGACTCGAGATACAAAGAGTGATTGAAGCTTTGATTCTCTGCTGCATTCTCACCCAGGCTACAAAGTCATGACATCCCAGGTCCTTTCTGTGGGCAGGAACAAGCAGAAGTGAAGTGTGTTCAAAGTCAGGATCAGAGAGAACAGCTTACAGAAATCATCACAGCCTTCACCTTAGGAAAGTACAGTTGTGTACACTTACCATAAATGTAGATGTTCGAGTGCATTCACTGTTGCATTCATTACATTTGGGTAATCCTGCTGGCAGGTTGTCCTCAGTCGGCCTGAATTCCAAAGTCCTAGGTCCTGCGTCGGCTGCTGTCGCCCCTTCCCTGATGTCAGGTCGTCAGGGGTATAAAAGATGCGGCAGACGGTATTTTCTTTAGTATTTCTTGCCCCAGACGTCAGGTGCCCACTAAAAGGGTAGCCAAAATTTATATATATATATATATATAAATACATACATATATATATATATATATATATAAATACATGCAACAATATAAACTTTACCTTCCTCTACCAGAAAATACACCACATAGGTTGTATAAATCAGAGAAGGAAAGATAGGTTCCATCCGAAGAAAGGGGGATGGCAAGAGGGTAACCTGGACTGCAACAGTGAATACACTCGAACATCTACATTTATGGCAAAGTGTACACAACTGTACTATGTTCTTCATGTTTCACTGTTGCAGTCATTACATTTGGGTAGAGTCCCAAAGCTATTGATGGGAGGCTGGAGCTAAACAGCATTAGGAGTGGCTATGAGGCCCTGCAGAACTGCAGTGGCAAAGCCTGCCCTGGATTTAGAGTAGAGTGGCAGATGATAGTGCGTTGTAAAGGTGTGCACTGTACTCCAAGTAGCAGCCTCTAAGATGTCCTTGGTTGGTACTCCCCTGAGAAAAGCTGCTGAAGTGGCTGCAGCTCTGGTTGAGTGTGGCCTAATGCCCTTAGGTACTTGCTTGCCATGGTGCACATAGCATTAACGGATGCAGTGGCCTATCTACTTTGAAATAGTCTGCTTTGAGATAGCCTTTCCTTGAGATGCTGCAGCATATGCCACTAGTAATTGCTCTTTCTGAAAACTTTGGTTCTGTCCAAGTAGAATCTAAGCTGTCTCTGTACGTCCAAAGAATGCAGAATTCTCTCCCCCTTGTTCTGTGGATTTGGGTAAAAGGTTGGCAGGTGAATAGTTTGGTTGAGAGCCACACTGGACACCACCTTAGGCATAAATGTTGGGTTTGTCCTCAGAGAGACCCTGTCTGGATAAAAAATGATAAAAGGTTCTACAGCCATGAGTGCCTTGTAGCTCTGAAACTCGCCTTGCAGAACTTATTGCTAGGAGCACAGCTGTTTTCCAAGATAAAAACTTTATATCAGCAGTAGCCGCTGGCTCAAAAGGAGGCAGGGTGAGTTTTTCCAAGACATAGTTGAGGTCCCATGCAGGCATTGGTGATCTCCTTGGAGGTCTTAAATTTTTGGCTCCTCTGAGGTACTGCTTTAATAAGGGATGAGAATAGATTGGTGGCTCTACAATGTAATGAGCCAAAATGGCAGAGGCATGAATTTTAATAGATGAAAAAGATAGGCCTTTGTCCAGCATCTCAGTTAAGTATTGCAAAATCTGAGGAATATTTGGTACTGCTGTATCAGTTCCTTGTACCTGGTTTGAAGCACAGAATTGTTTCCATTTTCCAGCATAAGATTTTCTAGTACTAGGCCTTCTGGCTTCCAAAATGACATTCATCACAGCTTTACTGAGAGGTGTGTTTAGTATGACTACATTATTAGCCATGCTGTCAGGTTTAAAGTTCTGAGTTGGCTGTGTAGGATTTGACTGTTTTGCTGGGACAGTAGTTGAGGAATTTGAGGTAAGGTCCAAGCTGGGCATTGAGACAAGCTCCTTAGTATTGGATACCAGTGCTGGTGGGGCCAGTCTGGGGCAATCAGTATCATCCTTGGCTTCTCCTGTCTGATCTTTAGGGGTACCTTGTGGAGGAGAGGCAGAGGGGAAAATGCATATACTGATAGGGCGTCCACTTTCCATGCTGGTCTGTGATAAATCCTTGTGCAGAATTTTTTTAGTTGGTAGTTGTGAGGGGAGGCAAATAGATCTATGTCCTGGCATCCCCATTTTCTTGTTATCATGCTGAAGACTTGTGGGTCCAGGTGCCACTCATAAGGATCCATGAGGTTTCTGCTTAGTTCGTCTGCCAGAGTATTTTTCCTTCCTGGCAGGAATTGTGCTTGCAGACGTACTTGGTAAGTCAATGCTGTGTCCCACAAAGTCATGGCTAGTCTGTAAAGGGGTTAAGAATGTGTGCCCCCTTGCTTGTTTATATACCACATGACCGTGGTGTTGTCTGTCTTTATCAGTAACTGTCCTGGATGAAGCAGGTCCTTGAAGGTTGTCAGGGCATTTTGAACTGCTAGCATTTCTTTTTGATTGATATGTAGATGCATTTGGTTTGAGGTCCATGTGCCCTGAATGCATCTTCCTGCCATGTGGGCCCCCCCCCCAGGCATAATCTGATGCATCTGTTGTTAGTGTCTGCCTGGCTGGGGGTAATGTGAATGGCCATCCCTTGTTTTGGTGACAAGCCTTTGCCCACCACTGAAACTCCTGTTGCAGGTAGGGAATGAGAGTAATCATAGTTTCCAGGCTGTGGCAATGTTGAGTCCAAACACTTTTTAGGTACCATTGAAGTTTCCTCATATGCAGTCTTGCATATGGAATTAGTAGGATGCAGGATGCCATGAAGCCCAAAGCCTGCAGAATTTTTCTTGCAGATAACTGGGCCTTTGTTGCAAACATTTTGAAATAGGTAGTCAGCTGCCTTTGTCTGGCATGAGTAAACCCATCTGGGCAGTTGTATTTAAGCTTGCACCCAGGAATATTATCTCTTGAGAGGATACTAGTTTTGATTTCTTTTCATTGACTGTGTACCCTAGGCATGTTAGAAGTCTTTTCACAAACGCCAGATGCTGTAGAAGAATGTCATTGTTCTCTGCTTGAATTAGACAGTCGTCCAAGTAAGGATATATTTGTATTCCTCTGTCTGCAGAATGCAATTACTGGTGCCAGGCACTTTGCAAAGACCCTGGGCGCAGTAGATAAGCCAAAGGGCAGTGCAGAGAATTGGTAATTCATTGAGCCAGCCTTGAATCTGAGGTATCTTCTGCATATTTGTCTGATTGGGACATGCAGGTATGCCTCTTTTAGGTTTAAAGTCACAAGCCAAGCATCCTTGCCCAGCATGGGCAGAAGCTGCTGCAAAGTCAACATCTTGAATTTTGGTATATCCAGGAATGTATTTAAAATAGATAGGTCCAGTATTGGCCTCCAGGCCTGGTCCTTTCTGGGTACCAAGAATGGTCTCAAGTAAAATCCTTGTCCCTGCTCTTGCTCTGGTACATGTTGAATGGCCCCCATGTCCATGAGGGATGACACTTGTTTTTGTGCCTCTGCCCATTGATTTTTTGGCAGATGTGGCCAGCCGTTTGCCTTTGGCAGGGTATGGAAATGGAACTTGTAGCCTTGTGACATGATATTTAGGTCCCATTTGCCCGGGGCTATAATGTGCCAATTTTGTGAAAAAAGTGCTAATTTTCCCCCTAAGGGTGCCGACAGGAGATACGTGCTTGGTGCAGGCAGGGGGAAGTCATTGGGACTGTTTCCTGTATCATTGAGATTTGTCTTCTCCAACTTTGGAGGTAGAAGCCCCCCATTGCTTTGAGCGGTATGAACCTTGCGCCTGGGATCTGCCTCTAGGGCGTCTTGATCTGCCCCTTTGAGGTTTGTCTAACACAGGAAAGGACCAATTCTTTGTTGGCCAGTGTCTACTAAACCTAGGTGGCTGTACTTGTAAAAAAATCTTTGACCATTTGCATACATTTAGCTTTGTCCTCCATTTTCTTTAACACCTCTTCTGCCTTACCACCAAACAAAGTATCATGCTGTAAAGGTGCATCTAATAATTTGTAAACATGATCAGGCAGATTTTGTTCCTTTAACCAAGCATGCCTCCTAATTACAGAACCTGTAACTGTGGCCTTGCAGGAGGCCTCTAAAGAATCAAATCCACATTGCAAAGTATGCTTTCCAACGTGTTCAGCTGCAAGCAATAAATCCTGCATTTCCTTGTTTTCTGCACATTCAGAGTTTAATAACATTTTCTGTTTAAGCAATGCCATGACATGTTGCTGATATTTGAGCATATGAAACTGACAGTTTAAGGCCCTTATAGCCAAGGTAGCAGATGTGTAAACCTTTTTCCCCATCTATCCAGTGCCCTAGAATCTCTGTCAGAGGGGGTAGGGTTTTTTTGCAGCAGAAGCCTTAACTCCTTTGGGACCCTGAGAAATAGTTTCTGGGTCTGTAGCAGGGTTTTTAAAAAGGAAACTATGAGAGTCAGGAACCCTGTAATATCGGTCAGGCTTAACAGGAGCTGGAGGTAAGGAGTCAGGCTTAAGATTAGACTCCGAAAACACATCATCTACAATGTCTAACACAGGTGGGATGGCTAATGGCTTGTGTTGAGGTAGTAAAAGGAAATCCCTGAGCCTCTTTTTAGATTCTGAAAAATCTTGGCTCTCCCATTGGAAATGCTCCCTCATGGTATATAAGGTTTCCCCAAAAGAATAGTCCTCAGGAGGAGAAGCTGAAGGTATAGATTCTTCAGCATCAGAATCCTCATAGGGGGGGAAGAGAATATTCCTGATCAGAAGAGGAATCAGAAATGGAAACCTGATCTGAAGATTCATAGTCAGTCTCTTGCCTAGGCCTCTTATCAGGAGGGGGATGGGAACCCCTGATCAGGGTAATCAAGTCTTCGGCCATTTTGAGCATCTGTTTTTTGGGCATAGAGCTCTGACCACGTGGCTCTTTAGGTTGTTTCTTTGCTTTGGAAGGTGCTTTAGTCTTTGCCTGTGAAGCTGAAGTCGGTTTGATGTAAAGATGTTTAGGTCTGCATACACCCTCAGAAGCCAGTGCCTGCTCAGCGGCTCTGGACCCATCTGAAGGGATAATACCAGAGGCTCCAATAGTTTCCAGCAGCATGGCCGACTCCACGTGGGAGTCGGTAGCGGCCTATGACTCTAAAGTAGTGGGCGTCAGGGGCTGCGAAAGTGCCTCACTGAAAACCGGCGACTGGCTTAGGAGAAGTTTCATCGTCAGTTTTGGGCCTCGGTTGTCTATCTCTTTCCTTTTCTTTGCATTTCTTGTGAACTCTGGTAGTCGGACGGCTATCCGACAACATTTCTGGATAATTAAACTGGCGACCAAAATAGTTTAAAGCAAAATCACACCGACGCTTAATAGTGCGTTGGTTAAATCTAGCATAAAACCGACAACCAGAAACGTTGTGATCAGGGCCTAGGCAAGGAATACAGTAAGAATGACAATCCTTATGAGGTATTTGCTTCCCACAAGAAATACAATTATTAACTTTTTCTGACATCGGTCTGAAGTAAGAAAAAAGTTTCCCCAACGGGGTACTTAGCTTTATTGAAGACTTCGGATCTGAAACTCGGACACGAAAATCTCAGGAGTCAGCTGACCGGCACTTGCGAACTGCTTCTGCTTCGGGCACTGCGTGGCAAGAAAGACAAAAGAAAATGGTGTTGGCCGCATCATTAAACCCTGATGACCTGACGTCAGGGAAGGGGTGACAGCAGCCAATGCAGGACCCAAGACTTTGGAATTCAGGCCGGCTGAGGGCAACCTGCCAGCAGGATTACCCAAATGTAATGACTGCAACAGTGAAACACGAAGAACAACCTGCTATTCTAGCAACATTCTAAGTTTAAAGGAAGAATATTTAATTTCTATTCCTATGTTTGGGCCTTTGTCCCCCATTCTTTCTTTGTCCAGATTTCTTGCACTGACAGGTGGAGAGGTATGCCCAGTAGGTTTAACAAATTAATAAAACGGCACCATTACATGTCAATATTTTAAAGAATAAGACGACGTACATGAGGCGAATGAATATAATGACTTCGCTAGTTCAGAAGAGCAAGAAGGACAGAGTGAAGGTGCAGTAACCCTGGGCACAACATGTTGGGGAGATCAAGAGCTGCTGATGGGGCTTCATTACAGTATTGCAATAGTAACTGAAATGCTCGACGCTTAGTGTTTTTTTTTTTCTATCTTCTTAACTTAGAGTTGAGGGTTGCAAAACTGTGGAATGGCACTGCATACTACATGAGCAAGCTGTACTAGAACTACAGTCATAAGCATCAGTACACCAGATGGACAACTGTTTTCACTTGGTGGCACAAACCAGCTGAGAAGGCGGCTTCTTAGCAGCTGTAATTTTCTGAAATATCTGGAAGTGGTGATGGGATCACAGTCTAATCAAAAGGCAGGTACTGAGCCAAACGGGTGGCACTGAAGAATAGGTCCCCAACTATGGCCTAAGCAACCAGAGTTCCAAAAGGAGATTATTTACTTGAAAGTGCTGGGACGGTGGACATGTCCATTCAGGTGGTAGGTGGAGTCTTGCAAGCTGTAGCAGTCCTTTTTCAAATAAGGGAGGCCATGGCCTGTGGGCATCTGTATATCACACTGAGCTGCTGACTAGTAGTAGCCTTCATTAAGCAGGTATATAACAGCATGCACTTATATAGGAGAAGGTACAGTGGCTTCCTTGGTGAAGCAGGTCACATTTCTCCCCACCCAGGGGAGGGGTTAAACCAAAACCCAATAACTTCCTCAATGACAAGTTGCTGGTGATGACACAAACACCCCTTACAGTTGCTTAGATGATGGCCTCTCCCCCGGCAGGCAAAAAAATGTGCTCAGTTCGGACTGAGAAAGCTTGATGGCCAACAGTCCCAGGGATAAAAGCATAAAAAACAGGTCTTGAGATGAAGTAAACTGCCACTCCAGCAGAGGGGGATTATCCACCACCTTGGCTAGCAGTGTTTTTGTACTACCAGGGACCTGACAGTCTGAAACCACACCTTTCTTAAACAAAATACGAGAATTACTTTTGGTCATTCTTTCCTTCAATGATGCATGGAAACAAGGGGAATGATATAAGGGATAAAAACCTTCCATGCCAGGACATAGATAATGGAACCACTGTGTTACCCCCCCCCCCCCGTTCAGCTATACCAAGCAGGAGGTAAAGGACTGCATCACCCATGAGGCACACAAGTTGATATCCTGAGTGTCCACTTCAGGAAGACCCTGACGATACCTGACCTCTGAATCTGCCGTTCCAGAGGAGGACTGAAGGAGCTTATACAATCCAGAGTTCATTCATTTCCGCTAGGGCATGAACTAGTGACAAAAAATGCTACTGCTTATACTATACCCCACTGCAAGAAAAATATCTCCTAGCTGCACAGGAGATATGACTATATGCCACCTTTGACACCACAAGACAGACTGATAGCCTGGCTGAATGAGAAGTAGCTTTTTCCCTAAGGCTTTCAATGCTAAGAAGTCAAACTCCAGCTAATCAGTGTGGATTCCCCCACCACAAACCTTACAGGAAATAAGGTGAGCTTCCCCCATGAACATCTATAGTAATATCTGCTCACAAGTTAAGATGGAGGAAAGGAAGGGCAAACCAAGATGATGCACCGAACTGTGCAACACTTGTGGGCCTCTCAATAGTGATCTCCCATCAGAAAAAGCACCATAAGCATATGGTGACTCTGTAACCACTGACAACCTCAAACTCCACTGCAACAAAAACAAACATCCCCACATAGACAAAAAAGCAGCATGAAAGTCATGGCTACTGTGACAAAGGAAGATACTGCCAGCACAGCTGTCTGGAATTTTGTAAATAATTACATGTCATTTGTGAATATCAACATGATTCATAGAAGATGCTTGTGTTACAAATGCATTAGAACTGTATGTCATGTATATATCAAACTAGGTTTGTATAGGCGTGTGTTGAAAAAATATTTTACAAAGTGTTTGTGCTTAAAATTTAACCACAGCATGCCCTACTGGAATAGAACAGAAATGTACATGCACTATTGTAACCATCTAAATGTATATATTTTAACAGTGGAAACTGGAACACAGGAGGTTAATTTCAGTCCAGCAAAACTTCAGAAAAATACCTGAAATTAAATTACTTTATGGCTACACAATAAAATATATTTCTTAGTCTCAATGCAGCAAGGAAACACAATGTCTAAAACTAAGGAGATTTTTGTATTGTCTTGAAGGGGAAATAATTACTCGTCTTGAAATGTGAAGGGATGTAATTGTTTTATGATTTCCAGCATCTGCCAAAGATTTGAGGCCTAAGTATTTTCACAGGTAGATGCTAAATACTGCTAGCTCACAACAGCAGGGGTTTCACCTGGGATACAGTCAGATAACAAGAAATAATGTAATTCTGCAAGCTATCCCCAGCAGTAATATTTGAGATATTAATTTACAAAGTCTCTTACAGGCACACAGCATTCTGTATTCTGTCTTTGACCTCACAACAACTAGAAGATCCATTCACTACACATCTGCCTTGCTCTGATGAAGTAAGTTTCTAGGGAACAGTACAATTCTCTTAGATACAGTCAGGAATATAGCAAAGTTTAGTTTATTTTTTTTATTTTACCGAGACTGTCCTGCAATGTTGTTTTAAATATTTCCTGTGGTTTTGAACTCTGATGTCACTGTGAATATATACTTAGTATTGTCTTGTTCTTTTATTATTAAATATACTTAAACATTTCACTGTGGCTGATCTTTGTAACGATATTTAAGTTCTGAGAGTACTTGCATATTTATTTGGTGATACTGCATGGGCTACTCCTAATAGCATTGCTCTTGGTCAAACTACCATTTGCATTAATATTAGTATTATACAGCAAGATTGGACACCCTTTGTTAAGGGCTTTAAAGCAGCTGATAAAGAGCTAGCTGGTGGCAGTGATAACTACCTTATGATCTGGGCAAAAGGGGGCACAGCTAGTGAACCTGTGCCAGCCTTTCCCAGGTGGGTGGGTGGTGGTGGCTGTATATGTGTGTGTGTGTGTGTCTTGGCCACTCAGCTGAGATCTCAACTGTATAGCTGTACCAGTGAGGAGTCTTATTGGGGATCTGGAGAAATAGGTAGAAACCAGCCCCGGACTAACTGTGGTCTCTGTGTGCTCTTAAGGGAAATTGCACTTGGTGCAGAAAGCTACATCTGGAAATACTGTGTGTATACCTGTCATCCTCCCAGTACATGCCCCTCACATTTGCCAGTGATGAAGATTGAGGCTCCTTACTGAGGTCCAGTGGTGGGTCGTCATATTTTACTGGCTGGCAGTGCTGGGATCACCACATCACATATTGGGACTCAGTGGAGTGGATATTGAACTCCTGTAGCCTGTAAACAATGGTCACTAAAGAAGGTGTTTGTACTCTCAAGCAGCTACACGACAGACATTCAGAGTTTCATAGCACAACATTTTTTTTTTCTTAGCTTAGTTAGTCAGGGAGAGCAGGCAAGGATGTCAGCAGAGGAGTATGTCAAGCTGACAATGAGCCAGTTGGCTAAGATGTTACAAGACAAAGGATTGGTGCATGCCAACCAGACTAAAGCAAAAATTATTGCAGCCTTAATCACAGCTGCATCACAGACCAGCAACCAGAGGAAGATAACCAGACTGGCCTTGGTGATGTACAACTCTCAGAAAACGTACAGTTTAACTTTACTTCAGAGGACTTAAAAATCCATCTGGAGTTCGAGACTTGAACTGGAGGCCAGTTGGAACTAGAATCAGCAGAAAGACTGCGACATTTGGAGGCTGAAGAAAAGGAGAAACAGATGGCATCAGAATCAGCAGAGAGACTAAGGCATCTGGAGGATGAAGAAAATGAGATGTTTGGAGGCTGAAAAAACTGGGAGGCAGAGGCAACATGAAAAGGAGATGCTGACTCTTCACCAGGGTCATGGAGGTAATCGGGCAGTGAGCAAGTGAACCCCAGAAGCAATAAAGATCAGTAAATTTCTTCCACAATTTACAGAGGGTGATAATTTTGATAGTTTTATTCATATGTTTGGAAGGGTATGTAAAGAATATAATGTTGACCAAGGGCTCTGGGTACGGTTCCTGACCCCCTTACTCCATGGTAAAGCTGTAACTGCTACTTCTAAATTGTCTGATACAGATTGCTTACATCATAATAACTTAAAACACTAAACAATTTTTAACCAACACCTGTATCTTACAGAAAAAAAAGTTTTATGAGCGCAGATGAAAGTGTGTGTGAATATATTACCGAGTTAAGCACTTATTTTCATAGATGGGTGAGTGGCTGTTAGGTCAATACTTCTGAAGGACTGGCAGACCTTTTGGTGAGGGAACAAGCCCTTGGCACTTTGTCTGAGGACTTGAGAATATGGCTGGCAGATACAGAATGTAACACCGCAGATGGGTTGGGGAAAAAGGAAGACCTATACCTAGCAAGAAGGACATCACTGCACAGGAAAGGGATACCCAGTGCTGCTCATGGGTCTAAGGGAACCCATGGTGAGCAGCCTAAACCACCCCCAACATAGTCTTCCAGTATAAAGGGAAGCAACTAATTCAGGTACAAGACCAGGATCAAGGGTTAAATGTTTTAAATGCAACCAGAGGGGCTATGTAGCATATAGATGTCCACAGAGCCAAGGTGGGGAACAAAAGGTAGTGGAGCCAGTAAGTGGGAATGACATAATGCCAACAGTAAGTTGTCTAGAGACAAGAGTACCAAACTACC
This sequence comes from Protopterus annectens, assembly GCF_019279795.1. Classification (NCBI taxonomy): domain Eukaryota; kingdom Metazoa; phylum Chordata; order Ceratodontiformes; family Protopteridae; genus Protopterus; species Protopterus annectens. The sequence continues at coordinate 140,998,339 of NC_056751.1, forward strand.
ACAAGAGGTCATATCCTACATTAGTAGATGAGAAACAGGCCACTGCTAAGAGAGAGAGAGACAGCCTCTGACCTAACCATTGTGAAGCCTGTAATGGTTAAAGATGAGCACTATTTGCTTGGGCAGTCTACTCCAGTCATAGCTTTAGGCGGGAGTCAGAATTGGAGACAAGCATGTGGGTCTGGTAGTCTGGGGAGGACCCAGACAGGCTGCACACTTGAAGCCAGGACTGGTGAGGTGGCTACTTCAGGGAGGGAGTTACCCTGTAGCAGTGAGACTGAAGGTGAGCCACAGCCGAAATGATTTTCCCCTTGAAATGGACAGCCACAATGCTATTTCTAAGCTCCTCCTTGAGGAAGGAAAGCCTCATCCAACTATTCTATGCAGATAAGTGCCCATGCCTGTGGTTCCATCTACAGAACAAGCACAGACATAAAATACACAAGGGTGCAAGAAAGCTAACTTTGAAAGCCACAAGCAAAACATCTATCAGATCCTCTCTAAGCCTAGACTTGGGGAGGTTTACCAGATTTTTCAGAGCATGACTTACTAAACAAATGAAACTCAAACAGGCAAGATGAGTAGTTGGTGCTCTAAGGCCCACTCTGGCAGAAGAGTACAACTTACACACCTATTAAAGCCTTGGACTGTTTGGTGGTAGGGCAACAAAATACTGTGGTCATTGGGACTTCTGTTACACTGAATAAATCGTACAGAAGTCACTCCAGGATGCCTAGTGAAGTACTCTATACAACCTGACAGAGGCTTGTAAATGGCATCCAGCTTTTTAAAGAGCTACACAGCAAGCGTTGGAGTGTTTCCACACTGCCAGAAAAACCCAGACAACTGCTCTCCATGGGAAGATAATTCATGATTCACTCTCTTCAGTGCACACATACTCAATTAAAAGACAGGTGTTTGGGACCAGTGCACAGTGGAAATAAAGTGTGTGTATGTGTGTGTATGTATATCTCAATTGACAAAAGACATGGCATTCTTGTCCATCTCCAAGAGGTTGACTCTGGATTCTCATACCACACTAAAAAAAATGGAATCCCAAAACTATACCAGATCTGAATATGTGGGCAAACGTGTAACTGAAATATGCTGAAGTGTTGGAAACATGAAGCAAGTAAACACCTGCTCTGGCAACTATGCTGGGGAGACAGGCCTCTATCAGGTTTGGTTGTGAAGTCAAGCCATACTCCCCAAGGCAGCAGTGCTACACCAATTACTCAGACGTCTACTCGATGTCAAACATCTGCTTGTACAGGTCTATATCTACAAGTTCTGAAGCAGTATGAACTGTTAGACTCAACTCTACCTGGGAAAACAGACAATGATGCTTTGGGGAGACCACAGCTGAACTCAAGGGACCACTCCCAAGGATCAGGACAATTGCACTTCAACCCTAGCTGTTAAACACAAATTGGACAGCACTTCTTTCGGCTTTTCCCAGTTAGGGGTGTCACCACAGTGGATCATCTGTCTGCTCATGATTGGCAGTGGAGTTTTATGGTGTCGAAATGCCAGCCTGGTGCCCAACCTTCCACAGAAGGCACACACACACTCACACCTAGGGCCAATTGAGAGTGTCCAATCCACCTACTGCATGTCTTTAGGATGTGGGAAGAAACTGGAGCACCCGGAGGAAACCCACGCGACCACAGGGAGGACATGCATACTCCACACAGAAGGCACCCCAGGCAAGAATCGAACCAGAGAGCCTTTTGCTGTGAGATGGCAACGCTACCCGCTGCACCACCATGGCTGCCCCCCTCCTCTCACCACTGTATGAACTTTATTTCACCTGTATTGTTTTATTATGCTATTATATGTTTCGTTACTAAGTAGACCTGGGCAGAGTCTGAAAAACATCCATTTGGCTCAGTTTTCACAAAGGTTAACAAATGCAAGGTGAGAGATGGGTACACCTCCAATGTGCCCTTTGCCACCCATTGAGCAAAGAAATGGTACAGGCAGAAATTCTCATTTGACAAGGATAAGCTCAGCACCTATATGACCCAGAAGGCCATTTTACTAAAAGACTAACCACATTAAGGACTTACCACAAGACTGCCCTCTGACCATTGGTCTTTGTGGTGGTGGTGTGACTGCATTCTTGGGCTGTGTGTAGGACCCTCTTATCAATTCCTGCAGAAGGAATTCTCAACCATGACCAGACTCATGGTAGGAAAGAAAATTAGAAGCTTCTCTTTATCCAGTTTTATGCAGCACGGGTTCAGGTTCCTAGGCAACAAGACATTTCCCTAGGGAACATTTGGTTTAAGGTTGCCATCCCTCTGTTTTTTTTTCCAGACTATCCGGAAATCAAACTGATCCTCTGGTAGTCTGGAAAACACCGTATAAACTTTGGTATTCCATTTCAAAAAAGGAAACAGACTATTGGAGTTTGTAAATAGTCTGATTTACTATGCTTTTTATAGAAAAGCATAGTAAATCAGACAAAAACAGGCATCAGGAATGGAAAAAGAGGGCATTTCCCACCATGTGAGGTTACCGTGATGTCACAAAATGGGCAGAATATGGGCAGGAGAAGGGGTGGGTGGGAAAAGTTACTGGTGATGCGAGGGGTGTGGCTTTACTCCAGTTTTAGCCACAACGAAAGGTGGCAACCCTAATTTGGTTGGGGACATATGACTGAAGAGACATTCACCTGCAGGGACAAATGGCTGTTGTAAATCTCCTGTGGGCAAAGAGAAGCGTGCAGTGCCATACCCACATCTTCGATAAACAAGTGCATGTGGGCAGGGGAAGTAATGTGTGCTGCGCTTAGTGCACAGTACATGCTTATGTAAAAAAGACATGTAGAAGTGTGCTACAGCATGCAGGCCATCCTGAAAGCTACTACAGTATGTGTTTTGGCAAAGTTATCCTGACACTAAGGTAGATAATGGCCCACACACACCAGTAATAAAGGCACTGCCCGCTGTGCATTGCATTACTGCCACTTGGATCGGTTTCCATACACTCACTGGGCAGCCTGCTGTTGACACCTGTCATACTGCCTGCTGCCTTTTGGTTCCCTGGGGGCCATGAATATTAATTTTTCCATGTGCATTTAATTACTGACATTGTGGGAATATCACTGCATATTCCTCTTTGCCCACAGTGAATCTACAAAAGCCATACGACTCTGCAGCTGAATGTCACTTCAACTATATGTCTTCAACCAAAGGTAACTCAGGGGAAATGTCTTGCCACCTTGGATCCTGAACCCATATGCATTTACACATATGACTACAGCGGTTTTGGCATGACATTCACAATAGTCAAAGTCCCAAATGGACACCACAATACATCAAAAACGAGAATGCTGACCCGCTACTATACGTGCATTGAGAAACAACCTCTGTGCAGCATGCAAAACTCAAAAACAAGAGAAAACATTTTAAAAAATATTTTTTTTTCTTTTTTTTTTGATGGGGGCAAGACCCTACACCTCCCACACCCCCAGCTAATTATATATACTAAATTTGAGATCATGCAAAAATCGGGGAAAGTAAGGGTTTTGAAATGCCAAGAATTGTACAATTTCACATACCTGTCAACCATTAGTAGTCGACCAGTGTCAACAAAAGCATTTGCAACACTATCTATACCTATATAAATATATACATACATATATATACACATATGTATGCATTACATAGAAGAGATCACACACACATCAATACAATAACTGACCGTCGTGGACATTGCTTCATTTTTAATGGAAATGCTGGAAGGATTATGAGCACTACCACTTACTACCGAAAATGCTTTACTGTATATCTGTGGCAAAGAAACAATAAGAGAACCGTGGCATAAAACTCGCATAGTTGATGAAGACAAAAGCACCAACAGAAATTTAAGATAGAAGTGAAGGATCTGAACTCCTTACAATCAAGTACATTAAGTGAAAACCTCCGTTTGTAATAAAAATTAAAATCCGTTTAATGTGATGAAATAAAATGAGCGCTTTCGCATAGCTAAGCTATGCTTCTTCAGATAATCAACTTACATATACATTTCAGTCTTATTTATATATAAAAAACATTTTTGGCGGGCTTGTTAATTGATACAATTAATCAATCAGAACAAAACAGTTACCGGAACTTCATTTTTTTCAGTTTTTTAGACTTGTGACATTTAAAACTTGTAGCACTCAAAGTGCTCTTAGTGCATGAGAATATTAAGACATATAAAACATAAAAAGAATATGAAACATCATGACAAACAATCACTGGGATCCTGCATGGTAACTGATGTGAAAACCATATAACATTTTCAGCGACAATTTATAAACGGTAAAAGGTAAACATTATTTCATTCCCGTCCTAAACTAAGTTAACTGCAGTGTCTTGATACATAACGGATGTTAGCCAGCAAAATTTCACTCTATACAGCATGACAACCTACATGACAATAGGTGGATATAACACAAATATCATGGCAGATCATTATATAAAGTCATTTAGCGGCAGTAAAAACGATCTTAGAAACTGCTATCAGAACTAACTTTCTGGTCTGCATAATGCGATCTGTTTACCTCAGTTCAGCATAAACATAAAACCCCAACATAAATCATCTAGAGAGTATGTCCCGGTGTATATGATTAATATACAGTCATAGCGCACATATTTTAAAAAGGAGGTAAGTCCGTGGTGACAGAACCTTAGATGTAAGAAAAGTATTCAACTTTAAAGTACTCCATGAGGAGGTATCTCTATCTTAAGGACATCATGCCAGATTTTTCAGATGTCTTATCCCTAATATATTTCATAGAATAATATGTTCAAGTATATACTCTAGAGGTAATCCAAACTATCAAAAAGGAGTAAAAGGCATATATGAGGTCAGCGGGGAATCAAATAAACTATCAGAAGTACATCCAAACGTTATTTGTCAAAACTTTAGATGTTTTAGATGTCTTAGATAATTCATGTCAATAAGAGTTACACTCTATTGAGTTTTGACAAATAACGTTTGGATGTACTTCTGATAGTTTATTTGATTCCCCGCTGACCTCATATATGCCTTTTACTCCTTTTTGATAGTTTGGATTACCTCTAGAGTATATACTTGAACATATTATTCTATGAAATATATTAGGGATAAGACATCTGAAAAATCTGGCATGATGTCCTTAAGATAGAGATACCTCCTCATGGAGTACTTTAAAGTTGAATACTTTTCTTACATCTAAGGTTCTGTCACCACGGACTTACCTCCTTTTTAAAATATGTGCGCTATGACTGTATATTAATCATATACACCGGGACATACTCTCTAGATGATTTATGTTGGGGTTTTATGTTTATGCTGAACGGAGGTAAACAGATCGCATTATGCAGACCAGAAAGTTAGTTCTGATAGCAGTTTCTAAGATCGTTTTTACTGCCGCTAAATGACTTTATATAATGATCTGCCATGATATTTGTGTTATATCCACCTATTGTCATGTAGGTTGTCATGCTGTATAGAGTGAAATTTTGCTGGCTAACATCCGTTATGTATCAAGACACTGCAGTTAACTTAGTTTAGGACGGGAATGAAATAATGTTTACCTTTTACCGTTTATAAATTGTCGCTGAAAATGTTATATGGTTTTCACATCAGTTACCATGCAGGATCCCAATGATTGTTTGTCATGATGTTTCATATTCTTTTTATGTTTTATATGTCTTAATATTCTCATGCACTAAGAGCACTTTGAGTGCTACAAGTTTTAAATGTCACAAGTCTAAAAAACTGAAAAAATTGAAGTTCCGGTAACTGTTTTGTTCTGATTGATTAATTGTATCAATTAACAAGCCCGCCAAAAATGTTTTTTATATATAAATAAGACTGAAATGTATATGTAAGTTGATTATCTGAAGAAGCATAGCTTAGCTATGCGAAAGCGCTCATTTTATTTCATCACATTAAACGGATTTTAATTTTTATTACAAACTGAGGTTTTCATTTATCCGTGGTGACTCCTTCTGTTTCCTGACTTCAGTTACTTGTTTCTCATTTGTCGGAAGGCGTCTTTGAGTACCAATAACAGTTCTTACCTACGAATCAAGTACATTACTTTAATAAATTACAATATGGAAATAAAGGACTCCACAAACAAGCTGGCATCTTGGTCAGTTGATGCCTACAAGACAGCAGGAATAGCCAAGTACACTTACAGCTTAAAATATGGAACTCAAAGACTTGGGCTTTGACAAAGGATATGACTACTGACTTCTGGACTGGTTGTACTTGCTGGTTAGTGGCTACAAATTCAAGTACTGAAACTTTCCAGAGGAGGTAACCACAGCACTATCTTCCAATCATGTTCGCCACTGAGCAGAGTTGAAGAATGTTACACTAACTTAAAACACCATTTTTCTGACCCGGAACAAAACTCCACAAGTAACAGGACTGAAATATGTTTTTAACTGCAATGAACATCTTTATACAATATATAAATTACTTTACCTGCTTCTTAGTCCAGTGCCATTGCTACAACTGCCACCAACAAGGGTTTGGAGTGATGGCAAAGCTGACCGACTCAGCTGCTGCCTAGTTAAGCCCCTCCTTCCACCAGGCATGGCAAGAAAACAGCTTCAAGTGCTGCCTGCAGGCTCCACCCCAAGAATGAGATAGTGAAGCCAGATTCTTTTCAGCTCTAAAATGAAACAAGAAAAATCATTTAACTGGAAGAAATAAAGCAAAATAAAATATGCTTAACTTCAAGTGCAAGCCTATACTCAATATTTACAAAGGGAGCTGTTGCAAGTAAATTTTTCATCTATGCAAAAAAAAATAATTGATATCAAGTTGAGTTTTCATAACACTTTATTTTACTATTTCAATCTAAAGATCTCCTACTGCAAGCTTATCTTCAAACAGTTGACGTTTCAATTAGACCTCAATCAGAAATTCATCAACCAACCCGAGAAGAGCTCAAGTCACCAAGGAGAGTAGGGCCAGACATTTAAATGTCAGTACTCCAGACTCCAAACACTATAAAACGTTCAAACACTTCAGCAGTTCACAACAACTAGGTCATCATGCACTGGTAACTCTCTTCTTGGGTTGATTATCTTTAAAGAGTGACAGTGTGCAAACCATCATAATGATAAACTTCTGTTCAGTCCAGTTAGAAAAACAAAGATATTCATGCTCACACAAATACACGCATAAGTATCTATGAGTCTACTTCTAAATTTCAAACTTTCACAAGTTCGAATTTCTTATGGTCGAGGCCACAAGATCGAACTTGTGAAAGTTGGAAATGTTTAAATGGAGATTGCCATACAGTGCGGATCTGCATATTGACCATTTTCCTCACTGTAGTATGAGGTCGGAGTTGGTATATTTAACTAGCAGGGGACGTGAGGGTGCAGTGGGGCTTGTTCCCTGCAAAAACATAATACATTTTTTTTGTTGTTATTTATTTATTTTTAAACTTCAAACTTTCAGAAGTTCATTCTTAAGGTCTCGATCATAAGAAATTTGAACTTGTGAAAGTTCGAAATTTAGAAGTAGACCTGTGTGTGTGTGTGTGTGTGTGTGTGTGTGTGTGTGTGTGTGTGTATATGTATGTATATATATGCTATTTCCTTCAGATTTTGCAATCTCAGAGTTAGTAAATAATTAGCCGGGGGTATAGGGGATGATGGGAATGTTTGAATTTTTTGCCTTTAAGGTTTGGTATGAGCAGAGGTTGTTGCTCAGTATGTGCATAGTGTGTAGATACGGACGTCAACCTTTTGTGGTGGATTTTTTGACATATGACATTTGGGTGCTTCAGCTATAGTCAGTACACCCACCTAGATCTCTCCCGCTCTCTCTCTCCTTACTGTAGTATGAGGTCGGAGTTGGTATATATGTGTGCGTGTGTATATATATATATATATATATATATATATGTGTGCGTGTGTGTATATATATATATATATATATATATATTTATATATATATAAATATATATATATATATATAAATATATATATATATATATTTATATATATATAAATATATATATATATATATAAATATATATATATAAATATATAAATATATATATATATATATATATATATATATATGCACACACATATATATGCATTTGTATGCATATCTATACGTGTGCATATATGTATGTATGTGTATGTGTCTATAAATTCACACACACACACTCGCTCAAAGAGCTTACCTGTACTGATTTGGCAAAGCAAACATGTATGTATGCACATTTACCCATGCAGGTGACATTTATGTTCATTAACTCCTTAACTGATGGGATAATTTAAATCCTAGTCCAGGTGCTGACTTATTTTCATTTTAAAACCGTTTTTTTTACTTTAAAATAAACCCAAAAACAATTTTATAATTAAACAAAAAAAAAAGTTATCTGGTCTAAGAGACCAGCAGGGTAAATGTTTGGCGAGTACACTAACTGTACTATGCAAATAACTGACATGCACGTTTGTAGTAAAATGAATGGGAACTGTAGCCTAGTATTCAGAAGTATGCTACTTGTCAGCATGAATTCGCACCACCAACCAACTACCACAGTGACAGGGAAATGGGCAACCACATCGTCTTCCAATCTTGTTGCTTACTCTGTGTTCTATTATATATCCACATGATCGACAAACCACGATGCTTTGCCAGAGATGGTCTGCGCCTGTCACTCCTGGGATTCAGGTTACTGGCTAAAGCTCTCGCAACCCCTATAGTGCCTTTTTTTAGGCAAGGTTCAAAGGACAAAACCACCACCGTAACAGATACAAGCATGCAAAATCCGAAGGTAATGCTACTCAATACTATAAGTCTAAACCTCAAAATGCACTCTCTCGAGGCACTCCTAAAAATGGAGAACATCGATATCTGTGCAGTAACTGAGACCTGGTTCACAGTTCCAGAGAGCACCCCTGCAATACCAGTCTACAACTCTTACTATACTTTTCGGCCACCAAACCAAGACCAAAACACTAAAGGTGGAGGAGTGTCCATATTCACTAAGGATATTCACAACTCCAGGCTAGCTGCCCAACACAATGCATCTGAAATTCTCCAGGTGCAACTAACACTAGGTATGACTGCAATCCAAATTGTAGCTTGCTACAGATCCCCCACCATGCCCCAAGATTCTCACTACACCTTTCTAAACATACTGGACAATATTAAGATACAACCAAACACCCTAATACTGGGTGATTTCAACTACCCTGCCATTAACTGGGAAAACTACTAGGGTACCAACACCTTTTCCCAACAGTTCTTGGAATTCATAAATTCCAATGCCCTGGATCAACTAATCCATTGTCCCACCAGGGGCTCCAATATCCTAGACTTGGTCATTACCAACATGGGAGATAGGTGCTCCACACCAGTGGTCACCACCTCATTGGTTAGATCTGACCATAAGCAAATCACCCTTGACATCCACATCCCACCCCCATCCCCCAGTAGGGAAACCTCTGTAAAAAAACTTCTCCAAAGCCAACTTCATGCTACTCAAGTCAGAAGTGACAAACTTCATGACACCCATGCAGATGGGAGCTGAAAATTTGACTGCTCGTATATGAATAGTGCCATCCCAAATAGAACCAAGACGCTCTCCTCCAAAAAAAGGAAGCCAATCTAGTGGTCCCCTCCAAAAAAAGGAAGCCAATCTAGTGGTCCCCTGTCATAAACAAACTATACAACAGAAGAACTGTTGCAGAAATGAGGAAAGTCCCAGGATACAGAAAAACTCCATTACCAGCCTCAGTAAGAATCTGAGATCCCTCATAAAATCCTCCAAAGCTAGTTACGAAAATAAAATTGCCAAAAATTCCAAAGACAACCACACGGCATTCTATAGTTATGTCAAGAATCTAAATGGCAATGCTCAGATATGCTCTGAGCTACAACAGAATGGCATTAAATATACTGATTCCCAAGGATATTGCCAATATCCTGGCAGATCGATTTACTGCAAACTTCACCCCCCTCTTACCACCTAAAGGGCACATCTCAACACCAAAAGATTGCCAAATTCCAGTAATCACAGCCACACAGGTAGAAACCGCACTCTCCAAAGCTAAGAATACAGCATCCATGGGACCAGATGATATCCCGGGCTGTGTACTACATGAACTACACAATTAACTGGCACCTCACCTAAGTGTCATGTTTAATCATAGCCTCACCTCAGGCTTCGTGCCCACTGAGTGGCGCACAGCTACAGTTATCCCACTCCACAAGGGGGGATCCACCTTGGATCCCGGGAACTACCGTCCCATCAGTCTGACGAGCTTGATCTGCAAAGGCATGGAACGCATCATCATGGAACTTACAAAGACAGTGGCAACCTTCAAACACTGGACCCCACCCAGCTTGGGTTTGTGAAAGGCCAATCTTGTCTACTGACCCTGATTGACTTCTTTGAATTAGTCTCCAGAGCTGTGGACGAGGGTAAGGCAGTCCACACAGCTTATCTGGACCTCACCAAGGCCTTCAACACCATCCCCCACTCTGGAATCATAGATAAACTTACTAAGCTGGGTATAAATCCCAACGTTACTCGATGGGCTGCCAAATGACTTACTGACAGAACCCAAACTGTAAAAGTAGCCGACTCCAAATCCAGCTCCAAACAAGTGGAGTACCTCAGGGTTCAGTCCTGGGACTGCTCTTGTTTGGCATCTACTTCTCTGAAGTACAGGCCAACACTAAAAGGACACTGGCTAACAAAGTTCGCAGATGACTGCAAACTGGAAGCCATTACTGAATCCCCAAATGATGTGGATATTCTACAAAAGAGCCTTACAGAAACAGATGCTTGGTGCCAGAGCCATGGCCTCAAGCTTAGCTTAATGCCAAGAAATGTATAGTTATCCCCTTTGGGAAAAAACATGTACCCATGAATTACCACATAGGTGCCAGTACACTAAACACCGAAAATGTGATGAGAGACTTAGGGACACAGGTGGACAGTGGTCTCACCTTCGATAACCACATCGCCACAACAACAGTCAGGAAATCCTTCTGTGTGGCACACCTCATCACTAAGGGCTTTCATCCAGAAAAAAGGAGGTCACTGTCCCACTGTACTCATTAGACCCATTATAGATTACAATGCCCAGTTTGGTATGTACCTCACAAGACATCTGCAACAGCTGCAAAGGCTGCAGAAATACGACACTAAGAGAACCACAGGCCTAAAGCAGATGCCCTATACTGACAGTCTAAAAAAACTCCAGCTATACTCTGTGGCATGTCGTCTACTCAGACGTCATCTCTGCTTAACATACAAGGCCATGTCAAACCCTGAACTGTTGGACATGCTCCACTTAAAGAAATCCCAATCCCTCAGAGCCACAACTAAACCTAATCATCGCAATGAGCAAAACATGCTGGAGGGATAGGTTCCTGACCCAGAGACTCCCCACACTCTGGAATAGACTGCCAGTACATGTCAAGCAGAGCGCCTCCTTGGCACTCTTCAAAAGGAACCTTGACAATTGGATGGGAGATGAGAAATTCACTCCAGGGATCACGTCCGTCGCCTTGCTAGACAGGGGTACAGGGAAGTAAATATTGCGGGAAGAAACATACAGGGAATTGTTATGACTAGGCTTGTATAGGCCCTATGGCCGATAGCCTAGTACTAACCTATGAACCTATACAACACATTCTGCAGAATCCAGTCATATACATCTAAAACCATTTAGTTATATATAAATGTGCACATGTGCGCACTCATGTGTGGGTGTATACATTCAATTAATTTCTCAAACTAGTTTTGTTAAGCCCATATGGTTGGCAGACCAGTCAATTGCAGCTTCCAGTCTAAGACTGAAGTAAGAGTTAGGTATTGGGAATTTGCTCTTTCCTTGCTACAGTGCATTCTTTGAACTGGAGTGTGTGTGTGTGTGTGTGTGTGTGTGTGTGTGTGTGTGTGTGTGTGTGTGTGTGTGTGTGTGTGTGTGTGTGTGTGAGAGACCCCTCCTTTTTATTTAGTTTTCTGGGTGATTGGGTGACTGCAAAGCGCAGTTAGGTGATCATGGTGAACTTTCAATACATTACTGTGATCATTTCCTCTTCCACTTTTATCACCCACTAACATTAGAGGTACACAGAAGGTGGTTATGTTTTGAAAGGTTAGGCAGGTTCTGTGTTAATGTACAGGGCAGCTGCATGATCTCTGTGAGCTTGTCAAGAGATAGTGCATGTGTGCCTATGAGCAATAAGATGAAATTCATAACTAGGGTCACTATGTCTTTCACCTTTGCTTACACAGGATGTGCACAAAATGGCTACTTTGTTTTGACAGACAGGCTGCGCGCGAAAGTCAAATGCAGTTACATGATACATTGGAAAAATTGACTGCCATAATTTCCTTAGAGAGGCGGTGTATTTGCTCAAGATCAACAAGCTGTAATACAATGTTGTGGTCATTTCTTTCACTTTTCTCAAATTAAATACTTGAGATGTACATAAAATGTGGCTATCTTTTTGGACTAGGGGTGAGCAGGTAGGTGTGTGTGTAAGCACAGGACAGTTAGGACCACTAATCCAATGATAACATATACAGTTTTGTTGGGACAGGACTGGGTCTGACAGCAGCAGCAAGCTGAAATATATTACTACAGGTATTATATGTCTTTAAATTTTCTTTTTAGTGAGACATCAGAAGCATACAGAATGCGGCATTTTTGGTGACAGGCTGTATGTAAAAACAAAAGACATTTACCTAATCACTGTAAAAGATCAACAAGATATCTTGTTGACAAGGCAGTGAAAATATTTTAAAGTTAACACAGACATTACATTTACATGACTTCTTCAAAGTCAGCAGAGGTAAGTGTCTGAGAAGCAAGGTATTCCATAGGAACAGTGTTTGTGCAAAAGAAGATTAAATTAATGAATGTTGGATTTTCTCACACAAACCAATGGCATCCAATAGGCCAATACATTCCCTCCAAGGGAGGGGGGGGGGGCACTTCACTCCCAGGTTGGACTACAGCCCTACTGCCTATTCACTGCCAACCTGGGATACAGCCTAACTATAGCCTGATTGCTCACTAGAGAAGGTTAGTTTCTAGGTATCAGCCAATGTCGTGTCATGCAGGCCACAAAAAAGCCCAGCCTAATCTGATCCCCAAGCAGCCAAGATGCTCTTGAACTTTGCTGTCCAGGAGAGGTTCCTGCATGCTTGCAGACATCAAGTCTCCTAGCCTCTATACAATATGGTATTCCTGGCCAATAGCTAATACCTGCAACAATCTCAACATTCTCTTACTTGTCAGAGGTGTCACAACCACACCACCTACCTCACCAAAAGATGGTTTTGCTGGCAACAGGGGCTCAGTCTCACCTTCCTTGCCATAGTCCTTCCCAGACATGGGCTTGTTAAGTCAACCCAGGTCATCTGGATCATAGTAAGGTCTTTATTATATGCCTTTTTAAAAACACGGTGAAGATGCATCATCTTAAAATACAGAGCACAGGTTACTTATTTATTATAATTTTACAGCTTCCCTAATGCAGATGTTTTCAGATTTGGTAAACAACAAGCAGCACATTTTTTAAAGTACACTAAATCAGTCATAAATATACTTTTAAACATTATTTTTTGTCCTTAAAGTGATGTTTTTTAGCATTTGAAATGTATTTCAGAAAACATTATCTGGAATTGTGAACCTGAATCCAGAAATTCAATGTATGGATATTTCAATGAGTCTGCAATTAAAGGCACAACCCAACTACAGGGTATAAATAAATATCCAGTTTTGTTATATTCTAATACACATACCTGGATAATCAACCATTTTCAAGAATATGGCCTGTACTGATAGTCTCTACCAATACACCTAGACAAGTTTTAAAATGTTCCATGTTGTGAAGTTGCATTATACTCATTTTCCATTGACACATTATACAACATTAGCTCAAGGTGACAGAATGCAGTCTCTACCCAGAATTTGTCTTAAATTTGTTTCTCACTACAACACAAGTACAAAATCTTAAATACTTCAACAAAGGCAACATTTCTGTTACTGCAAATAAGAATAGCCTTAGCGATAGGTAATAGCAAAGCCATAGTACTACTGTATAAATTACGAAAAAGATGCAGTTTAATCCCTGAGAGCACAATAGCATACTTTAATTTATTTTGTACACAGTATTTTATTAGAAAATCTCCTTAACTTTTTATTATGAACTGCTTTGGGGACTGCCATACAGCCTCATATACATGCTGGCAAATCTAGCATTTTATTTATTTAGGGTTGTTGACCAGACTACATTTCTTGCAATCTGTTGTTAAATCTGGTTTCCACCTCCAGATTATGTTATCCATGTTCAAAAAACCAGATGAAATTGATAACCAGAATACATGTGCACTCAAGTCCACATTACATTGAAAGTAAAAATCCTTTTTGATTTCATCATGCACGGCTACATTTCTGTACTGCAAGCAGGCTGAGGCCTATGCTCCATGCAAGACAAAGGCAGTGTGCTGCTTTATAAACTTGCATTGTGATGCAGTGAAATCTCTGGGGTAGAAATGCACTATTAAATGTGTTTTATCCAAGTATCTTATCAAACTCCTTGCACTGTATACTATGAACTGACAGACAAAAGTAAGGCCTCTACATACATCTAACAAATCAATTTATCAAACAATGACACAGCAATAGATCCAGGTTGTTGTCCAATTTCCATCTGGTTCATCCATGGTTGTCTGACCTGATCAGATCCAACCTCGGCACAGACTATGAAGCTTCCTGGTTCCAGGGTTCTCACCCCTCCCCTACTCAAACTCTGCTTCACGCTGGTACCTCAAATCAAGTTTTCCCCATAGAATGGACCACAATAATAACATTCAAGATCAACTGTCGCATACTAGTAAAGGGAAAGGATTGGAATACAATCAATTAGGACTGTTCATTGACGAGATGTGCAAGAAAAAGTAAGTCACAAGAAGTCCATTAGTGTCATAGGTAGGTACTAGGCTACTGGCCCTAGGGCCTATATAAGCCTAGCCAAAAAGGTACCCTGGCTTTCGCCACCCATGAAAATTATTTACCTGTGCCCCTGTCGAGCAGAGCCACAGAATTGATCCCCGGGGTGAATTTCCTATTTTCCATCCAATCATCAAGATTTTTCTTTAAGAGTGCTAATGAGGAGCTTTGTCTGATATAGATAGGTACTTTGTTCCTGAGTATGGGAAGTTTCTGGGACAGGAATCTATCCCTCCAGCATGTTCTGTTTATTGTGGAGACAAGGTTTAGGTCCCTAGAGCATGTAGCTCAGAGGGACTGGGATTTCTTTAAGTGGAGCATGTCCAACAGCTCTGGGTTTGACATAGCTTTGCATGTTAGGCAGAGATCGCCTCTGAGTAGGCGATATGTGACAGAGTAAAGCTGGAGTTTTTTTGAGACAGTCTGCATAGAGCATCTGTTTGAGGCCGGTAATCCTCTTTGTGAGGAACTTCTGCAACCTTTCCAGTTGTTGTAGATGCCTTATGAGGTACATACCAAAAGGTGCGTTGTACTCTACAATGGGTCTAATGAGTGATGAGTAGAGGGGAACAATGACTTCTTTTTTCCTGGATGAGAAACTTTTTGTGATGAGGTGTGCCACATAAAAGGATTTCCTGACTACTGTGGTGATGTGATCAAAGGAGAGACTACTGTCTACCTGTGTCCCAAGGTCTCTTATCACACTTTCGGTATTAAGTAGACTACCGTCTATGTGGTAGTTCATAGGTACAGAGTTTTTACCAAAAGGGATGACAATGCACTTTTTGGCGTTGAGCTTGAAGCCATGGCTTTGACACCAGGCATCAGTCTCAATGAGGCCCTTTTGTAGGATGTCCACATTGTTAGGAGTTTTGATTACGGCTCCTAGTTTGCAGTCATCTGCGAACTTCATTAGCCAAAGACCTTCTGTGTTCAGGAGAGGACCCAGGACTGAACCCTGTGGTACTCCACTTGTCACTGGTCTGAAGTTGGACTTGGGAGTCTGTTACTTTCACAGTGTGGGTTCTGTCAGTGAGACAGTTGGCAAACTATCTTGTAACATAGGGATTTATACCTAGTTTAGTGAGTTTATCTATAATTCCAGAGTGGGGGATGGTGTCGAAAGCCTTGGCGAGATCTAGAGATAGGCTGTTTGAACCACCTTACCCTCATCTTTTGCTTTGGTGACTGCTTCAAAGAAGTCTATCAGGTTTAGGAGACATGATCCGCCTTTTACAAACCCGAACTGGGTGGGGTCCAGAGTTTGGAGATTACCAATGTCTTTGTTTATAAGTTCCATGATGATATGTTCCATGGCCTTGCAGACCAGGCTCGTCAGGCTAATTGGGGCAGTGGTTCCTGGGGTCTGTGGTGGATCCCCCTTTGTGGAGTGGAATAACTAACCACAAAATGAAAAAGCACACACAATACTGCAAACTAATCCAAAAATCAGTTGAGGATGTAGGATGTCTCCAAACAACTAATAAGTTGCAAATAACTTGTAAAAGCACAGAGTCCAAGCAATGCCAAACAATTTTAATAGAATCCAAAAAGACAAAATGGTAAGCGCTTTTGTCCCACCAATACAGAACTTCATCAGACCTTGATATACCATCTGCATGTGTAGAATGACTGAATTCTTCAGAGCATTTTGTTCAGCATTACTCATGTGATCTGTGTCAGTTTGAAAGGGGGCAGGAGGGAGGGAGGTTGAACTGGATGAAAATCAGACAGCATGGATCTATCACTATGGTAACCACATAACTTTCATATCCAACCATGCCTGTTTTTGTCCACTCAACCATGGGATGGGTTCCCACGCTGGTACACCTTGGTAGTATCAAGGAAGGACATTCCTGAAAAAGTACAGTTGTGTACACTTACCATAAATGTAGATGTTCGAGTGCATTCACTGTTGCAGTCATCACCTGTGGGTTTATCCCTGCTGTGGTAGCCCTCGGCTGGCCTGAATACCAGAGTCAATGTTTCTGTGTGCCGGCTGCTGTCGCCTGTAGTCTGATGTCAGGTTGTCAGTACTATAAAGCAAGGCAGCTGACGTCATTACATCAGTTTTTCTTGCCCTAACCTGTCAGAAGCACAAGGGAAAAGAGAGAGGTGGTCCTGGTGGCTAAGAGCCACCCTGGGAAACACGTGTCCCTCTAGGGGAAGATGTGAAAAGGGGGATGGAGGGAGGGAAACCAAGACTGCAATAGTGAATTTACTCGAACATCTGCATTTACAGTAAGTGTACACAGCTGTACTATGTTCTTCGTGTTTCACTGTTGCAGTTATCACCTGTGGGAGGATTCCCAAAGCTCAGGGAAAGGGTGGAAGGAAAGATAAGAGTCCTAGGTATGGGTCAGGAAGACCTGCAGAATTGCAGAGGCAAACCCTGCCCTAGACTTCGAAAAGAGAGGTAGGTGGTAATGCTTTGTAAAGGTATGGACAGAGGTCCACGTGGCCACTTCCAATATGTCCCTGGTAGGAACTCCTCTGAGGAAGGAAGTGGAGGTTGCCCTAGTGGAGTGGGTACGGATTAACCTAGGGATGGGTTTCCCATGTAATCTGTAGCAAAACTGGATACAGTGTGAAATCCATTTGAAAATGGTTTGCTTGGAGATGGGCTTCCCCTCTGCCCCTGGGGCAAAGCCTACAAAAAGCTGGTCAGTTTTTCTGAATGGCTTAGTGCAGTCCAGATAGAATCTGAGTTGCCTGTGCACGTCTGGTGAGTGTAGAATTCTTTCCCCCTTGTTTTGAGGGTTGGGAAAGAAGGTGGGAAGGTGTATGGCCTGGTTATGGGTCACATCAGGTACCACCTTGGACATAAAGGAGGGGTTAGTCCTCAGGGAGACTCTGCATGGAAAATTATGAAGGGCTCGGCAGCCATGAGAGCCTGAAGTTCTGAGACTCTTCTGGCTGAGGTGATAACTAGTAGTAAGGCAGTCTTCCAGGAAAGGTATTTCAATTCCGCTGAAGCAGCAGGTTCGAAAGGAGGTAAGGTTAGCTACTCTAACACATAATTCAGGTCACAGTTTGGAGTAAGAGGTCTTCTGGGATGCCTGATATTAGAAGCCCCTCTGAGGAATTTGCTTAACCAAAGGATGAGAGAAGAGGTGTAGGTCTGAATCATAAGGGGCAGAGATGGCAGAGGCATGGATTTTGATAGAGGAGGAGAGGCCACTATTGAGCAACTCTGCTAAGTAATCCAGGATGAGAGGGATGGAAGGTTGGGAGGTACACTGCCCCTTTTTGATAGTTTCCAGGAGCAGAACCTTTTCCATTTTCCTGCATAAGATTTTCTTGTGCTGGGCCTTCTGGCCTCTGTGATGATGTCCAAGACCTGTTTGCTCAACAGTGACTTCTTGTTAGTTTTTAGTGTAGGAGCCATGCTGAAAGTTTGAGTCAGTAGGTCTGGGTGTAGTACCTTCCCCCTCCACTGGGTCAAGAGGTCTAACCTTGGGGGAAGTAGCTAGGGGACTGCAAGGTCAGACTGCGTAGTAAGGGGTACCAATGCTGTCTGGGCCAATCCGGAGTGATGAGGATGGCCTTTGGTCTCTCCTTTCTTATTCTGATCAGAACTTTGGGAAGAAGGGACAGAGGAGGGTATGCACACACAAAGAGGGAGCTCCAGGGGAAGGTCAAGACATCCACCTTCCATGCTAGGAGGTGAAACTCCCTGGTGCAAAACTTGTGCAGCTGATGGCTGAGGTGCGAGGCAAAGAGGTTCACCTCTGGGGTCCCCCACTCCTGGGTGATTTGCAGAAAGATTTCTCTGTGGAGCTGCCATTCGTGGGGGTCCAATAAGTTTCTGCTTAGGTGGTCTGCCAGTGTGTTGTTGATGCCTGGTAAGTACTGGGCAATTAGGTGTAGGCCCATGGAGGTGGCTGTAAGCCACAGACTCATGGCTAACCTGCACAGCGGGTAAGATTGGGTGCTCCCTGCTTGTTGATTTACCACATTACTGTGGTGTTGTCTGTTTTTATAAGGAGGACCCCTTACCTGAGATGGGGTTGGAAGGAAGTCAGAGTGTTTTGCATTGCCATCATTTCTTTCTGGTTGATGTGCAAGTGAAGTTGCTGGGTATTCCAAATGCCCTGGGTACACCTGCCTGCTAGGTGGGCGCCCCCAAGCTATGTCTGAGGTTTCAGTGTTGAGTGGCTGACCAGAAGGGCGTAGGATGAAGGGAAGACTCTTGTTCATGGCACAGGCCTCTGCCTACCAGACAAATTTGTCCCTTATGCAAGGGATCAGTGGAAGAGTGATCTCTAGGGGCCGAGTGCTGACACCAAAGGTTCTTTAAGTACCACTGAATCTTTCTCAAGTGAAGCCTGGCGACAGGGATGAGAAGGATGCCAGATGCCATGTATCCCAGGGCTTGCAGGAACTTCCTCGCAGTGAGGTGACTTCTGGAAGCCAGCTGGGTGAAGTAGAGGCAGAAAACTCTGCTTTTCTGGGGATAGGAAGGCCATTAGGATTGCTGTGTGTAGCACAGCTCCCAGGAAAAGAATTTTCCTAGTGGGGTTTTGCTATGATTTTTTTTCTCATTGATGGTGAACCCTAGGGAAGTTAGGGGTTTTTTGACAAAGAGAAGATTCTGGAGTAACTTTTCTTTGCTGTTCGCCTGAATGAGGCAGTCGTCCAGGTAAGGGTAAATCTGTAGATTTTGCTGTCTGCAGAATGCTACAGCCAGGGCTAAGCATTTGGTGAATACTTTGGGAGCAGTAGATAAGCCAAAGGGCAGTGCAGAGAACTGAAAGTGCTGATTGCCTGCTCTGAAGCGCAGGAATTTTCTGCACGATTCCCTGATGGGGAGGTGGAGGTAAGCATCTTTTAGGTCTAGTGTCACCAGCCAGGCATTTTCTGCGAGCATAGGCAGGAGCTGCTGCAAGTTTAGCATTTTGAATCTGGGGACCACCAAGGAGGTGTTCAGTTTGGATAGATCCAGGATGGGGCGCCAAGCGTCCTCTTTTCTGGGGACAAGGAATAATATGGAATAAAAACCTTTTCCTGTTTGATCTGGAGGGACAGGTTCTACTGCCCCCTGGGATATAAGGAGTTTTATCTGTTGTAATGCCTATGCTCACTGGTTTGGGGGGAGTTCTGGGTACCCTCTTGGAATTGGGAGTTAGCTGAAGGAGAATCTGTATCCCTGAGAAATTATTTTAATACCCATTGGTCCTTGGTTATAGAGACCCAATTATCCTTGAAAAGGGTCAGCCTTCCTCCTAGTTTTAGATGAGTGAAAGGAGGGCAGAGGGGGAAGGGAGAGTCATTGCAAGTGCTTACCATAGAAGCTTGGATTAGATCTCCCTGCCTCAGAGGCAAAGTGGTCCATTGTTTCCTTCTTTGCTAGCCCTGGGATGGGGGTCTGGATATCCGGTCCCTGTGGGGCTTACTTTGGTCCTGTCTGCTGGGTGCAGGGAAGGACCAGTGTTTAGATGGGAAGTTTCTGCTGAATCTGGGTGGTTGAGCTTGAAATAAATCTTACTGTTTGCATAGATTTTGCTTTGTCTTCCATCTTTTTAAGCACCTCTTCTGCTTTTTCCCCCAAACAGGCGTTCCTTATCTAGGGGTGCATCAATAAGTTTAGACTTGATATGATCAGGGAGAGGTTGTTCCTTCAGCCATGCATGCCTTCTAATAACAGATCCTGTCACTGCTGCCCTGCTAAAGGCTTCTAGGGTGTCATATCCACATTGTAATGAGTTCTTGGCCACTTGACAAGCAGAGTGCAGTAATTCTGCCAGCTCTTTTGAGTTGGCACCGTCAGGGGAGGTAGCAATCCTCTGTTTTGATTGTTCCAAAGTGTGTTGTTGATATTTTAACATATGGAACTGACAACTGAGTGCTCTGATAGCCAAGGTTGCAGAGGTGTATACTTTCTTACCCCATCTGTCCAGAGATCTGGAGTCTTTGTCAGAAGGAAGAGGATTCTTGGCAGAACTAGTCTTAGCTCCTTTGGGTCCCTGTGTAATGACCTCAGGGTCTGCAGCAGGGTTCCTGTACAGGTATTTGTGAGAATACAGTACTCTGTAGTATCGGTCAGGTTTAGCTGGGGCAGGAGGCAGGGCATCAGGGGCTAATCTGGATTTAAGGAAAACATCATCCACCACTTCTAGAATAGGTGGGATGGCCAGGGGTCTATGCTGGGGCAGGTCCAGAAACTCTCCAAGACGTTTCTTTGACTGTGGGTAGTCCTGAGATTCCCACTGAAAATGTTCCCTGAGGGAGTGAAGGGTTTCCCCGAAGGAGAGGTCCTCTGGAGGGGAGGCAGAGGGGATGGATTCCTCTGCATCTGAATCCTCAAACAATTAAGGGCTGATGTTCCTCTTCAAAGGCAGAATAATCAGATTCCTCAGACTCCTGGTTTGTCATAATTTCTGGAAAAGGAGCCCTTTTCCTTTTTGGAGTGGGGGCTTGAGTACCTCAGATAAAGGAAATGAGATCCTCTGCCATTTTAAGCATTTGAGCTTGGGGTGGGGGAGCAGTAGCAAGATGGTGGCTAGAAGCAGATTTCCTAGGAGTGGCCTGGCTTCGAGGCCTAAGAATCAGTCAGTCTTTAAGAAACGGTAGTCGGAAGAGAAGACATCTGTTTTTGTCTAGAATCGGTAGTGCAAATGGCCTCCTCAGAAGCCTGTGCCTGCGTTGCAGCTCTGGACCCAACTGAGGAAGAGACAGCCAAAGACTCGGAAGACAAAGTGGATTTCTGTAGCATACAAGACTCCAAAAGGGTCTCGGCATTGGCCTGCATAGAAAGTGAGTTGGGAATTAGGGGCTGCGAAAGTGCCTCACTGAATTCCGGAGAACTGACGACTTGCTTAGCGGTAGCATCGTCGGAAGGCTTAGCCTTGTGTGGTCTGTCTCTATCTTTACATTTTTCCAGAATGCCGGCGGATTGTTGGCGGATGGATGCCATATCGGAATTCAAAGACAGAATACGAAAATAATTTTCTACAAAAGGAGCTCTATGGCAAATGGTTCTCGCATTAAAGTGGGCACAGCACCGGCAATGAGGGACGTCGTGGCCTGGGCCTAAACAAGTGATGCAGTAAGAATGAAAATCTCGATGTGGGATTTGCTTTCCACAGGTGAGACAATTGTTAACTTTTTCAGACATTGGTTAGAGCAAGAAAAAAGGGTCCCCAATGGGGTACTTAGCTTTAGACGTTTTCTGCTGAAATACAACTTCTGGTAGCGACCAACCGGCACTCGTGCGAACTGCTTCTGCTACGGGCTCCACGGCAAGAAAGACTGATGTAATGACATTGGCTGCCTTGCTTTATAATACTGACGACCTGACAGACTACAGGCGACAGCAGCTGATGCACAAAAACATTGCCTCTGGTATTCGGGCTGGCCAAGGGTTACCACAACAGGGATAACCCAAAGGTGATGACTGCAACAGTGAAAGATGAAGAACATTGGTGAAACCAAAGGAAGAGTATGATCTGGACTGCACAACCAGTTTGTAATGAAATATAAAAGTGTGAGCTGTTGATCAAGTAGCTGCAGCCCAAATATCATCAACAGGAAGTCTGTTTGAAAAAGCTGTTGATGTAACATTGCCCTTGAGAAATAGACCTTAGGTTTAGATTGTACTGACAAGCCTGTTTTACTGTATACAAAACAAATAGTCTGATAATCATCTGGAAAGAGTAACCTTAGCTAATATTCTGCCTAATTTTGGCTTTGAGAAGGCAATGAACAATTGAACAGTAATGTTTGGTCCTATGAAGACAGAGCCCAAGTTGATGACGGATGTCCAGCATATGTAAAATATATTCTGCTTTGTTTGAGAATATGGGGATAAAGGCCAGTAAATTTATTGACTGATTTAGATTAGTCTCAGATAGCACATTAAAAAGGATGGATGTGTTAGTTCTCAGAGAAAAGCTGCATTTATGAAAAAACAGATGAGGTGGCTTGCAGGAAAGTACTTGGGTCTCTGAAATCCATCTGTCTGACGTAACTGCCACCAGAAATATTGTTTTCCAAGAGAGGAACTACAAATCAGCTCATGCTGCTGTTTGAATGGTGGCTGAGTTAATGCCTGCAACATGACAGAAATATCCCGGGGGGTACTGGGTCACTGAAAGGTGAAAATAGGAAAAGGGTTCCCTACAAAAAGACTCTAAGAGCGGTCACTCTGTATTATGAGGAAACTTGAGAGAGAGGCCATTTGCACTTTGATGGTAGAATAACCAGAGCCAATGCAGAAAAGTTCAGTCACAAACTGTAACATGGAAGTAACAGGAGCACAGAAGGGATCCAAACGCTTTGAAATAACCCACATGGAAAATCTCCTCCATTTGCTATGGTAGATCTTCTTAGTGGATTGTTTTTGAGAAGCTGATAAGATTTGGACCACTGAGGATGGAAGCCTGGCATCTCTGGCTAAGATTAGAACTGGAGGAACCAAGCAGTTAATTCCATGGATCTTTGGTCCAGAGGAGGCAGACCAGATGAAGGTGCTAAAAAGATTTGGATATTGATCCAACATTCATGGTGGATGTACTAGTAGAGGCCACAGGAGGGAAAACATGTTTGTTGAGGCCAGAAATGAGGATAACCCTGCCCTTGCACATTCTTATATAAATTTGTTCATTAACGGCAATGGCTGAAAGGCAAACGGGATACCTGCAGGCCAATTGTGGACTACAGCATCCCTCAGTGACTGTCCCTGTGGTGGGATCAGGGCAAAGTAACAGCTGCACTTGTAATTTAAGCAGGATTCATAGAGGTGCAGCAAGACTGACCCCAGTGGCAAAAAAGTACAGTTTTGTACCTACCATAAATGTAGATGTCCGAATTGGATAGCATCTGCAGTCATAACAACTGGGTTGTCCTGTCGTCAGGCAGCCCTTCAGTCGGCCGGATTCCAAAGTCCGGGTCCGGCTTCGGCTGATGTCGCACTTCACCCGACGTCATCTCTGTTGGTCTTCGGGTATAAAAGCATCAGCCGACACCATTTTCTTCAGTGTTTCTTGCCCCAGATGCCAGAAGCCCTATAGAAGGCTAAAAATTTTGGATAGATGCCAATGTTTCCAAAAGAGAGAGGTAAACACAAAAATAAGCATGTATGTACATAAATACAAACAAATACACCATGAAAGAAATCCACCCACTAGCTAGCTATTAGAAGGGTAAACACCCTAGGAGTACCACAGAGGGAAGGAGGAGGGTAATCCTGACTGCAGATGCTATCCAATTCGGACATCTACATTTATGGTAGGTACAAAACTGTACTATGTCCTTCATGGATGCATCTGCAGTCATAACAACTGGGTAGAATACCATAGCCAACTAGGGGAGGAGGATAAAAGTAGATTATGGTGTGTTTAGGATCCCTTGCAGAACAGCAGTGGCAAACCCTGCTCGGGATCTGGAATATAGAGGTAAATTATAATGCTTGGCAAATGTATGCACGGAGGTCCAAGTAGCCGCCTCAATAATGTCTTTGGTAGCCACTCCTCGTAAGAAGGCTGTGGTAGTGGCTGTTGCCCTTGTAGAATGAGGTCTTATGTTCTGTGGAATTGGTTTTCCATGGAAGGAGTAACAGAATCGTATGCAATTTCCTATCCATTTGGAGATTGTCTGTTTGGAAATAGCTTTTCCTTCCCTTCCTGTTGCATAGGCTACAAAAAGTTGGTCAGTCTTTCTGCTATTTTTTTGTTCTGTCCAAGTAGTAGCGTAGCTGTCTATGTACATCCAAGGTATGCAGTATTCTTTCCCCTCTGTTTTGTGGGTTGGGAAAGAAGGTAGGTAGGTGGATTGCTTGGTTTAAAGACACTCTGGATACCACCTTAGGCATAAATGTAGGATTAGTCCTCATGGACACTATCTTGGTGGAAGATTAGAAAGGGTTGCACTGCCATTAAGGCCTGTAGTTCTGAAACCCTCCTTGCTGAAGTAATTGCCAGTAGGAAAGCAGTTTTCCATGACAGGTGTTGTAGGTCTGCTGTTGCTGCTGGTTCAAAAGGTGATAGTGTCAATTTTTCTAGCACAAAGTTCAAGTCCCAAGCTGGCAATGGTGGTTTCCTTGGAGGTTTTACATTCTTGATTCCTCTGAGGAACTGCCTGAGCAAAGGGTGTGAAAAACCGTGGATCAAAGCTGTATTCTGCTGAAATAGCTGATGCATGAATCTTGATGGAGGAGTAGGACAGGCCTGAATGAAGTAGTTCGCCAGATACTCCAGAATGTTAGGCATATCTATGTTTGATACATCTTTTCCTCTTTCAGAACTCCAAATGACAAACCTTTTCCATTTCCCAGCATAATTCCTTCTAGTTGAAGGCCTCGTGCTTCAAGAATAATGTCTTTAACTCTTTGTGAAAGTTCTGTATTAGCAGCTGCTATGTGATGTTCCATGCAGTCAGTTGCAGCGTTTTTAGGTTTGGATGCATGGTGCTGAAGTTGTTCTGAGTTAGCATCAAAGGCATCAGGGGTATTGGCCACATATTGTTCCGAGACATGCTCCTCAGCAGTGGGTACCAATGCTGTCTTGGCCAGTTCGGAGCTATCAGGATTATCCTTGGACGTTCCTCCTTGATTTTTAGTAGTACTTTGTGTATCAAGGGAAGAGGTGGGAATGCATATGCTGTTAGGCCTTTCCAGCTGAAGGAGAGCGAGTCCACTTTCCATGCTAGTGGGTGGAATGTCCTTGTGCTGAAGAAATTGCTTGAAACCACCACGAACTGAGTCAAACAGCATTTAATAACAGAAATAAAACAGGAACAAGCGCTTTCACGCAATAAAATTGCGCTTCATCAGGTTACAATCTTTCAGAAACTACCATTGCCTTTTATAATGATTCATTAACTACAATAATTCAATTATCCAAGTTAATTGACTTAGATTCATTCAGAACATTAACTTTCTAAAACAACATCAAAATTCCTTATTCAACCACATTACACATGCCATTTAAAAACAGACAACCTAACAATACTGTTCATAATTTCATCAGTGCATATCATTTCATAGTTTACTCAATGCACTTGTATCAATGTGCATAACCTTCCCTTAATTAGTAACATAATTGCTAAACGCAAACCTTATTTGACAGGAAGTAATGCCCATCTTTAGAAAAGATAGCTGTTGATGCGTCTTTTCTTTTCAATCATTATTACCAAATTAAAGCACCAGTTCCATGACATCGCATATAGTTCATTGTTATAATATATAAGGATCAAAATTTAAACCATACGGATCCTAACTAAGGCATAATTGGGTCAGACATTGCTAAATATTATAAATTTAAATATCCAACGTAAAATACAACATTCACCAAAAGCATTTACATATGCCTTCAACAGTGCTTGTGTTAGTACTAAGCCACTTATTAATTAAAAACTCTCTCAAGACAAGTCAGGGATCAGATATTCCCATTTGCATCATACGGAAAAACTATATCCATAGGCAAAAGGGGTTGAGTATCACATCCACTAACATCATGGTATGAGCCATACTAATGGTGATTAAATACTATAAGAAAGCAAAAACTATATAAAGAATAATAAATGAAAAGTAATAAATAATAATAAAGTAAAAACAAAGCAACACAGATAACCATTATATAGTTAGTGCGTGCTTCCAGCACAATGCTCTATTATTCACAAAAATACCATCTCATTCCCGATGAATAACATTACCATTCAAGTCTACCCATTCTTTCGCCTTAAGCTTGCCCGCTTATTGATATCAAGACTCAGTGAGATACATAAAGCTCGGTCAGAGCATATAATATAGAAGTAGAACCACAGAGAATAAGACGTTGCTAACTAAAACTATAGTGTCTAATAAACCTAAAGACAATCATTTATATAAGCAAGTCATAACATATATGATGTACGACTATATAAATATACAGGAAACAACTATATAATAGATAGTGACAAAATCAACCATATTAAAACTTAATAATATCACAAATGCAAAGATGCACAAAAGACTATAGTACAAAAATGTAGTTCTGAAACCCTCCTTGCTGAAGTAATTGCCAGTAGGAAAGCAGTTTTCCATGACAGGTGTTGTAGGTCTGCTGTTGCTGCTGGTTCAAAAGGTGATAGTGTCAATTTTTCTAGCACAAAGTTCAAGTCCCAAGCTGGCAATGGTGGTTTCCTTGGAGGTTTTACATTCTTGATTCCTCTGAGGAACTGCCTGAGCAAAGGGTGTGAAAAAACCGGTGGATCAAAGCTGTATTCTGCTGAAATAGCTGATGCATGAATCTTGATGGAGGAGTAGGACAGGCCTGAATGAAGTAGTTCGGCCAGATACTCCAGAATGTTAGGCATATCTATGTTTGATACATCTTTTCCTCTTTCAGAACTCCAAATGACAAACCTTTTCCATTTCCCAGCATAATTCCTTCTAGTTGAAGGCCTGCGTGCTTCAAGAATAATGTCTTTAACTCTTTGTGAAAGTTCTGTATTAGCAGCTGCTATGTGATGTTCCATGCAGTCAGTTGCAGCGTTTTTAGGTTTGGATGCATGGTGCTGAAGTTGTTCTGAGTTAGCATCAAAGGCATCAGGGGTATTGGCCACATATTGTTCCGAGACATGCTCCTCAGCAGTGGGTACCAATGCTGTCTTGGCCAGTTCGGAGCTATCAGGATTATCCTTGGACGTTCCTCCTTGATTTTTAGTAGTACTTTGTGTATCAAGGGAAGAGGTGGGAATGCATATGCTGTTAGGCCTTTCCAGCTGAAGGAGAGCGAGTCCACTTTCCATGCTAGTGGGTGGAATGTCCTTGTGCAGAATTTTTTGAGCTGGTGATTGAAAGGTGATGCGAATAGATCTATCTGAGGCATTCCCCATTTCTTCGAGATGGTCTTGAAGATATCCGGGTGCAGCTGCCATTCGTGGGCATCCGATGTGGTCCTGCTTAACATATCTGCTAGAGAGTTTTCTTTTCCTGGCACAAATATTGCCTGTAACTGGATGTTGTAGCTGAGTGCCAGGGTCCACAGCTCCAAAGTCATTCTGCATAGGGGGTAAGAATGAGTGCCTCCCTGTTTGTTGATGTACCACATGACTGTGGTGTTGTCTGTCCTTATCATCAAGTGGTCCTCCTTGAGAAATGGTCTGAACTTTTGGATTGCCAGTTTTACTGCCAGCATTTCTTTTAGGTTGATGTGCAGGTGAAGTTGGTCCTGTGTCCACAATCCTTATGCGCATTTGTCCAGCATATGCCCCATCCTAGGTCTGAAGCATCTGTTGTGATGGTCTGGCTTGCTTGACCCTTGCGAAAGGGCAGGCCTGGGTTTGACTGGCATGCCTGAGCCCACCATAGGAACTCCTGTTTTAAGCATGGTATTAGTGGGATTTCCGTTTCTAGGCTGTGTCTGTGTTGGGACCATAAATTCTTTAGGTACCACTGTAGTTTTCTCATATGTAGTCTGGCAAATGGAACCAAGATTATGCATGATGCCATGAAACCCAAGGCCTGCAGTACCTTTCTTGCTGTTAACTTGTTCAGTTTTGTTAGTGCCAAGAAGTAAAGAGGGAGTTATTTTTGTTTTTCTGTAGTTAGGAATGCCATTTGTCTTACTGTGTCCAATTCCGCTCCCAGGAAAGTCCTTGTCTGGGATGGTATCAGTCTTGACTTTTGTAAATTGACTGTGTATCCCAGTGCTTGAAGCAAGTAAATGACCCTTTGTAAATCTGTTGTCAGCTTGCTTTTGTTGTCTCCTTGTATCAGGCAGTCGTCCAGGTATGGATAAATTTGAATTCCTGTAGTCTGCAATGGGCGATTACTGATGCCAGGCATTTTGTGAATACTCTGGGCAGTAGATAAGCCAAAGGGCAATGCTGAGAATTGATAGTGCTCTGATCCTGCAAGAAATCTGAGGTATCTTCTGCAGATTGGTCGAATGGGGACGTGCAGGTATGCCTCCTTGAGATCTAGAGTTACCAGCCAACACTCCTTGCCCAGCATGGGAAGAAGTTGCTGTAGGGTCAGCATTTTGAATTTTGGGACAATGATGTAAGTATTCAGGGTGGACAGGTCTAGAATTGGTCTCCAACTTTTTCCTTTCTTGGAACTAGGAATAGTCTGGAGTAGAACCCCTTTCCTTGCTCTGCTGTTGGCACTTTCTCCACAGCTCTCATGTTTGCTAACTCCATTATCTGTTGTAGAGCCTCTGTCTTTTGATTTGGAGGTAGATTTGGCATTCCTCTTTGTCTGGTAAAGTGTGGAAGTGGAACCGGTAACCTTGATCTATGGTTCGTAAAATCCACTTGTCCTTTGTTATGTGGTGCCAGTTTTTGAAAATAAGGTTAGCTTTCCGCCTAGAGGAGCTGCTATTTGTTCCCTGGTAGGCGGGTTTAGGATTAAGTCACTGTGGCTGTGTTGATGTAGTGGCAGGTGTTGAGTCTGTGCCTCTGTTGTTACCTTGCCACTGTCGTCCTCTGTAGGCACCTCCTCTGGATTGGTTTCTGCCTCTGGAACGTCTATTCCTGCCCTTTGAGGTCTTGTGGAGTCAGGAAAGGACCAATTTTGGCAGGCCAGTTCCTGCTAAACCTTGGGGTTGAACCTGCAAGAAATCTTTAACTGTCTGGACTGATTTTGCCTTTTCTTCCATTTTCTTCATAACCTGCTGGGCAGGTGTACCAAACAAACTTGTTTTATCCATAGGAGCATCTAGCAATTTAGATTTAACATGATCCGGTAAAGCTTGCTCCTTTAGCCATGCATGCCTTCTAATTACAGTGCCAGTCATGGCTGATCTAAATGAAGCCTCCAGTGCATCATAGCCACATTTTAAAGAGTGGTTACTAACTTGCTGTATGTTATTTACCATTTCTAATACATATTTCTTATCAAGAGATTCATCAGTGGTTAGCTTTTTAGTTAACTGATCAAGCATAAACTCTTGGTATTGTATCATGTGAAACTGACAGTTTAAAGCTCTAGCTGAGAGAGTGGCTGAAGTGTAAACCTTTTACCCCATCTGTCTAATGACCTTGCTTCCCTTTCAGAAGGAACAGGGTTTTAGCTATGGTCGGCTACTGCCTTGGGACCCTGGGAAATAGTTTCGGGTCTGCAAGAGGGGCCTTGTAAAGGTGGTGATGAGTATCTGGCACCCTGTAAAATCTGTCTGGTTTGGCAGGGGCTGGGGTAAAGAATCTGGAGCGGAGCAGACATCATTGAAAGCATCATCCACCACAGAGAGAACAGGAGGTATAGCTAAGGGCCTGTGCTGTGTAAGGTGCAAAAGGTCCTAAGTCTTTTCCTGGAGTCTGAAAAATCCTGTTGCTGCCATTGGAACTGTTCTCGCATGGCATGCAAGGTTTCCCCAAAGGAGAATTCTTCTGGTGGGGAAGCAGCTGGAATGGATTCTTCAGCATCAGAATCTTCAAAATTGGAGAAAGGAGCCTCTGGCTGGTCAGTTATGTCTGATTCATCAGCAGAATCATCAGAGGACACTGGCTCATGGGGCTCTGCCCTAGGTCTCTTCTCTGGGGGCTGAGAGGCCCTGTCTGGGTGAGATTGAGATCCTCTAATTAATGAAATTAAATCTTCTGCCAAAGTAAGCATTTGAGAACTGGAAGAGGGCCTGGTTGAGGGGGGTTTAACAGGCACTGTTTTAGTAGTCTTGGCTGCTTTAGCCCTGGCGAAGGCCTTAATGGACATGGCTGCTGGAGGCCTAGTAGCACCACGTGCTGGGGTAGAGACATCCAAGGGAATGGTGTCTGATAAGTCAGTGGTAAGCACCGTAGTGGGTAAAATTTCTGAGGCCGATTCAAGAGTGTTAGCAGGGACCTCAGTTGTAGAGGTAGATTCAGCTGTATTTTGATCAGTTTTCGGTTTCGGCGAAACTGAGACACTCATGTTTGCTTAACCATGGTTTCGGCCGAAACCGCGGACCGCGAAGTGTCGGTCTTTTCTTTGCGTTTTGGCAGAATGCGTAGTCGGAGGATCCGACGGCATAATGTACGCAAAATCAGAACCGAAAAACTGTTCTGCAAACTCCGACCGGCGTCTAAGCGTTCGTCGGTTGAAAGAAGCACAGGACGAACAGGCTGCTACGTCGTGGGCTGGGCCTAAGCAAGGCAGGCAGTAAGAGTGGAAATCTTTATGAGGTATTTGTTTCCCACAGGTTAAACAATTATTAACTTTTTCTGACATCGGCTGAGGCAAGAAAGAGTCCCCAACGGGGTACTTAGCTTTAGAAGTCTTCGAAGTAGTATTCGGTAGAAGTAATCTCTGGATCCGACCGACCGGCACTTGCGAACAGCTTCTGCTTCGGGCGCCACGCGGCAAGAAAGACTGAAGAAAATGGCGTCGGCTGATGCTTTTATACCCGAAGACCAACAGAGATGACGTCGGGTGAAGTGCGACATCAGCCGAAGCCGGACCCGGACTTTGGAATCCGGCCGACTGAAGGGCTGCCTGACGACAGGACAACCCAGTTGTTATGACTGCAGATGCATCCATGAAGGACATCTCAAGGTTGTCACTGTTGGGTTGAAGGACCACTTGTGACGCTTTAAGACAGCTCTGCTCAACTTGTCCAGTAGTACAATGGATGCCCTCAGTAACTGCATTAATATCAGAAAGTGATGAAAAAACATCACCCATTTCCAAACTCACAAAGTCTCTCGACCTAGAGGATAGGAGCATGTCCATCCCTGTTTGCTGATGTACCAGACTACAACATGCTGTCCGATTACACCAAAATCACACCCTTGGGAAAGACATCCTAGAATGCCTGCAATGCTAAGACAACTGCCCTAATCTCCAAGAAATTGATGTGAAGATTGATCTCTGTGTGACCAAGTACCTTGTACAGTCTTCCCTTCAAAATGCACCCCTCCCCACAGAGGGTGGCATCTGTTGTTACTGCAGCCATAGTTGGAGCCATATGAAATGGACATCCTTTTGTCACTGAAGGAGTTTTTATCCACTGGGAAATGTACTGCCTGTACACTTGAGTGATGGGAATTTTTGTGTGCAGGGGATGAACGCTGAGACCACTGAAGTGCTCAAGTAAAATCTGGCTAGTGGCACCATTAAAACTGTAGAAGCCATTAGACCTAGAAGGCAAAGAATTAGCTTTGTGGAGGGGAAGGCTGATGAACGACTTGCATACCTGGGGGGAGGAGTAGGGAGGTTCCTTGGTTCATCCCCCTTATACGGAGTCTAGGGCTATGGATCACTTTGTGAAATGGACTTGCACATCAGCGACCCATGGTTGAATTGGACGAAAACAGACATCTGGATCTTTAGTTTTCATAGTGCAGTATTATACCAGTTTCTAATAGTGCTATTTAACTTCTGCTAAATAGACCAGGCAAAACTAATGATAATACTATATGTGTACTAAGTAATGATTATAGCAGAAGCAAACATCCTATATATTTCACCAGAAGAAACATTTTAATATATTAAGCTGTATAATTCAATGACTGCAACACCATGCTTTCACGCAGCTAAAGCTGGGGTTTAAATTCAACACTGAATTAGACAATAATACTGAAAAGAATGGAAGCTTTAGACATATTCTGCTGGTAAAAACATTGTTACTCTGCCTGAATAATATAACTATAAATATTCAAAGGGGAAAGTACAGTTTTGTACCTACCATAAATGTAGATATTCGAGTGCTGATACAGCTGCAGTCATAACAGATGGGTTTTCCTGCCTTCAGGCGGGTCCTCGGTCGGCCGAATTCCAAAGTCTAGGTCTGGCGTCGGTTGTCGTCACTTCCTCCCTGACGTCAGTGCGACAGGGGTACAAAAGAACCAGCCGACGCCATTTTCTTGCCCCAGATGTCAGGTGCCCCCAGAAGGAAGGCAATACATAAATTCATGTAATAATGCAATGCAATATAATCAAAAAACAGTAGTTGCAAGCAAATACACCATAAATGAATACCCCAATCAGATTGTATGAGGAGGTGTTAGCCATTAGGCCTGTCCCAAGAGGGGAAGGAGGGAGGGAAACCTGGACTGCAACTACATTAGCACTCTAACATCTACATTTATGGTAGGTACAAAACTGTACTATGTTCATCGTGCATACAGCTGCAGTCATAACAGACGGGTAGAATCCCAAAGCTAAAAAAGGGGTGGTAGGCACTAGGTGGAACTAGGAGGAGCCAGGATGCCCTGCAAGACTGCAGTGGCAAAGCCTGCTCTAGATTTGGAGTACAATGGTAGGTGATAGTGCTTGGAGAAGGTATGTACAGAACTCCAAGTGGCTGCTTCCAAAATATCCTTGGTAGGAACCCCCCTGAGGAAAGCTGCAGAGGTAGCTGTGGCCCTTGTGGAGTGAGATCTGATGCCTGCAGGTACAGTTTTACCATGAAAAGAGTAACAAAAGTGTATGCAGTGGGCTATCCATTTTGAGATTGTCTGTTTGGAAATTGGCTTCCCTTGAGCTCCTGTCGCATAGGACACAAAGAGTTGCTCTGATTTTCTGAAAGGCTTTGTTCTGTCCAAATAATAACGCAGCTGTCTGTGGATGTCCAAGGAATGTAGTAGTCTCTCCCCTTTGTTTTGAGGATTAGGGAAAAAGGTAGGTAAAGTGGATAGCCTGATTCAAAGCTACCCTGGATACTACCTTTGGCATAAAGGATGGATTGGTTCGTAAGGAAACTCTGTCCTGATGGAAAATGATGAAAGGCTGCACAGCCATGAGGGCTTGTAGTTCCGATACCCTGCGAGCTGAGGTGATAGCCAGAAGGAAGGCTGTTTTCCAGGACAAATATTGCAGTTCTGTTGAGGCAGCTGGCTCAAAAGGAGGCAAGGTCAGTTTTTCTAGAATTAAATTGAGGTCCCAAGCAGGCACTGGTTGTTTCCTTGGGGGTTTTATATTCTTAGCCCCTCTGAGGAACTGTCTTAAGAGGGGGTGAGAGAATAAAGGAGGATCAGTGTTGTATTCTGCAGAAATGGCTGAGGCATGGATTTTGATGGAGGAGAATGAAAGTCCACTGCTTAGCATCTCAGCTAGGTACTGAAGTATTTGAGGTAAATTCAGTATTCCAGGATTCTGACCCTTTTTCTCATTCCAGGCACAAAACCGTTTCCATTTTGCGGAATAAGCTTTTCTAGTAGAAGGCCTTCTGGCCTCCAAAATGACATCCTGCACCTCCTTGGAGAGTAGGGTCTGTTGTGAAGTTAAGGAATCTTCCATGCAGCCAGACTGAGTGTTTTCAGCTGACTGTGAAGAGTTTTGAAGTTGTGCTGAGTCAGAAGAAGAGGTAGGATTCATGGTGGGGAATGCGTCAGGCTCCTCAGGAGTGGGTACCAGTGTTGTCTTGGCCAGTCTGGAGCAATGAGAATCATCTTTGGTCTGTCTGCTCTGGTTTTTAATAGAGATGCAACTATACGGCCAAACTGGAGGCTGAGCTCTCTCAACATAGGACTGGCAAGACCAGACAGGAGGAGAAGGTAACCACACACACTATAGACCCAGTCTCACATAGTACCATCACAACCTCAAATCATACACAAACACACAAAGACATACTCGGAGGCTCTGATCAAAAATCTACCAAAACAACAGAGGCCACCAAAGCAGACACCCAAACAACTACCACCTCAGAACACAACACCTGCAACACATAAACCACACAGTCAGAGTATCAAACAGTCACAGCCCTTAAGGACAAACACAATGCCAAACATACTCGTCATTGGTGACTCAATAGTCAGACACACTGACGTCCCGCTCACCAGACTGAGTAAGGAGAAGGTCACAGTAAGCTGCCTGTCTGGCGCTAGAATCCGCCACATAATGCAAGCACTCAGGTCTCTCAACAGCAGGTACAAGTACGACTCAGTCATTGTCCACGCTGGTGTAAACGACCTGAGACGTACCTCCTTGGACTACATGAAGAGAGACATTGAGGAGCTCTCTGATTATGTAGCTCAGGCAGGTATGACCCTGACCTTGAGCAGTATCCTACCTTCACCAAGAATGATGCCACAATACAGAGATAAGATGATCAGCTTTAACAATTGGCTTAAACTCTGGTGTCATTCAAAGGGGATCCAATGTCTGTCTGCCTGGGATGACATGCTGGACAAGCCACGCTGCTTTGCAAGGGACGGCTTGCACCTGTCACCCCTGGGATTCCGGATATTGGCAAAGGCTCTTGCCACCCCCATAGTGCCTTTTTTAGGCAAGGCTCAAATTCTAAACCTACCACCCTAGAACACAATAAAGGAAAAAAACTAAGGGTAATGCTGCTCAATGCCAGAAGTCTCAATCTCAAAATGCACGCACTCGAGGCCCTTCTCAGTATGGAGAACATCGATGTCTGTGCTGTGACAGAAACCTGGTTCAAGGCTCCTGAGAGCACCCCAGCACTATCAGGTTTTACCTCATATCATGCGTTCCGGCCCCAAAATCCGGACAATACCAAGAAAGGAGGAGGGGTATCCATATTCATCAAGGACACCCACACCTCAAGATTGGTAGCAACGCATGATGCATTGGAGACCATCCAGGTGCAATTAACCATAGGCAAGACTGCTCTGCAATTTGTAGCATGTTACAGGCCACCCTCGCAAACTCAGGAACCTCACATGGCTTTCCTGAAAACACTGGAGGGGATAAATGTATCTCCGAACACCATCATACTAGGTGACTTCAATTACCCTAATATAGACTGGGAACACTACTCAAGCCCAAACACTCTAGCCCAAAAGTTCCTGGAATTCATAAACTCAAATGCCATGGAACAACTAGTCACCATCCCCACAAGAGGAGAAAACATACTTGATCTCATCATCACGAACATGGGAGCACAATGTTCAACACCGGAAGTATACCCCTCACTGGTGAGATCAGATCACAAACTAATCTCTCTGGAGGTCCTCATCCCGCCCCCACCTGAAATAAAAAAGACCACAGTAAAGAACTTCTCGAAAGCCGACTTCACACTTCTAAAGACTAGTGTGGTCTCCATTAAGGCCCCCGAGCCGGCGGTAAACATTACCCAAGCCGCTGAATCAATTACAAATGCCTTCTACCAGCACCTGCAGGACTGCATGGATCAGGCAATCCCAAGCAAAACAAAGACTCTTTGTACCAAAGGCAAGCGTCCAGTCTGGTGGACCCCAGCCATAAACAAACTCTACAACAAAAGGAGGAAGCTACTACAAGATAGAGCAAAATCCTTAAAAGGTAAGACACCCTTGATCACTATAAGTAAAAAGCTAAGAGCTCTCATAAAATCATCCAAAGCGAATTTTGAGAGAAAAATAGCTAAGGACTCAAAAGACAATCATAAGGCCTTCTTTAGCTATGTTAGAAACCTGGGAGGAAACTCCCAGATATGCTCAGAATTAGTTCAAAATGATGTGAAGATTACTGATCCTACCGCCAACATACTGGCTGACAGGTTCAGTGCAACATTCTCCCCCCCCTCCCCCCCAAAAGAAGAGATATCTATACCAAATGATTGTAGCCCCCCAAACATCTCTAACGCCCAGGTGAGAACTGCTCTCTCAAAGGCAAAAAACACAGCATCCATGGGACCTGATGGTGTCCCCGGCTGTGTGCTCCACGAACTCAACAAGGAATTAAACCCGCAGTTAGGACAGCT
Source organism: Protopterus annectens (assembly GCF_019279795.1). Classification (NCBI taxonomy): domain Eukaryota; kingdom Metazoa; phylum Chordata; order Ceratodontiformes; family Protopteridae; genus Protopterus; species Protopterus annectens. The sequence goes on from NC_056751.1 coordinate 141,034,892, forward strand.
GTTTAATCAGTCTCACCTCCGGATACGTACCCAGGGAGTGGCGCACAGCGACTGTGGTCCCACTTCACAAAGGCGGTGCCTCCACCGACCCTTGAAATTACCGTCCCATTAGCTTGACAAGCCTTATCTGCAAAGCCATGGAGAGGATCATAATGGATCTCATAAATAAAGACATAGGGAATTTACAGACTTTGGATCCAACCCAGTTTGGCTTTGTCAAAGGCAGATCATGCCTTTTAAACTTGGTCGACTTTTTCGAAACAGTCACCAAGGCCATTGATGAGGGGAAAGGCAGTCCATACAGCCTACCTCGACCTGGCAAAGGCCTTCGATACAATACCCCACTCGGGTATCATTGAAAAACTCATCAGCTTAAATGTAAACCCATACATCACAAGATGGGTTGCAAACTGGCTGAGTGACAGAACCCACAGGGTCAGAGTTGCTGGCGCCATGTCAGACTCAGCCTGTCACAAGTGGTGTCCCACAGGGCTCAGTCCTGGGCCCACTCTTGTTCGGCATCTACTTTTCCGAAGTACAAGCAAACACAGGAGGGTTATGGCTGACAAAGTTTGCAGATGACTGCAAACTGGGCGCTGTAGTTGAAAACACATCTGACACAGATATCCTTCAGAAGGGTCTCACAGAAACGGATAACTGGTGCCAGAGTCATGGCCTAAAGTTAAATGCCAAGAAATGCATAGTCATACCCTTCGGGAAAAACAAGGTTACCCCTAGCTACCATATAGGTGGCAATCCACTGAGCACAGAAGAAGTTATCAGGGACCTGGGGACCCAGGTTGACAGCAGCCTTTCATTCGACACTCATGTTGCTAAAGTAGTTAGGAGGACCTTCTACATTGCCCACCTGATCATGAAGGGATTCACATCTAGATCAAGGGAGGTCATAGTCTCCCTATACTCATCACTCATCAGACCAATGATTGAGTACAATGCCCCATTCGGAATGTATCTGACCCGACACTTGCAGCAGCTGGAGAGGCCACAAAAGTTCCTCACCAAAAGGATAAAGGGTCTCAAAAATCTGTCTTATGCTGCCCGACTGAAAGAACTCCAGCTCTATTCAGTCGCTTACCGCTTGCTCAGAGGTGACCTGTGCCTGACATACAAGGCCATGTCAAACCCAGATTTGATGAACATGCTTCACCTCAAAAAATCTAGATCCCTCAGAGCCACAAGGGCGGGAGACAAACCTCGACACGGTTATTAATAGGACGTGCTGGAGGGATAGATTCATCACCCAAAGACTCCCTATGCTGTGGAACAAAATCCCGATATATGTGAGGCAGAGCACCTCGCTGACCTTGTTCAAGAGGAATCTTGAACAATGGATGGGAGATCTCAGATATACCCCAGGGATTACCTCTGTGTCACTGCTTGACAGAGGCACAGCAAAATAATGGGCATAGTTTCTCCAAAGTAAAGGGGTGGCGTAAGCCACAAAACTATGGGCTAGGCTTGTAAATGCCCTCGGGCAGATAGCCTAGTATGAACCTATGAACCTATGAACTTTGGGCAGCAGAGGAAGAGGTGGAAAGGCATAAACTGTCATTGTTGTCCAACTGAAAGAGAGTGCGTCCACTCTCCAGGCCTGTGGATGAAAGGTCCTTGAGCAGAATTTTGCCAATTGGTGATTTCTGTGGGAGGCAAAGAGATCTATGTCTGGCCTTCCCCATGCTTGAATTATCTCTGTAAAAACTTGAGGATGCAACTTCCATTCATGTGGATCGGTCATATTTCTGCTTAGGTTGTCTGCCAGCGTGTTTTCCTTGCCTGACAAGTACTGTGCTTGAAGTTCGATTTGTAATTCCAGAGCCATGTTCCAAAGAGACATGGCCAGCCTGCATAGGGGGTATGAATGGGTTCCTAACTGTTTGTTTATGTACCACATTACTGTGGTGTTGTCTGTTCTTATCAATAGCTGACCTGGATGCAGAAGGTTGTTGAAAGCTATAATAGCATGTATTACTGCTAGCATTTCCTTTTGATTGATGTGTAGGTGCTTTTCTTTTTGGGACCATTTGCCCTGAATGCACCGATTTGTCATGTGCACCCCCCAGGCATAGTCCGAGGCGTCTGTTGTGATGACTTGATTTGCTTGAGGCTTGCAGAATGGGAGACCTGTGTTTCTTTGGCATGCTTGAGCCCACCACAGAAATTCCTTTTGAAGACATGGAATCAGTGGTATTATTGTTTCCAAACTGTGGCTGTGTTGAGACCATAGGTTTTTCAGGTACCATTGAAGTTTCCTCATATGCAGCTTTGCACATGGGATTAGTAGGATGCAAGATGCCATGAATCCCAGAGCCTGCAGGATTTTCCTTGCAGTCAGCCTGGTGAAATTTGCTAGTTTTCTGAAGTATTGAGTTAGTTGCCCCTGTTTCTCTGGCGTGAGGTAGGCCATCTGGGTGTTGGTGTCCAAGTTGGCACCCAGGAAAATTATTGTTTGAGAGGGTATTCGCCTTGATTTCTTTTTGTTGACTGTGTATCCCAGAGAATTCAACAACATTATTACAAAAGCCAGATGTTTCAGAAGTATGTGCTTGCTGTCTGCTTGGATCAGGCAGTCGTCCAAATATGGGTATATTTGTATCCCTTGAAGTCTGCAGTAGGCAATTACTGATGCCAGGCATTTTGTGAACACTCTGGGCGCAGTAGATAAGCCAAAGGGCAATGCAGAGAATTGATAATGGGTTGAACCTGCAAGAAGTCTGAGGTATCTTCTGCAATCTTGTCTGATTGGGGCATGCAGGTATGCCTCCTTGAGGTCCAATGTTACCAGCCAAGACTCCTTGCCCAGCATGGGAAGAAGCTGGCTGCTGTAATGTGAGCATCTTGAATTTTGGCACGAGTAAAAATGTGTTTAGGATGGATAGGTCCAAAATAGATCTCCAGTCTTTTCCCTTCCTTGGTACCAGGAATAGTCTGGAGTAAAAACCTTGACCCTGTTCCTGTGCAGGTACCTCTTGAATAGCTTTCATGTCCATGAGATCTGAAATTTGTTTTTGTGCCTCTGCCCTTTGATTGTGTGGCAGGTTTGGCATGCCTCTCATTTTTGGAAGGGTGTGAAAGTGGAATCTGTAGCCTCTGTCTATAATGTCCAGGATCCATTTGTCTTTTGTGACTATATGCCAATTTTTCGAAAATAATGCCAGTTTTCCGCCTAAAGGTGCTGCCATTTGAGCCTTGCTTGGCATGCAAACGGGAAAGTCATTGGGACTGCTTTCTGAATGGCTGTAAACTATCCTCACCACCTCTTTGTGTAGGTGCTCGCCATTGTCTGCCTCTAAACGATCCTTGAGATTGCCCTCTGCCCCTCGGACGCCTGTATCTACCTCGGGTCTGTCCGTGGCTGGAAAGGACCAATTTTTGGAAGGCCAATTTCTACTGAAACGTGGAGGTTGTACCTGTAGGAAATCTTTCACTGTTTGCATTGATTTTGCCTTTTCCTCCATTTTCTTTAATACCTCCTCAGCTTTAACACCAAACAATACATCTTTTTGCAGAGGGGCATCTAGTAATTTAGCTTTGACATGATCTGGTAAGGTTTGCTCTTTGAGCCAGGCATGTCTACGTATGACTGATCCTGTAACAACAGCTCTACGAGGCCTCTAAAGCATCAAAACCACATTGCAAGGTATGTTTACCCACTTGTTCTGCACTATGTATCAAATCCTGCAACTCCTTCAAGTCTGGTTGTTCAGGTTGTGACATTTTGCTTCTCAACTGTGATAACAAAAACTGTTGGTACTTTAACATATGGAACTGACAGTTTAATGCCCTCATGGTTAAGGTGGCCGAGGTGTATACCTTTTCCCCCACCTTTCTAAAGCTCTGGAATCTCTCTCTGAAGGTAATGGATTTTTAGCAGTGGAGGCCTTAATTCCCTTGGGGCCCTGTGAGATAGTTTCTGGGTCAGCCGCATGGCTTTTGTATAGGAATTGGTGTGAGTCAGGAACCCGGTAATACCGGTCAGGCTTGACTGGGGCTGGAGGTAAAGAGTCTGGGTTAAGGCAGGCCTCCGAATACACATCATCTAGAATGTCTAAGACAGGAGGTATAGCCAGAGGCCTGTGCTGAGGGAGCAAGAGAAAATCCCTAAGCCTTTTCTTGGAGTCTGAGTACTCAGTGGAAGTGTTCCCTCAAGGTATGCAAGGTTTCCCCAAAAGAGTGATCCTCGGGGGGGGGGGGACAGAGGGAATGGACTCCTCTGCATCAGAATCTTCAAAAGGGGAGTATGAATGTTCCTGGTCATCAGAATGTTCTGAAATAATGGAGGCCTGGTCCGAGGAGGGGGATTCTTCCTCCACTCTGGGCCTTTTGTCCGGGGGGGGTTGAGAACCCCTGATAAGAGAAATCAAATCCTCAGCCATTTTGAGCATCTGCTTTTTAGGCATGGGGCCTTGAGAAGGGCCCTGTGGAGCTTGTCTTTTAGTATGCATGGCTGCTTTAGACTTAGTGAAAGCCTTGATGGAAAAAGAAGAGGAAGGCCTGAAGACACCTTGAGAGGTGGCAGACCTGTCTAAACTGAGTTTCACCGCCAAGAGTGGCTTTGGTATCTGTAGTCGGGGTGTGGGCTGAAGAGCCTGCGACCTCGGGCACAGTAGACACCGCCAATGAAGTGTCGTCAGTAGTCAGTAGGTGCCTCACTGATGACCGGACCACCTGTAGTCGGCTTTGGCATGGTGTCGGTAGAAGCCGCGGACCTTGTATGTCGGTCCTTATCTTTGCGTCTTTTACTCAAAACTGGAGTCTGAGTATCTGACGACATAATGTAATTAAATTTTTTGCCAAAATAGTGTTGGGCGAACTCCGCCAGACGCTTAATATTGCATCTGTTGAATGTAGCACAAAAACTACAGGCCGAGACGTCGTGGTCTGGGCCTAAGCAAGGAATGCAGAGGGAATGAAAATCGATATGCGGTATTTGCTTCCCACATAAAATACAATTATTAACTTTGTCTGACATCGGTGTGAGGCAAGAAAAGTTTCCCCAATGGGGTACTTAGCTTTCAAGAAGACTTCGGTTGAAAAATATTCGTAATCTCAGGAGCTGGCCGACCGGCACTTGCGAACTGCTTCTGCTTCGGGCACCGCGCGGCAAGAAAGACTGGGGAAAATGGCGTTGGCTGGTTCTTTTGTACCCCTGTCGCACTGACGTCAGGGAGGAAGCGACGACAACCGACGCCGGACCTAGACTTTGGAATTCGGCCAACCGAGGACCCGCCTGATGGCAGGAAAACCCATCTGTTATGACTGCAGCTGTATGCACGATGAACATCTGGGATATGGCTTTTTATACACAGGCAGTGGATTCACTGGTTCAAAGGTCTTCACTGCAAAGTCTGACACTTTGTATTGATGTCCATTTCCATTGCATGTGTTGTGCTATACCACTGCACAATATGTAAAGAATACTTACTTTACTTTAACTTCTGATCTAGCAATAATGCATATTTTAGAATACAGATGTAACAGTTTACCATTTTATAAATTTTTTTTCATTTGCAGTATGGACAGATAGCATTGTCCGACTGGAACAATTAAAGTAATGGGGGTAAATTCAACATAGAACTGCACTGAAACCCTAAAGGATAAAATGGCAACTTCAGATTCCTTCAGTATCTGATCAACATGCTGACACTGCACCAAAGTTTTAAAATGAAATCTCAAAGGGGAGCAAGACATGGCCTTTTATACACAGACATCAAATGCATTAATTCGGTGATGTTTATTGCCATGCTACACTCAAACACTTATGTATTACACTCATTTTCCTTGTGGGTGTGATGTCAAACTTCTCGTCAGAATGTTAAATACAGTAATGGCCCATCACAACCCTTTACAGGGGTGTTATATACATAATGAAACCAGAAAAGGGCATAATCTTAAATGGTTTAGCACCTTCATTTTACTGTTTTAAGGTTTCATTCTGAAATGTCAAAGGCCTGAGATACGGACTTTTAAACGTAAGTACAAGATTCATTAGTTCAGAGGTTTTTAGTGCCATACTCTGACATTCTGCAGTACAGCCTTTTCCACTATATCTACTCTACTGAACTTCTGTTCAATATGCACAGAACAATGGACTAGAATACTTTAATGCCTTTTCATTACAGAATATATAAAATCCAGCATATTTTACCACAACAGTTTTCCTTTTTGCAAAACTCTGTAACCAAAATGACACTGACAGGAACAAATGAAGTAGTTTAACCCAATATGGCGTAATGTTGCACTGAAACCTCAAGGCATAGCAGCAATCAAGTGCTTTTTATAGCATAACATCCTATTGTTACTGCCTGAAGGTTTTAAAATGAAATTTAACATATAATATAAGACAAGACATTTCATATAGAGATAAAACAAGATAAAGCATTTTTATACATAGACAAGATCCACTGTTTCAAAAGTCTTCGTAGCCACATTCTGACAATTTACTCTCCTTCCATTCTCAGCATTGTGCTGAATTTCTCTTCAGTATGCAGAGTACAATGATACTTTGAAAAATGATTTTCCAAGTTGTCATAACATAAGAAGTAAAATCCTATTTATTCCTTCTGGATATGGAAGTTTTTTTTTCCCCCCAACGGGTTTAGGACACCTCCCCCAGATTTAGAGTCACACACATTAATGTAGGTAACATGAAAACAACATGGGGCATGTGTCTTAAAATTTGGAATCACCAGCTAAGTGCGTTCTGCATCTGAAACTTATGACATAATCTGCACAGTATTCCATACTGTTGGCAAAGATATGCTCCTTTACTGAAATGTACAACCAACAATTATATATAGCCATTTGAGGGCTCTGATTTTGCCATTTGGTTCACAGAAAACGTGAACATGCAGCATGTTTCCGGGGTGATTTACTCAGTATGTTTTTGAAATGAGAACTAGAATAATACACCCACTTCACCTTTTATGGCAAGTGGTCTGCTTTACCTACAAACTGTTAATCTGTGAAAAACGCAATAAATTTGGGACTATCCAGGTGCATTTCTTTATAAATTTCATAAGAGTATCTTGAAGCTGTACAAAGATATTGTCATTCAAAGACTGACTAAATCTCAGATCAGAAATGCCCTCAGGAAATTGACAAACTAAAATTTACAAAACAGTTGAAAACACAGTGTAGTTTTCCATTTTCTTCACAGTAAAATAAACAAACGCTATCAAAACAGATAATGTTACGACTTCAGTCTAGCATGCACATTTTGTATAAAGATGTTCTTTGTGCACACAAGGACACAGAATACATTTTATCTGTATTGTAACTCAACATACTGCTGCTATTTTGAGCGTAGCAGCAAAATCTAAGGGTATTTTATAGATAATAAGTGACATCTCCTGAAAATGTAACGAAAAAATGTATATAGTTACAGGTTTGTATATAGAAACTGCAAAAGAAGCCAAAGAGAACTGCATTCTGGGGGCAGACCTTCTGAAAATATTTAGCAGACTATATTATCCAAATACACACACAGGATTATATGTCATTGTGTGTACATATCTAATACATACCTGTAGAAATTTCCACTGGTTGAATGTGTCACAGAAAATCAGCTGATTGCACATATCTTTTTTTTTGTCTGTGTAAGACTGTGGTACAGCAGGGATCAAGGGATTTGTCCTTTCCTACTCTAGTGCAATCTTGGAGTTGGTATACATAATTACTAGGGAGTTGGGTGGGTGTAAATGGGTTTGTTTTAGTTTTCAATTAGTTGCGCCTTGAACACTTCACATTCAATGTTTTGATTTAGTGACGTACATCATACAGCCACTATACATATGCATACATATATAGACACACACACACACATTATATATTATATGGGTCTACTTTGATAAAAAACGCATTTCACTGAAACTCATTTCATCAAGGCCTCATTTCACTGAAAATGAATTGCCTGAGCACAATTCACTGCAAGCTCCAGGGGCTGTGTCCTCACAACCCCCTTACTAAACATACTAACTCCAGGATTGCACTACAGTAGGGAACAGAACATATACCTTTTTAGACAAAATGAGTTTCAGTTTTCAGTGAATATGAGCCTACTTCGGAACACTGAAATACCAGAAGACCAACTTTCAAAATCCTGAGACAAGAAAGCAGACTTCAGAAAACCGACGTTTTGGAACATCGACTTCCGACTCCAGGTAAGTAAGCACATGGCCACTATGCTGAACTTTGTCCCTTACCCCATGGTAATGTGACCTCTGAGTTGGTATATATAGCTGGGGTGGGCAAAGTCCCCCACATCATTGGGTTTCATTTGCTTCGGTTTTAATTTTGGGTTTTTTTTTTTTTGGCCAAGTGGTTACTTAACCTGGAGTTGGAAGTCTGTGTTCTGGGACGTCTGTTTTCTGAGGTTGTTGCCTTTCTCATCTCAGGATTTTGAAAGTCCATCTTCTGGTATTTCGGTGTTCCGAAGTAGACCCATATGTATATTTTAAATACACACCTTCATATTCAGACTTGATATCTTTATATATACATACACACACACACAGTTGGCGCTGCATATCTTCATTTTATTACCAGAAATCACAAAATCACAATCAATGTACAGTAGCTGCTACATTAGTTTAATTGTTACTGTCACTTATTACGAAAAGCCAAACAGTTCATAAAAGCCAATAAAGCAGCATTTAGCAAATGCAAGCTTGTATACCGCATGCTTAGCAGCAGCAAGATGTTTCTACTAGAAAACAGAATATATATCCAAAATGCATCTGTGCTAAATCAGGATTACATCAGAATTTTGAAAACACACCATTTCTTCAAAAAAAATTGTATTACTGGAAAAATGTCGCCACTAAACTGCCTATATTGACCATGGCAATATGGCACAAATAACTTCAGATCAAGCTATAGTTAAGGTTTTCAAAGGTGAAAGGACAGTCTTAGATATAAACACCTAAACAATGCAAGTACAATTCTCTGAAAAACATAATAAAAATAATGATTAATAGTAATAGTTGGAAATTAAATTAAATACCAAATGCAGGCTTTTATAGGCTCTTCACTGTGAATGTTTTGCATGATGCAATATGATTCGTCTCCATCAGGTGTGTGTATATGATTTCTGTACTGCATATGAAATACATGTCTAGAACCCATCTGTAGTAAGCTGGCATTATATCAGAAGGAAAAATAATTATATTTATATATATATATATATATATATATATATATATATATATATATATATATATATATATATGTACACACACACACACACACACACACACACACACATGCATATAACTGTGTATACATTCCTCCAAAATAGTTAATACTTGTTATTACATTTATGCCAACCGCAAACCAAAAAGACTTACTTGCCAGCCCTGTGGAAAGGGATGCCCATCGGGGTAGGAGGTGTTCACTTGGGCAAACTTCACATCCAATCCCTGATGGAGGCTGGGGATGTGCAAGGGGAGTGTTGTCCTAAATGGGAGTAGGTGGGGACATTGGAAGAGTTGCTGTAGAATTAGAGCAATACACCAACATGTTCAACCCTGAACAAACTATAAGTGCATGTCAGAAGACGGCATAGTAAGGGGAAAAAAACTCCTCAGACAGCAATATGATACAGCACAAGGAGCCTCACGTCTTCTCACTGACCCCAAGCTTGGGTTGGAGGCAGTAAGATGCAGGAAAGGAGTGCTTGGCAGACCCAATGAACAAGAACGGGTACCAATGGCAGCTGGCACCAATCAGCAAAAAAGTCTCCTGTTCAACAACACACACACAATACAAGTTCCATAAATGACGATGTCTGAAATCATTAAAGTGTATTCTCTAGCTTAATGTCATAATATATTTTCCTAATCGGTTTGCTGAAATGTTTTAATGGTCTCAGTAACGTGCAACTACCACTAGTAAGCTTTTGCAGTTATCCGACTGTTTTGCTTTTCCCCAGTCTGTTAAAAATTAACATATGCATATGACTTTTCTTCTGGCTGATAGACTCAAATATTAGACTTGTATCCTATATTTATGACATTAAAATGAAAAGCAATATTTATCAGAAAATCTGGTATTTCTGACATTTTAAGTATTGTAGCAAAAATAATATTTAAAGTGCAAATTGCATCAATTCATTTGAGAAGCAGCTCTGAACTTGCCTTTAGAGCTACCAGCTCATTACAAGTTGCCATCTAAAAACTGACTATTCAGATGTCTTGCTCTGAAGATTTTGTAAAAAAGAAAAAGAAAAAAAAAAAAAAAAAACTAACACTATATAGATAGACTTGTAAGCAGGGTCCAGTTAAGATCAGTATGTCAATTAGAATGAAACTCACCAAGTACAACATTAACAATATATTCAGTTTAAAACAAAGTGAGGCATCAATTTTCTTCACAGTTAGTGCAAATCAGAGAAATACCAAATATTTTCACAATGGTAGTAGATGCCCACAAGGCTTTTGATAGGGTCAATCTTGATTTCTTGCTGCAAACGTTCCCTCACTTTGACATACCTAAAATTTTTATACAGATCAATCCAATTCTCTGTAGTAATCCATATACATTCCTATATATAAACAAAGCATGGTCAAACAGAATTTCGATAAAAAATGGGAAAAGACAAGGCTGCCCGTTATCACCCTTTCTTTTCAACCTTTACCTAGAACCCCTATGTCTATATATTAAACAAAATACATATCATAATCCCCCCTCAATACATAGCTTCAAAGTTTATCTCGCAGCATTTGCAGACGATTTAAACATATACTTTACTACACCAAATTCAGACATGACCAAAATAATAAACACAACTGAACAATTCTCATACATGTCTAACTACAAATTAAACCTTAATAAAACTAATATATTCCACTTAAGGCCACCTAGACTCATCTCCCTAATACCTCTCTTAGACAAAATAAAAATAAAAGAAGAAACCAAATACCTGGGGATTAGTTTCTTTCAGAATAACAAGGAATTCTACCAACATAATGCAACTCTTAAATGGCAAAACATAACACAAGACTGTACAAGATGGAATAACCTAAAGCTACCGTTTTTGTCTAAAGTATCAATAATTAAAATGAACATACTACCTAGATTAATATATCTATTTATGACATCTCAGATAACTATACATAATAAATTCTTTAAACAAATTCATACCTTTCTAGCAAAATTTGTATGGGAACCTAAAAAGGCCAGAATCTCCTATCAAAAGCTAACACTTCCCAAGAACAAAGGGGGTCTGAACTTGTCAGATTTCAAAACCTACTACTCTATTATCAACACTAATAGAATACTGAGACTAGCAGAGTATGACCCCTCGGCAAAGACTGGTTCACCGGCCACCGGCCAGTGTAACAACATACTATAGGTACATAAAAACACTAGACATCAATCCCAAAGAGTTTCCCTTCTTAAATAAAAAAGATTTACAAGCCTATAACATAACAGAGCCACTAAAACATTCTATAAATATAACACAAAAACGTTTTCACTCCTTAAACCTTGGACAAGCTATGTTAATACTACACCCCCTCCATAAAAATCCTAACTTAAAAATAAATAAGATGCTAAACCTAGACTCCTTCCATCGGTTAAAACATAAGAGAATCCAAGATATCTACCCATTCCTCTATAGCACAATTCATGAATTAAGTAGTAATCTAAACTTATTATTTATTTATTTATTTTATTTTACATTTGTTGACCGGGCTAGTCTAACTGGATACATGTCCATTTTCAGTAGAGGCCCGGGGAGAAAAGCTCCGAGCAGCAACAATGACAAGGAAATACAATAAAGTATAATTAAAATAAAATAAAATTTGTTACAAAATTAACATTAAATGGTAGAGCTATACAGAGTTATTTAGCAAATTTAGGCTAGAATCAAATACTATGAGTAAAAACAAAAATTAAAACAGAAGATAGATAAAGTAAAAGAAAAAATTTTTTTTTTTTTTTGAGAAAGAGCATGAGGGGGCAAGAGATATCAGTCAGGTTTGGAGCAGGGACAAAGCCAGTGGGATTTAAGATATTCTTTAAGGTTCTTCTTAAAAAGTAGAGTAGAAGTAAGGTTGGAAAGTTCAGAAGGAAGATGATTCCAGCTCTTTCCTATGGTGTTTGAGAAGAGTGAGTCCCCAGCTTTGTTGTTGGATTTAATGGAAGAGATTTGAAGTTTATTTGCTGAGCATAGAGTTGCAAGATTTTTGTAAGGGGAGATGATATTAGTGAGGATTGGGGTATTTCAGGGTAGTATTGGATCTTTTGGGCGATAAGTTGTTGAAAAAGTAATTGGTTCTGCAGTTCTAACCAACCCAGCTGTTTGAGGTTGTGACAATGATGTGTTCTAAATGGGGTACCAGAAGCAAATCTGGTTATGTTATTATAACAGGTGGAGAGTTTGGTAAGGTTGGTTTTAGAAAGATTAGTATAGATACCAGAAGCATAGAACAGGGTGGAGATTAGGTGGGTTTGGGCTATAGTGTTTCTGGCTGCAGGGGTAAGGAAGGATTTGATTCTGTATAAGGTCCCTAGTTTTTTGTTTACCGTCTTTATAGTGGAATTAATATGGTCATTGTAGCTAAGGTTGTTGTCTATTGTAACACCTAGAAGACGGGTTGTAGTATCAGGGGATATGATGGTTCCATTGTTAGAGGTTACTGTGAAGTGCAGTTGTGGTGTCTTGTGAGTATGAGAAAAAAGCAATAATTTAGTTTTCTTGGGGTTGAGCAGAAGGCAGTGTTTTATGAACCAGTTTTCAACACAGTTAAATACTGTTTGGGTGAGGCACTGGAGAGAGGTTATAGACTTGGCTGAGCAAATTAAGGTGGAGTCATCTGCATACTGTATGCAGGTGGCTTGAGAAATACTAGTATGTAGGTAATTAATAAATAAGGAAAATAGAAGTGGCCCTAAGATAGAACCTTGTGGTACTCCAATGTTTACAGGGAGGGATGAAGAAATATTCTTGTTCCAGAGAACTGCTTGCTGTCTATTTTCTAAATAGGATTTAAACCATTGTAATGCTTGTGGGTCTAGTGAATGGGCTTTTAGAGTGTCAATAAGTATGGGATGGTTCACCATATCAAAAGCTTTAGAAAGATCAATAATTAGAGCAGAGGAAAAGGTGTTATTGTTATGGTTTTTGTTTATAGAATCAGAGAAGGATAGCAGGGCAGTTGTTGTGCTATGGTAAGGCCTAAAGCCATGTTGACAATCTGCAAGTAGATTATTTTGTAGTAGGTGGTCAAGCAGTTGTCTGTGTATACATTTTTCCATTATTTTAGCTAATGGAGAGAGTAAGGCAATAGGCCGATAGTTGGAGAGCTCAGTTGATGAGCCACCTTTGTGTAAAGGGATTATATGGGAGATCTTCCATAGAGAGGGGATTTTGCTTTCTGAAATTGTTCTATTTATAAGTATGGAGATAGGGTAGGCAATGGCTTTAGCTGCAATTTGCAGGTATTCAGCTGAAAGACAGTCAGCAGAAGGGGTGCATGGCTTGAACTTTTGAAGGAGGTTGCAAATGAGGGATGTAGGTACAGGATGTATATGTAAGGTAGGTGAGGGGGTATTAGGTGTTATTAATGGGAGAGTGGAAGTGGATGGTAATGTGTTAGATAGGGATAGAATAGCTTCAGTAAAATAGTTGTTAAAGGCATCAGGAATCTGGTTAGAGTTATTAAGGTTGAAACCTATAGGGTCAGGAGTTTTAGAGTGTCCTGGTTGAAGAAGTTTGTTAATGCCAGACCAGAATTTTTGAGGGTGTTGTTGGTGAGTTTGTTGTAGGTGGAGGTAATAGTCTTTTTTGTCTTTAAGAATGTCCTTCTTGGTGGCATTTCTTAATTGTTTAAAGTAGAGGTGATCTGTTGGATTTCTGGAGGTTCGCCATTTAGCCCAAATTTTATTTCTGAGAAGGATCTTCTACCTAAAGTATATATAATAATTTTAAGACAAATCAAAGAGGTGTGTTGCAGTTACCTCCAAAACCTTACCATACTCGAAAGTGACACTGAAAACTGTACCCTACTTTGGAAGACTATGTTAATGTCAAGGAAAGCAATAACGAACTCGTACAAAATGATAGGGGAAATCAAATTCCAGAAAGACCTTCTCTTCTCTAATTACTGGGGAAAATTAAAACCTGATATGGATGACTAGCAAATAGAAAAGGCAATCAACTCAACATTGAAAACTATTCCACTTACAAAACTCTTACACGCAACTCATGATTAATAATAATGCTTATTTCACCCCAGCAATTCTTCACAAATTCAATGCAACTAAGTCCCCATACTGTCCACACTGTAAAGACCAGATTGCAGACCTAATACATATATTCTGGAGTTGTAAATGTGTTTTCAAGCTCTGGAATTCCCTTCAGTTACAACTGCAAATAATGGGGTATCAAGCATCAACACTAACATGGGAATTTATTCTTTTACACATCCTCCCGGCCAACATCTCAGGAAAACAAGCTAACCCACTTATAACGATTTTCTTATTAATGAAGCTATATATAGCTCACAAATGGTTAGATGCTGTAAGTATCTCTTGGGAGGAATTCAAGAAATCTGCTATTATACATCTACTAGCACATAAAATAGTATTGGACAAAAGAAACAAAAATATGAAAGCCCGAGCAATCTGGGAAAAGTCCTATAAACATCTTATTAGCATAAAGCACCAGGTACACCATATATTATGAACTGGAAGTATTCCCAGGAGTACACAGCTTAACTATGGATGAAGTATCATTTTTGCATGTGCTGTTTTTAGACTAATGAAATTAATTGGGAAAGCATCTTTGTATATATTGTAATTAGGTATGTTGCATGCCCTACATGTTTCTACTTTATCCACAACGTATAACCTGCAAATATGGTCATTTTGTAAATATGGAATGGTTATGTTTTTTTGCAAATGTAAAACAAAAATAAAAATTATTGAAAAAAAATTTTCTTCACAGCTAGCAAGTATGAACAGCACCAAAATACATACACAGTACTGCTGTGACTTCAGTCCTGAAAAGACTATATACTTTGTATAAAAGTGAGACTTTCAGTCATTTAAATGTCATGGCATACAAATATTGACATTTTTCACTGAAAGTTAAGACCCAACTCTTCTGCTTTTTGGAGTCAACTCTAAATATCCCTATATATTGTGCTTCACAGATCATGTTTAAAGGTGCATAACAAACTTTTCAAACAAAAAAAAAAACTGTTTGCATGCAAACACAATTTTTGTAAGAAAAAAAAGTGGGCATTGCAACCTTTAAAAAATTATAAAGTTAAAAAGATTGCTTCCAAATGTGGAAGACAAAATGTATCTAGCCACTTTTGCTGTATGAATATTCATCGATGGGCGGGCAGTGCTTACATCACTTTGGGTTCCAGCTCTAACATGAATTAAATAATGCTTTTATTTGCAAAATAGTTAATTTAACAGTTTGGTAATTACATAACTAATTTACAATTACTTGCCTATGCTAATCCAGTATAATTATAACTGGAACCCAAAGTGACCCCATGAATGCAGTAAACATGTCTTTGTCCATTTTGTCTTCTACATTCAGAAGGAAATATTATAGCAATAACCCACGCCTGGGTGTGGGTAATGCTAACCAAACAAAGCCAACCGTGGGTAAATTTAGCATTACCCACACCCAGAAGTGGGTTATTGCTATTATACCATGACATTATTTAAGAAAAGAAACTGTTACTTTTCTTAAATAATGGCATAGTATAATGCCTGTTTACTGCCCTTCCGCAGATGTCTGGCATCCACGGCAGTTCTGATGTACTGCGCCTGAGCAGTACATCAGAGCTGTGGAGCAACGGAGAAAGCAAGATCTCCGTTGCTTTTATGTCTCGCTATGTTAAATGAGTTTAACATAGCGAGACAGTTTTAAAATAAACAACGGACATCTCCGTTGCTTATTTTAAAACTGTCTCGCTATGTTAAACTCATTTAACATAGCGAGACACTAAAAAAAAGCAACGGAGATCTTGCTTTCTCCTTTGCTTTTTTTAAAACACTGTCTCGCTATGTTAAATGGGTTTAACATAGCGAGACAGTGTTTTAAAAAAACGAGTTATACTAATGGAAAAAGTCAGGGGCGACCGGACCTTTTTCCATTAGTATAACTCGATTTACAATGGGCACGCTGGCCAATCAGCGTGCACGTTTTGGGGGGTTCATGGTATAATAAAAAAGTTGTTTTGCATCTTTAGGTGTCCCACTAGTATTCACTGAAAATGTCACAAGAACATACTGAACCATTTTGAAGATTTGGCCTTTACAAAAGGGGACTGAAACAGGCACTAATAAAAGCAAAACCTTCTTGAAAATAGTTGCCGAACCAGCTGTGCTAAAAAAAAAAAAAAAAAAAAAAAGTCTCTCCATTTCACTAGAAAGCTTCTCATCAAAAATGCCATCTGGAGAGGCATGGTTTAGAAAACGGAAAGCCTGCCTGGCTTATGACAAAGCAAACAAAAAATAAAATGCATCTCCTGTACTCAGTGAACAGATACGTGTGCTTGCAATGTTTGCATGTTTCAAGGTGAATTTCCTGTCATCCACATCTCGAGTACATAAGTTAGCTAATTTAGCTATGATCATGTTTCTATGTCGTACTGATTTGCTTATGCTGCAAAACTCCACTGTTGATGCAGGCAAACCATAACATATGGGGCATCATATGGGGCATCTTGCACATCACCAACACAACACAAAAATAAAAACAAATGACTCCATGACAAAGAAACTCGAAGAAAAAAAAAAGTTACAACAGAAATGGAACTTGCATAATTCCCCCAGCAACAATGGACGACCTTCCAGGAAAAAATAATTACATTAAACAATTTAAAGCATACATAAACAAAATGAAAGAGTAGAAAAAAAAAGAAACTGAATAACCTTGGCAACTACAGAGAAAATAGCATACACCAGTTAAAAAAGGATAGGCGTGAAATCAATCAATAATAATAAATAATCCTATTTTTCTAACTGAAATAAACAGTATTTCACAAAAACAAAAAACACCGTAAATAAAAGCAGAAGTACCTAAATGAGTCCTGTATTACAAAGAAGGGCCACTGACAGCAAAAATAAATTATATAAGGCAAAAACCCTCGGATGCCTCTTATTAATCACTTCTCTGCTCTATTTAGTACTCTTCAGCATTCGAATATAACATGCTCTAAAACATCAGAATGACATCGGCTCAAATGGAATCACACACCACAGACAAATGAAAACAAGAACTAAAGAAAACGCTCAAGATGTCATTGTAACAGTATCAAGAATGTGGGGAAAATGTATGAAAACATAATGTGCAGACAGATGTCCAGTCACGGCTTAGTTATTAAGGATGAAGGCTTGGAATCCATAAAGCTATGGCCAAATGATGTTGTTTCTGCAACTGCAGAAAATGCAATTTAGAGATACATTCGCCATGAGGAGGAAAGACCTAATTTCCAGATGATCAGCAATCCCTGAATTGCATGGTATTACCTATTCAGCACTTTCATGATGGAAAAAGAGTGCTGATGATGATTAAAAAGAAATAAAAAGATACACTGGGGGAGCCTCCTACTGTGAAAATCCAGGAAAAGACAGACGCACACACACACGCGCACACACCCCTGAGTCCATTCATCCATCCGTCTGAAAACACTCACACATGCAGGCATACACACACACACACACACACACACACACACACACACACACACACACACACACACACACACACACACACACACACACACACTCTACTACTACCATCTATAAACACTTTGGCACTTGCCTCTAACTTGATCTTGCCCACTGAAAAGTAATGAATGAATGCAAGCTTTCAGTCGAGTTAACTAACTTGACTGGCCAAAATAATGTATGCACCCAAACAAGTCTCTAAAAGTCCATGTATCCCATTGACACACACACACCACTATATCCTTAACATGTCCCTTAGTTTACAGAATAGGTCTGATGTAGTCTCTTACTGCTTCCCTGACCTTTCAGTCAGTCAGTAATGCCAGACAGTTTCACTTCTTAGTGTTCAGAAAACGTAGAGTGATGCTTGAACTGTAGCTCTATTAATTGTTTATGTTAATCAAAGTAATATTTAAAATTTCTCATTAGTGCTCGTCCCATCTTTGTTAAGTCTTCAGTATGTCAATCCCCACCAGCATACACACCCCACATCCCTTGCAACTGTGCCTGATTTTACAGAATGCTTCTGATTTCACCTCTTACACCTGCGCCCTGTCCCTTGTAGCTCAAAAAACAATACAGTCAGTAGTGCCAGACGTTACAGTTTCACACTTATCATTCAAAAGGCAAATCAGTTTGCAAAAATGAGACCCTTATGAAGTCGTCAGTTGGCATAGAGGACTAAACTTCTGCTTTTTAAGGAACTGCTCCCTATATTATGGGTACAGAGTTTGAGGCTTTTCCTGCAAGTTTCTTTTCTTTATTTTTTTAATCAGCATCAACACCTTTTCTTCCATTTTGTATATGGGGGTGACGTATCACAAGAGTGACCAACACCTAGCGCCAATGTTCACACCAGCGGGTGGCTTAGGGTAATTGAGAATATTTCCCTGGAGTCTAATATTGGGGCAGAAACCAGCTCAAGTCTTCCGTGCTGAGGGTACAAAATTCAAAGCCTTTTCACTCTTGTCCTGTTAACTTTAAGTGACACAGTAATACTTAAACTATTTGTGGTGTCTTGTGTTCTCTCGCCCATACGTTTGTTTTCTATCGGCTTTTAAGTGACTACAGGATACTATTTAAGCAGAATCTGTGCTGTCCAATGTCCTCACAACATTGCGCGGTTTGCTCTACACTATGCAGGAGTTTTGAAGTGTGACCCATCCATCTCCCCCCATACACAAAGTTTTATACATATATATATATATATATATATATATATATATATATATATATATATATATATATATATTATTTTTTTTTTTCTTCACGAAAATCACAGGTAACAGCCAGGTAGTTCAAAGATTTAATCCACGTATTGCAAAATTCACAGTACACAGTAAGCGCTTTCATCCATAAAAGGACTTCCTCAGACTGAATAATGTGATTAAAACATAGCAGCTTAAAAACATTAGTAAGAAGACACATGACTTTTAGTGGTGATGTAACTTCCTCCTTTTGAGAAAAGCTACAAAATCAGATCTATCATTAACCCAGGTGGATAGCATGCATTTAGTTCAACTTGCCATACATATTCTTTCCACCCGAGCTCCTCTTCAGCATCAAATCTATTATTAATATTAGTCACTTCATCCAAAACAATGAATTTGAAATCAACTTTACATGCTGGACTATTTTTATAATGTTTACTAAATGCATTTTTTTCATCTTTTATGACAACAGCATATTTATGCTCATATATTCGCCTATTCAGTTCTTGTTGTACGTCCTACATAAAATGAATTGCAGGAGAAACAAAGTGCTAAATAAACAATAAATTTGGATTTGCAGCTATATCTTCCTTGTATTTTAATTTCATACCCACCCACTGTTAACTCTTTACTATCTGTCATTAAAAAGTTACACATATTACAATTTAAACATTTGTACATACCTGGATTCACAACCCTATTAGAAGGGGGAGGGTTCAATTTTGCTTGAAACATTTTTAAAACTTTTTGCTTTTTTCTGCACAAATACTGGCCTTTCATCCATGACCCTAGAAATATCTACATCTGACTTTAATAATTTCCAATTATTAGTAATAATATTTTTAATAAATAAGGTATCTACACTATTCTCTATCTGCATAGATGTACGAAAATCACTCTGTTTGGCATTTGAATCTGCAGCCATCATTTGACTTCTTCTCATCAACTGGCTCTCTTTAAGGGCTTCTGTCACTACACTTTCTGGATATCCTCTATTGACAAATTTGTCACATAAGACCTCACTTTCCCTTCTAAAATCACTTTCCTTATCTGTTAACATATATATTCTTTTGAGCTGACTCTTATTATTCTTTGTCTTTCTCGGATGTAAACTCTCATAATGCATGTAGGCATTATTTTGTACTTTTTTCTTAAAAATAGAAATACATAAACCTTCACCTTCCTTATGTTGTTGTGTATTTTGGCTTTTCCCGATTAGGGGTCGCCACAGCGGAACTCCGGTCCGCTAATGATTGGCAGTAGATTTTTACATGCAGAGTTGCCGGCCCTGACGCACAACCTTCAATGAAGGTATGCCCATCCACGCATGTCTCCACACAGAAGACGCTCTAGCTGAGAATCAAACAGGACAACGTCTTACTCCGAGGCGAAAACACTACCGCAGCACCACCACCGCAGTTATAAATAATTAAAACTAAAAAATTAATACTATGTTTATCATACACCGACATAAATTTCAAATATGAACATACTTCATTTAAATACCTTCACCTCTCCAAATGAAAAAAAAAAAGTTGATAAAACCTTTAGAAAACTTGATATTTTTCCTAAAAATACTTTCATAAATATGAATTCTTTCCCATCCTTGCATAAAGATATTTGCATAACTAGGGGCCATGGCTGCACTCATGGCTACACCATTAGTTTGCTTATATATCCTTCCATTAAATTAAAAAAAATTACAGCTCAAAATCAAATCAAGCATTTCCATTACAAGAGTCACCATTCCTTGAGAAAGTTTCTTAGCCTTCATAAGTTTAAATCCAACTGTCTCCATTCCCTCATCATTGGGAATGACGGTATATAATGACTTAATATCAAGAGTAACAAGACAATCCTCTTCACTTATTTTCAGATCCTTAATCTTATTTTTAAAATGAATCCTTAATATAAGCCTTATTTTCTACCACAGTAGGTTGCAAATGTTTGTCTACATAGATGGCCACTGCTTCAGTTTTACTTCCAATACTTGTAACTATTGGACGTGTGGGCGGATTATCTAAATCTTTATGTATTTTCGGCTGACCAAATATACGGCTTATTTTTGGAGCCTCTACAAATAAAAAAAATGCCTAATTTGCTCAGTAATGCGCCCAGTCAAAAAACATTCTTCAGTATGGCCATCTATGAACATATAATCTTTTTTTATTTCCTTAAAAGATACCATTTTATAAAAAAATATATCAGTCAGCATTTCTTCCATTTTTTCTACATATACCTTTCTATCTAAAATAAGTAATGCACTGCCCTGATCTGCCTTGGCGACTAAACAAATCATCATTATTAAGCAAATCCTTAAGCAGCTCTTTTTGCTTAACACTTAATTAAATTTGTTAGGAAATAATAACTTAAAATTCAACTTCCTTACATAATCCCTAAGCACATTTATAGTATTACATTTGTCAGCCCTCTTAGAGGGAACAACAGTCCATCCTTTCTTTAATACATGGCAAAGTTCTTCATTGAGAAACATACTTGACAAAATAATAACAAAAGCAGCATCATAAGTACCTTTTTCTCTCGGCATTTGATGAATTTCTTTGTGTTGCACTGAGTGTTTTTGTGCGGTACTGATGCTACTTCTGTCCAAGTTCTGTTGTCCTTTCCATTGCGTTGGTACACCCTCACAAGCTGGCTGATAATTCTCTCTCTGAAAACCCTTATTAGCATTTTCGGAAGTGTTTTTGTCTCTATAGTTATTGTTTGTAATGACTATTTCTCTCGAGGTACCAGCGCTATCATTTCTATGAGCTAGTCTTTTAGATTTCCTAAGGCCATTATCGTCTACTGGTATCACTTCCATTTCAGTTTGTTCGGCTGTTGCTGATGTTACAGATGATGTACTAGCTCCTCCCTCTCCCTCTAACCGCTTAGTTTCATCCACACCTTCATAATCAGCTTCATCTCTCAGATACTTGCTGATTTTAAGTTTTTTCAACACCTCATTTTCTTTTGCAATTTATTTTGTACAACTGTCAACTTAGATTCAAAATTCTCTGATGTTAGAGAATCATTCAGCTTATAAAAGACTGACCCGATGTTTTTATTAAGATCCATTTTCCTTTTATTTAAGTCTAATAATATCTCGACATACTGCACTCCAGTTCTTTGATTTAATTCTACCCCTTTGCTTAAAAACTCTGAAGGGTACTCAGTGCTGGCTGGCAGCACAGAAACCCTCAACCCTTTAGGCACTCTGCGATCTTAGGCAGCAGTCGAAGTAGACAGTAGACATCCATAGAGTTTTTAAGCAAATAGGTAGAATTAAATCAAAGAACTGTACTGTAGTATGTCGAGATGTTATTAGACTTAAATAAAAGGAAAATGGATGATCTTAATAAAAACATCAGGTCAGTCTTTTATTAGCTGAAAGATTCTCTAACATCAGAGAATTTTGAATCTAAGTTAACAGTTATACAAAATAAATTGAAAAAGGAAAATGAGGTGTTGAAAAAACAAAATCAGCAAGTATTGGAGAGGTAAAGCTGATTATGAAGGCGTGGATGAAACTAAGCAGTTAGAGGGAGGAGCTAGTAAGTCATCTGTAACGGCAGCAACAGCCGAACGAACTGAAATGGAAGTGATACCAGTAGGCGATAACGGCCTTAGGAAATCTAAAAGACTAGCTCATAGAAATGATAGCGCTAGTACCTCGAGTGAAGTAGTAATTACAAACAATAACTAGAGAGACAAAAACACTTCCAAAAATGCTAAGGGTTTTCAGAGAGAGAATATTAGCCAGCTTGTGAGGGTGTACCAACACAATGGAAAGGACAACAGAACTTGGGCAGAAGTAGCATCAGTACTGCACAAAAACACAAAGAAGAAATTCATCAAACGCTGAGAGAAAAAGGTACTTATGATGCTGCTTTTGTTATAGTAAATTTGTGAAGTATGTTTCTCGATGAAGAACTTCGCCATGTATTAAAGAAAGGATGGAATTTTGTTCCCTCTAAGAGGGCTGACAAATGTAATACTATAAATGTGTCTAGAGATTATGTAAGGAAGTTGAATTTTAAGTTATTTCCTAACAAATTTAATGAACATGTATGTTTTGTAAAACCGAGTATTTACAATCCTCCCTTAAGGAAAGAATTGGAACTGTTTCAAATGTTATGTGAACAAATAATTGAGTTGTTAGAAAATAAATCTGAATTTAAGCATTTTAATTTAAGTGCTAAGCAAAAAGAGCTGCTTAAGGATTTGCTTAATAATGATGATATTTTAGTCACCAAGGCAGATAAGGGCAGTGCATTAGTTATTTTAGATAGAAAGGTATATGTAGAAAAAATGGAAGAAATGCTGACTGATGTATCTTTTTATAAAATGGTATATTTTAAGGAAATAAAAAAAAGATATGTTCATAGATGGCCATATTGAAGAATAGTTTTTGACCCGGCGCATTACTGAGCAAATTAGGCATTTTTTAGTTGTAGAGGCTCCAAAAAAATAAGTTGTATATTTGGTCAGCCGAAAATACATAAAGATTTAGATAATCCGCCCATGCGTCCAATAGTTACAAGTATTGGATGTAAAACTGAAGCAATGGCCATCTATGTAGGCAAACATTTGCAACCTACTGTGGTAGAAAATAAGGCTTATATTAAGGATTCATTTGATTTTAAAAAGAAGATTAAGGAGCTGAAAATAAGTAAAGATGATTGTCTTGTTACCCTTGATATTAAGTCATTATATACCATCATTTCCAATGATGAGGGAACAGAGACAGATTTGAACTTATGAAGGCTAATAAACTTTCTCAAGGAATGGTGAGTCTTATAATGGAAATGCTGGATGAGTTTGAGCTGTAATATTTTTGAATTTAATGGAAGGATATATAAGCAATCTAATGGTGTAGCCATGGGTGCAGCCATGGCCCCTAGTTATGCAAATATCTTTATGCAAGGATGGGAAAGAATTCATATTTATGAAAGTATTTTTATGAAAAATATAAAGTTTTATAAACGTTTTATCGATGATGTTTTTTTCATTTGGAGAGGTGAAGGCATTAATTCATTTTTAAAGAATTTAAATGAAGTAGGTTCATATTTGAAATTTACATCAGTGTATGATAAACACAGTATTAATTTTTTAGATTTAATTATTTATAAGGAAAGTGAGGGTTTATGTACTTCTATTTTTAAGAAAAAAGTACAAAATAATGCCTACTTGCATTATGATAGTTTACATCCGAGAAAGACAGAATATTATTATTAAGAGTTAGCTCAAAAGAATAGATATGTTAACAGACAAGGAAAGTGATTTTAGAAAAGAAAGTGACGTCTTGTGTGACAAATTTGTCAATAGAGGATATCCAGAAAGTGTAGTGACAGAAGCCCTTAAAGAGAGCCAGTTGATGAAAAGAAGTCAAATGATGGCTGCAGATTCAAATGCCAGAGTGATTTTAGTATGTCGATACAGACAGAGAATAGTGTAGCTACCTCATCTATTAAAAATATTATTACTAATAATTGGAAATTATTAAAGTCAGATGTAGATATTTCTACAGTCATGGGTGAAAGGCCAGTATTTGTACAAAAAAAAGCAAAAAGTTTTAAAAATATGTTTCAAGCAACATTAAACCCCCCCTAATAATAGGGTTGTGAATCCAGGTATGTACAAATGTTTAAATTGTAATATGTGTAACTTTTTAATGACAGATAGTAAAGAGTTAACAGTGGGTGGGTATGTAATTAAAATACAAGGAAGATATAGCTGCAAATCCAAATTTATTGTTTGCTTAGCACTTTGTCCTGCAATTCATTTTATGCAGGACGTACAACAAGAACTGAACAGGCGAATATATGAGCATAAATATGCTGTCATAAAAGATGAAAAAAAATGCATTTGGTAAGCATTATAAAAACAGTCCAGCATGTAAAGTTGATTTCAAATTCATTGTTTTGGATGAAGTGACTAATATTAATAATAGATTTGATGCTGAAGAGGAGCTCGGGTGGAAAGAATATGTATGGCAAGTTAAGCTAAATGCATGCTATCCACCTGGGTTAAATTATAGATCTGATTTTGTAGCTTATCTCAAGAGGAAGTTACATCACCATTAAAAGTCATGTGTCTTCTTAGTAATGTTTTTAAGCTGCTATGTTTTAATCATATTATTCATTCTGAGGAAGTCCTTTTATAGATGAAAGCGCTTACTGTGTACTGTTCATTGTGCAATACGTTGATTAAATCTTTGAACTACCTGGTTGTTACCTGTGGTTTTTGTGAAGATTTTACTTGTTCCAGTGAGGTGTTTCTTTTGATATATATATATATATATACATACATACATACATACATACATACACAGTTCTGGTTTAAGCAAGGTACTGTACAAATTGATCAATCTGATACTGAACATCAGTTTAACATTTTAAAAGAAAGACTTTATTCTTACAAAACTAATCAGTTGGAAATCAACTCTCTCAAAGAATGTGTAAATGTTGAACGAGTACCTAGGGGGCTGCGTGGTTTTAAATTCCCAAACAACGTACAGCCAGGAACAGTGTATTATGATAAGTTGTGTAATATTTTAATAGGGCTGGTTTGCAGGTATTAGAAGCTATGGTGGAAGAATATGAAGCCAAGTCTAATGCACTGTTAAAGGATTTAAATGTTATGAGTGAGAAATTAGTCAATAGTTCAGGTTTTTTGTACGTTAAAAAAAGCTATGACAATGTATTTGATGAAGTGGACAAATACTGTTTAAAAATCCAAAATAGGAAAATTCATAAGTTAGAAAGGGATTTGAATGAATATAGGGAAGGGTTAGCATACCCTGTAGTTATGAAAAACAAACAAAGTGATGATTATAATAGGAATCGAATACAAGCTAACACATACAGAAATGACCATGTAGAACTACCCACTGAACCATTGAGAAGGAGTGAAAGAATAGCAGAAAAACGTAGAAAAAATGCACACCAGGATTTTCACTTTCCCCAGGACAGGTTTATGGGGAGGGGGGAGAACTACCAGCAACAGAACTGGAGGAAAACTTAGATTTAGATAGTGATAAAGTACAGTTTTGTACTTACCATAAATGTAGATGTCCGATAGATATGCAACTGCAGTCCTGACATATGGGTTGTCCTGCCTCAGGCAGCCCTTCGGTCGGCCGGATTCCAAAGTCTGGGTCCGGCGTCGGCTGATGTCGCCTCCTCCCCGACGTCAGAGCGGCTGGGGTATAAAGGCATCCGCCGACGCCATCTTCTTCAGTGTTTCTTGCCCCAGATGACAGGTGCCCTCCAAGGAAGGCTAACTTTTGTGAATGGATAACAGACATGCATAACAGTAATAAACAGATACACCATAACAGATATCCCCAGCTAATAGGAAAGGGGGGAATGGACCCAAGGGAAAAAACAGAGGGGTAGGAGGGAGGGTAAACCTGACTGCAGTTGCATATCTAGCGGACATCTACATTTATGGTAGGTACAAAACTGTACTATGTCCTTCAAGAATGCAACTGCAGTCCTGACATATGGGTTGAATACCATAGCCAAGCTGGGGGTGGTAGGATCTAAGCAAGGGATGGTGTAGCTAGAAGGCCCTGCAGGACTGCCGAAGCAAAGCCTGCTCGGGATCTGGAGTATAATGGCAGGTTGTAGTGTTTGGTAAATGTATGCACGGAGCTCCATGTAGCAGCCTCTAGGATGTCCTTTGTAGCCACTCCTCTTAGAAAGGCTGTGGATGTGGCTATAGCTCTGGTGGAGTGTGGTCTAATATTGGCTGGCACACCTTTTCCATGGTAAGAGTAACAGAATCTGATGCAGTGTCCGATCCATTTTGAAATTGTTTGTTTGGAGACTGCTTTTCCTTGCACTCCAGCAGCATAGGCTACAAATAGTTGGTCAGACTTCCTGGTGGTCTTTGTTCTGTCCAAGTAGTAGTGTAATTGTCTGTGTATGTCCAAAGTATGCAGCAGCTTTTCCTCTTTATTTTGAGGATTGGGAAAGAAAGTAGGCAGGTGGATTGCTTGATTTAGAGACACCCTGGATATCACCTTTGGCATGAATGAAGGATTGGTCCTTAGAGAAACTCTGTCCTGATGGAAAATGAGAAAGGGAGGTACTGCCATGAGGGCCTGTATCTCCGATACTCTTCTTGCTGAGGTAACTGCCAACAGGAAGACCATTTTCCAGGAGAGAAATTGCATTTCTGAAGATGCTGCTGGTTCAAAAGGAGGAAGAGTTAATTTTTCCAAGACGTAATTGAGGTCCCATGCAGGAACTGGTGGTTTTCTGGGAGGTTTGATATTCTTTATCCCTCTTAGAAACTGTCTTAGCAAGGGATGCGAAAACACAGGTGGGTCACAGTTGTAATTTGCTGAGATTGCTGAAGCGTGGATTTTAATGGAAGAATATGAGAGGCCACTATGAAACATTTCTGCCAAGTATTCTAATATCTGAGGTATGCTCATCACTGATGCATCCTGGCCCTTGTTGGCATTCCAGATGATGAATCTCTTCCACTTGGCCAAATAGGTTTTTCTCGTGGAAGGTCTGTGTGCTTCCAGCAAGATTTCCTGAACTTTTTTGGAGAGGGAGTCATGGGTCAAGGTCATGGAACCCTCCAAACTGTCAGCTGCAATGTTTGCAGGTTTTGATGAACAGTCCTGTAGTTGTGCTGAGTTAGGAGCAGAGGCCATTGAGGCAAGGGCCACGGTTTGGTGTGAGTTATGCTCAGTAGCAAAGGATACCAGTGCTGCCTTGGCCAGTCTGGAGCTATCAGGATTCCTTTTGGTTGTTCTGCTTTGATCTTCAGTAACACCTTGGTCAGTAAAGGTAGAGGAGGGAATGCATAAATTGTTAGGGCATTCCAACTGAAGGAAAGAGCATCCGTTCTCCAGGCTAGAGGATGGTGTGTCCTTGTGCAGAACCTTTCCAGGTGATGACTGAGATGAGAAGCAAAGAGATCTATGTCCGGTCTTCCCCATGCAGTTGTTACTTGTGAGAAAATGTGTGGATGTAGCATCCATTCGTGTGGATCCAAGAAATTTCTGCTCAACCTGTCCGCCAGAACATTGTCCTTGCCCGGAACAAACTGGGATTGCAAGTGGACGTTCAGTTTCAGGGACTTTTCCCAAAGAGTCATTGTTAATCTGCAGAGGGGATACGAGTGAGTGCCCCCTTGTTTGTTTATATACCACATGACAGTGGTGTTGTCTGTCCTTATTAGCAGATGACCTTGCTGAAGTGATTTTCCAAAGGCTTCTATTGCATGTATCACTGCCAACATCTCTTTTTGATTTATGTGCAGATGCACTTCCATGGGAGTCCATTGTCCTTGAATGCATCTGCCCTCCATGTGTGCCCCCCATCCATGGTCTGAGGCGTCTGTTGTAATGGTTTGACTTGTTTGAGCTTTGTTGAAAGGCATGCCTTCGTTTAAATGACTTGCTTGAGTCACCACAAAAATTCCCTTTGCAGGCATGGAATGAGTGGTATTACGCCTTCTAGGTTGTGGCTGTGTTGAGACCACAAGCTTTTTAGGTACCATTGTAGCTTTCTCATGTGTAGTCTTGCCAGAGGAATCAGAAGAATGCAAGATGCCATGAAGCCCAGGGCCTGCAGGATCTTCCTTGCGGTCAGCTGGGTAAGCTTTGCTAGGCTTTTGAAGTAATCTGGTAAATGTTCTTGTTTCTCCTCTGTGAGGAAAGCCATTTGTGATTGTGTGTCCAGTTTTGCTCCTAGAAAAATAATCTTTTGGGATGGCAGTAGTCTTGATTTTTGAATGTTGACTGTGTATCCCAAAGCCTGTAGCAACTGAATGACATAATCCAAGTTTTTTGTCAAGGTTTGTTTGCTGTCTGCTTGAATGAGGCAGTCGTCCAGGTAAGGGTATATTTGAATCCCCTGGAGCCTGCAATGTGCAACTACTGATGCCAGGTATTTCGTGATAAGATAGATAAGCCAAACGGCAATGCTGAGAATTGATAATGCTCTGTTCCTGCAAGAAATCTGAGGTATCTTCTGCAACTGTGTCTGATTGGGACATGCAGGTATGCCTCCTTGAGGTCCAGAGTAACCAGCCAAGACCCCTTGCCCAGCATGGGAAGGAGTTGCTGTAACGTCAGCATTTTGAATTTTGGCACAATGAGAAAAGTGTTTAGAACGGACAAGTCCAGTATAGGCCTCCATTGTTTTTCTTTTCTTGGAACAAGGAACAGTCTTGAATAGAATCCCTGGCCTTGTTCCTGAGGAGGAACCTTCTCTATTGCTTTTATTTGTAACAGCCTTGAAACTTCTATGAGTGCCTCTGCCCTTTGATTTTGTGGCAGGTTTGGCATGCCTTGTCCCGTTGGTAAGGTATGGAAGTGGAACCTGTAACCTTTGTCTATTATGTCCAGAATCCATTTGTCCTTGGTTAAAATGTGCCAGTTGTTTGAGAATAAGGATAACTTTCTGCCTAGAGGTGCTTCTCTTTGAGCCTTGGTAGGCGGAGTGAAAGTTAAGTCATTGTGATTGTCCCTGTGGTGCAGGTGAACTACCTGCGCCACTTCTCTGATTTGGTGGTTGCCATTGGCGACCTCTGTAGGAGCCTCGGTATTGTCCTCTACCTCGAGCACGCCTGTTTTTCCCCCTTTGAAACTTGTCAGAGTCTGGAAAGGACCAATTCTTTGAAGGCCAATTCCTACTGAATCTGGGTGGCTGAACCTGGAGGAAATCCTTGACTGTCTGTACTGATTTTGCCTTTTCCTCAATAGACTTCAACACATCCTGTGCATTAGCACCAAAAAGCTTCCGTTTTTCCAGAGGTGCATCCAGGAGCTTTACTTTAACATGGTCTGGCAGTGGCTGTTCTTTCAACCAAGCATGTCTACGTATAACGGCCCCTTTCATAGCTGCCCTACATGAAGCTTCCAATGCATCATAACCACACTGAAGAAAATGATTGCTAACCTGCTGGGTATTATGAACCAAATCCTGCAATGCCTTTCTATCTATAGGCTCAGGAGAGGCTAACCTTTTCTGCAAATCATCCATTAAGTAATCCTGGTACTGAAACATATGAAAAAGGCAGTTAAGTGACCTCATGGCAAGGGTGGAAGAGGTATAAACTTTTTGCTCCATCTCTCCAGGGACCTAGCTTCCCTGTCAGCTGGCAGAGGGTTTTTGGCCGAGGAAGTAGCCACTCCTTTGGGGCCCTGTGAAATAGTTTCTAGATCCACAGAGTGGGCCTTAAAGAGATGCTTATGAGTTTCAGGGACCCTGTAATATCTGTCTGGTTTGACAGGAGCAGGAGGGAGAGAATCAGGGGAAGCACTGGAGTCAGAGAATACATCATCCAGGACGTCCAAAACTGGAGGGATAGCTAAAGGCCTGTGCTGAGGTAACTTTAGGAAGGTACGTAGCCTTTTCCTGGAATCAGAAAATTCCTGACCCTGCCACTGAAAGTGTTCTCTCATGGAGTGGAGAACTTCACCGAAAGAAATATCCTCTGGAGGAGAGGCAGAGGGAATTGATTCCTCAGCATCAGAGTCCTCATAGGCCTGGAAGGATTCTTCTTGGGTATCCGAGTGCTCTGAATCCCCAGAGGCTTCATCTGAAGAGGGTGTCTGCCTGCTCAGTTCTAGGCCTTTTTTCTGCAGGCGGCTGAGAACCTCTGTCTGGGTGCGGCTGAGAACCCCTGATAAGGGAGATTAGATCTGCAGCTAGAGTCATGATCTGTCTAGAAGGGCCCTGAGAAGTAGGTTTAGGATGGGCCTTGGCTTGGCTGGCAGCCTTAGCACGTGCAAAGGCCTTGATGGACATGGATACAGGAGGCCTAGCTGCCCCACGTGCAGGGGTAACTTTGTCCACAGGAATGGTGTCGGGTAGATCTAGAGCTTCGGTTTCTGGAGGAAAATGAACAACCGGCACCGGTGAAACCTCCGGGACCGAAGAACGCGGTAAAGCGTTGTCGTCGGCCTGGAGCGGTTGAATTACCGCTTCCGAAGGGACCGATGTACTCGCGGAGGGCTTAGGCATGGCATCGGTGGACGACGCGGGCCGAGGATGTCGGTCCCGGTCCTTGCGTTTTTTGGTAGTTTGTGCTGTCGGTTGTTCCGACGGCAGGATATAAGCGTAAGATTCGCCAAAAAAGTCTTCGGCAAATTCTGCCCAGCGCCTGAGAGTGCGCTTATTAAAGCAAGCACAGGCAGCACAGGCCGAGACGTTGTGGTCTGGGCCCAGGCAAGGGAGGCAGTAAAAATGGAAGTCCTTAGGATGTATTTGTTTACCACAAGACAAACAATTATTAACTTTTTCAATTTTTTCTGACATCAGCTGAGGCAAGAAAAAATGTTCCCAAACGGGGTACTTAGCTTTAGATAACTTTGGTTAACTGAAAACACAGGAGCTGACCGACCGGCACTTGCGAACTGCTTCTGCTTCGGGCACCGCCCGGCAAGAAAGACTGAAGATGGTGTCGGCGGATGCCTTTATACCCCAGCCGCTCTGACGTCGGGGAGGAGGTGACATCAGCCGACGCCGAACCCAGACTTTGGAATCCGGCCGACCGAAGGGCTGCCTGAGGCAGAACAACCCATATGTCAAGACTGCAGTTGCATTCTTGAAGGACATCATTAGTTCTTTAATTTATAATGGACGGGAAGTGATAAATTCACATGAGAATTAAGAAGGTAAAAACTATAATCTAGTTAAAGATAAGAATTTCATGATATATAATTTTACAGAAGTAGAAATCAAAAATGAGTATTTTGATTTATTCACAAAAGGCCTACATTTTCATTCCAGCCTATCCAACCGAATTGTCAGAAGCTTTAATAGA
The DNA here is from genome assembly GCF_019279795.1 of Protopterus annectens. Classification (NCBI taxonomy): domain Eukaryota; kingdom Metazoa; phylum Chordata; order Ceratodontiformes; family Protopteridae; genus Protopterus; species Protopterus annectens. The sequence continues at coordinate 141,066,619 of NC_056751.1, forward strand.
CTTAAAACTGTTTGTAAGGCAGATGAATTTAATTTTAAATTTTAATGGACAGCCCCATAATAAAAACACATTAGCGAGAGCCAGTACATTTAATCCCCCAACCAACCCATGTCTAAAAATATTTGAAGAGATGGCTACTAAAGAGATAAGAAAGATCATTTGTAAGAAAGTAGAAAGAGTTCCGGTGAATATGAAAGTAGAAGAAATATTATTAATACAGTTTTTAAGAAAAGAAAAGTGTAGAACCATGAAACCAGACAAAGGAGGGGGGTTAGTTTTGATGTATACACAAGATTATGAAATGTATATGTTTGACTTATTGCAAGACTCTGATAAATATGAACTGGTTTCTAGAAACGAAGCGAATCTGGCCTATTCCAAAATTAAATACACTTTAACTGACCATTTACTACAAGGGTTTATCAATGAAGAACTTCATAATTATTTGAATGTCAACAAACCCAAAATCCCAATAATTTTTGGAATTCCAAAGATACAAAGGCCAAGAACCATTAAAGTTCAGGCCGATAGTCTCAGGAAAAGGAGGTATTTTGGAACCTATAGGCAAGTTTCTTGACTTCAAATTGAAAAGTTTTGCTACAACACTGCAACATATATGTAAAGATTCTTGGGATTTCCTAAGAAGTATTCAGGGAGAATTATTCCAAGTAGATTTAATACTAATTACCATCGATGTTGTAGACTTGTTCCCAAGTATTCCCCATGAACAGGGACTGGAATGGTTTAATGAAACACTAGTCAGAGAATCAAATTTGTCATCTAATACTATTAATTTATTAGTGGAATTCATGGAGATTATATTAAAGAACAATTTCATGTTTTTTAATGGAGAAATATACAGACAAAAGAAGGGGGTGGCAATGGGAGCACCATGTGCCTCCATGTATGCCAATATTATATACATATTACATAAATGGGAACAGGAATTCATCTTTTCGACTCAATGGAAAGAATGCATTAAGCATTATACAAGGTTCTTGGATGACATAAGTATTTTGTGGACAGGCACGGAGACACAATTTATGGAATTTTTCGAATATATTAGTTCCACAACTAATTTTTTGTCATTCACGTATAGTATAAGTGAAGAAAAAATGAATTATTTGGATGTTACAATTTTTAAGGACTGTGTTAACAACAGGTTTACATCCAAATTGTTTAGAAAACCCACTTTTTCCAACACCTATTTACATTATGCAAGTGGTCACCCTTACTATCAAAAGAAAGGCATAGTTAAGGGGCAAATGGTAAGGGCTTCAAGAATGTCGAGTACCTTGGAATTCTTCATGGAAGAATTGATGGTAATAAAAAATATGTTTTTGGAAAGGGGGTACCCAGAGGACTTGATAGACATAAGTAAAGAAGTCATAGAACATAGAGAGCAAAAATTTCCCCCTTTATTAGGCTTAGGTCAGATTGGTGTAGAGAAATCTAGTGAAACCAATACTGCGGTGTTTACTAATAGCTACATCCACACTTATTCAACTGATTCACAGCAAATTGAAGAAGTGATTAATAAATTTTGGCCGGTTCTAACTGGACATGAAGAATTATGTAAATATATTCCGAAGCATCCCAAGTTCACAAGACGTAGGGACACTAACAAAGGAATTATTTGATAAATTTCAACAACAAGAAAGAACTAGTAGCAACATGAATTTGAAAAAAGGCACCTACAAATGTGGAAGCTGTAAACAATGTATATACATTTTAAACAGAGATTCCTTACACATTCCATCCAGGAATTTTTGTTTTAAAGCTAGCATTCATGCAAACTGTGCAACGCAAGGGATTGTAATTACTTAGGTTATTGTACCAAGTGCCACAGTTTCTATGTAGGTAAAATGGAAAGGTCTCTGAGAAAGAGAATTTATGAGCACATGTATGAGGTTTCTAGGAAGAAAGATACAAATGCCTTTTATAAACACTCATTATGTCCTGAAATGTCTATAAAATTTATAGTCCTAGAACAGGTGCAAGTGGATAGTAGAGGGGGAGACTGGGAAACGCGTTTGGAATACAAGGAACTGTTGTGGCAACTTAAATTGGATGCTGCCACAAGTCCCAGTCTAAATGATAGTATAAATACTAAGAGTGTTCTCAAATTAAGAATGGCCAGATTGTGATTTACAAGTACGGAGATGTCACTATAAATTAATATGCAATCAATTGTATAAAATATGTTCATAGCACAGTGTTTTATTAGTTGCACATACAGATTTTATAACAATACATCAATTGTAAGTCACATTTACAAATGTAGTATTTCATTGAATGGGAGTTTAATAAATATATATTTAGTTAATTAAATAACACAATTTTAAACTTTTTAATGTTCTTGCAACATTCATCTAGTGAATAATTAGTATACAGATTTTTAAAAAAAGTAATGTATGGTTTTATAGTTAAAACAAGTTTTTTGTACATTGATTCACAGACTTGTTATATATATTTTTTTATATAAAACATTTTGAAAAAAAATGTAGTGATAAAGCATAGCAGTTTGATAAATGTGTCTTGTTCAAGGATTTACATTATATGGGGTAATATTTGTGTATGTATAACAGTGGCAAGAGAATGTGAGACTGTCAGGTTTGAAACCTCTTGTACAGCTTTAACAGCTTAATTACTAAAGCTATCACATGATGGTCAATAGACCCTATAAATGAAGTTAGAATTCTACTACCATTTGATCTTGATAAAGCTTGGCAATGGGACCAAGCGAAAGCGCTTGATTCAAACTGTTGGGATTCGTTTTTGTATTTATTTTTTCACTTGGTTGAAGTTTTGTGCTGAAAAGCAAGGTGTTTTTAAAAGACGTTTTTAACAAGCAATAAAATAGTTTACTTCGTTCCTCCGTTGGCTGTTTTTGAGCAGTGGAAAGCTTGCTTTTGTTTTTTGGTGCTTACATTTTGTTATGTATAGATATATATATATATATATATATATATATATATATATATATATATATATAAGCAAGGTGTTTTTAAAAGACGTTTTTAACAAGCAATAAAATAGTTTACTTCGTTCCTCCGTTGGCTGTTTTTGAGCAGTGGAAAGCTTGCTTTTGTTTTTTGGTGCTTACATTTTGTTATGTATATATATATATGTATATATATATATATATATATACATATATATATATATATATATATATATATATATATATATATATATATATATGTATATATATATGTATATATGTATATATATATATATATATATATATATATGTATATATGTGTATATATATATATATATATATATATATAGAGAGAGAGACACACACACACACACACGTATACACACACACCCCCTACATATCCCCTTATTTAACCTCCTACTGCAAACAGCCAGGCAGATGCACAGTCTTACCCAAGTCCACTCACCTATCTACATACACTCACAAATGAAGCCAAACACATGCATTCCCCCACCACTGCCAGGCTCCTGCACTTACCTCTAAACTGATCTCACCCCTAGAAATTAATGGGTGAATACAAGCTTTTGGTTGAGTTAATTAAATCCACTGGCCAAATAACTTAGGAAGCCAAGCGATTCTCTGAATCATTCAACTGCAGAACTGCCTTACAGCAGGCATTTATAGAGGAAAGCACATGGCTAATTAGCATAAACAGCTTCCCCAGAATCCCTCATTAGCATACAGGTAAGGCCAAGGAAACAGCCCACCAAACAGATCCTAAAGACTGTTGGAACACTGCAGCAATTTTCTCTCTGAATGAGAAAGGGACGCCGCCAGCAGTAGCAGTCCATGTTCTGGAGTATTGCTGGCAGAAGCCCTTTTTGAATCCATCCCAAAGTTCAACAGAAATGTTATTTAATGATACACCAATCTACATAAGAGAAAATAAATGCAAGACCTGGAATAACAAAAAACTATTAAACAAAGACCAAGCAGAACAATTCACACCAAAAGGTTAACCACTCCAGCAAAACAGTTCATCCCCTACTGAGAACTATCAGACCACCATTTAAATCAATACATATTTCTTCCCACTTACAAACTAAAAAAAAAAGTAAAATCCTACAAATCAGCAATACAACAGGACAACATATACAGCACAAACTACAAAACAAATATATCACAAAACAATGCATACTCCAAAATAATGTAGAAAGAAGCTGACAACCTGATAATATTTACACTTTATATTCAGTGCAAGGATTAAAAATTATGAGCACATCTGAAAGGGAAAAAAGAAAATAAAAGTGCAAACCACATTTAAAACAAAAAGAATAAATTAAACTTTTACACAGTTTACACAGTACAAATTACACTTCCCAATCTAGTTAAGAATATACCAAAAAAGACAACTCGAGAGTAAAAATGCATTTCACTATATACATTAATAAACAAAAAATAGATTATTATGGTCAGATCACTGATTATAACAAAGTTTGTATGTGTCTGAGACATGGATTTCAAGAAAGTGACTTCCAAACGCGGACTTAAAAGAAGCTCAAGAGTGAATCTTTTCATCCATCTTGAGAACTTAAGTACTCATGATCAGAAAGATAAGACTATCACTATTCTTTGTAGTGCATGGGGCTACACTTGCTCTGTGCACTACCAATTACAGAAAAAGCAAGTACAACGTTTTTCACAGAACCAAAAGCTATAAAACACTTAGTGCAGCCATAGAGCAGGCAGCAGTGAAGTGCCCATTTTATGAATGAATGGCCCTCAAAGCTTAGACATTTGACTCTGCCACAATTTCATTTGTGTACAAAACTGAAGTGTCTTAACAGCTTTTAAAGTTGATTTGGTTTCTCGCTGCTGTAATGTAGTAACCAGCATTGACCAATCAAGACTAGAGCTGAACGGCACTGAAACGTGCTTGCCATATATGAGTGGGTTAGTGATCATAAAAACTTTACTTTGTGTTTGAGACATGAATGCCAAGGAATTCACCTCGAGAGCAAAGTTTGATAGGGGAATCTTGGCATCCATGTTGAGAACACAAGGATTCTGATTGCCATCCACCTCATAATTATTTGTACTGCATGGAGATTTAAGTTTTCCTTGTACTACATATTAATCAAAATTAAGACTTAAAATGATGTATTGTTCTGGCTTTGAAAGCCAGTAAAGTAGTGGAGGAGTGTTTGCTGTTATGTATCCGT